>NC_081421.1:8822570-9166185 GCF_949786415.1 Peromyscus eremicus
CAACATATTCTTAGAAATAAACTTTGAAATCAAGATATCTTTAAAATATATACATATTGATTTAACTCAGCAGCTTTTACAATCAAATATCTCTCTGCAGTTAAAAATCCCAAAGACAATATAATTCAGACTCTCTGTGTAATATCCACCTTTATGTGGCTTATTTTTATATTATCTTTACTTTATCTTTAAAGACTTTAGTTTTTAAAACTATTTCTTTATATAACTGTCCATATTTATTTTCTTCTCTCTTCCAAGCCTACGCACATTTTTACACACACTGTAAGCCATTAAAGTCTTGTTCCATCTGAATCTGTCTTATTGTGAATCTATTGCTTTAAACTGCAGTGGTTAGTGCTGAAGCAGCAGCCTTGGCTGCTGACCCCGCCCATCTCAACTTTTCAACACGGTGGAGATAATTCACCACCAGCTCTGAGAGCCATGCTGTCCAGTGACTCTGGGAGGCAGTGGGTCTATGCTTCTATCACAGCAGCATGTAGCCCAGAAACCTCTTCTTCTTCTTCTTTTTTTTTTTTTTTTCTGTACCAGCAAAGGCTAAATCCACCAGGCACCACACTGTGCAGCTTAGAGATGCCTCTGTGTACTGTGGCAGGAATCTGCCATGCTGCTTGACTCAAGCCCATGCTGTGAACCCACAATACTATAGCTCAAGTCCGCACACCCCAGCGGCATCTCTGTATCACAGCTTTCCTGAGAGACACAAACTAGGAAGTTGCCCTTGGCTCCATTTTAGAACCTTTTTTTTTTTTTTTTTTTTTTTTTAAGCTTTCTCAGATTTTGGGTGGAAATTCTTGCCCCATGTCTGAGTGCCACAGGAAAACTTCCAGCTACATTAAGGGTCTCTCCACATATTAAACATAAGATATAAAGCAATGATGTTTTTAAAATGTAAGTCACTTAAATGGAATTAAAATTACACATAAAATGATACTCATAGAAGAAAATGTGCAGGTAAATACATTACACAGCATACACACACCAAGTCATATTAAACAAGCCAAGCCATATTTCTTACTTACCCATGCTTCCATGCATCCACACAGACAATAGGTACTAACAAGGACTTTTCAAAGAGACATCAGAGCCTTCACTTCAATGTTTCAAACTTGAGGTTTAAGCTTTACATAGCTGAAATACATGAGTCAGAAAATTGAGTTGGTATGGCATTCTTGATCCAGGTTCATTTACATAGATCATATCACTAAAGTATTAACTAACTGTGTTTCTAGTTTAGAATATCCACATTCTTCCTCCCAGAATTTTATTTTCTAAATTTCTGTCATCTGTTTTTTATATTCAGTATCTATCTACTTTATGACTGTCAGTTCCAATGTGATGAGCCCATGAAGCTATTACATTGTTCATATAAATACTCAGGATAAAAAATTTCAACCTGGCCGGGCGGTGGTGGCGCACGCCTTTAATCCCAGCACTAGGGAGGCAGAGCCAGGCGGATCTCTGTGAGTTCGAGGCCAGCCTGGGCTACCAAGTGAGTTCCAGGAAAGGCGCAAAGCTACACAGAGAAACCCTGTCTCAAAAAAAAACCAAAAAAAAAAAAAAAAAAAAAAAAATTTCAACCTGAAGTGAAAGCACTTATTACTGGAAGGCAAACCTACCTTAGTAGGAAAAAAATACCTAAGCAGATGGATTCCACTTTCATTTCATAACTTCAGCCTGGGAGGTGACTCCGCAGATAAAAGTGTTGTCCTTCAAACCCGAGAACCCTGGGTAGTGTCCCCAGGTTCCAAAGTGGAAGAAGATAACTGACTCCCAATATTGTCTCTCACCTCTGTTCACAGATGGACACACACACACACACACACACACACACACACACACGTGCATGTGCACGTGCGCACGCGCGCTAGTAGTGACAACAACTATTAATCATGACTGCTGATAGTCAGCAGATATTCAGCAAAACCATATATCTATCGGCTGTTCTTATCTTCTCGTCTCCCTTTTTTTTCTTCCCTTTCTGTTTTCCTGGTTGTCATCCTCCATCGGTTTGAGTTCCCCTAACTTCCAACCTTCTTATATCTGTTCTTTTTGTTTCCTCCTTCTTGGTATGCTCTTTGCTCCTTCCTTCAATATTTGTTGACATTAACCTAAATTTCCAAATAAGAAAATAAGCCATTACCCCTGTGATAACGGAATCCGTAGATGAAGTAGAATTATCCTTGGAATCCTGCCTCTGACCCACTGGCCGAACAATTCGTCCGGATAACTTACTGTACTATATAGTATTGTTTTGTTGTTTCTTGCCTGATTGTATCCAGGTTGTGATTTTTTATCTCTACTTCCCGCTCAATAACTTCATATAATGAATTATTATTTGGATCTTCATCTCATGTCCCCTCTAAAGGGGCCTTCACGTGCTCCAGTCTCTCTCTAGAATGAAAAGGAAATTCCTGAACCGCAGAAATTTACACTTACCAGTTGCTCAGAGCTAACCACTTCTGAGTGCTTCAGGGAGGTGAAGATCAAGATTAGTAAGCTAGAAATAGACAGACCTTTTCATGTAATCTTATCCTCTTATTCTGTATCTTTTTTTGATCATGAAAGTCGTGATCACTTACCTAGATGATTAAGAGATAAGCATGTTTGATATGATATTTGCATATATTATCTAATAATATGCAAGATTATGGTGTTGAATTGTGCTAGAAGGATGCTATTTAACATAAAGATAAATTCATTATCAAATTAGGAAAAATAAAAATAAAGCAAATAGCCAGACTATTTATACACAAGGATGAACATTTTCAAATAGATAAGCACTTCTAAAACCTAGAAAAGCAGAGATTTAAAAGCAGAATGCTTTTATCTATATGAAGAATTATTTGCATGTGTACTTTAAATTCTATTTATATATGTTCCATACAAATTTGGTAATACATGAGGCTTTATATAGAATTCAAGATACTAGTTTATATTATGAGTTACAACTTTTTCTGAATTATAAACTACATAAAAATTAGGAAAAATAAAATTCAATAAAAGTTTATAGCAAATGATAAACATTTTAATTCTTTCAAAATGCTACTTACAAATGTTTGCATAATATGAAAACTAAGCATTATTCAGACATCTACTTTGTAACATCCTACTTGCCTTTGTTAATATAAAGTGCATGCTTTCAAAGGAAAAAAATGACTTTCTTTGCTGAGTGATTATTTTTAAAGGGTACAATTCACTGGAATGCTCCCCATCATTATCACTCTGTTATTGATAGAGAAGTGGTGTAATTACCAATATAAAATGTGCTGAGTTAACAAATTGATTGGTTTGCTAAACAGTGTGCACACAGTAGATTTGAGTGCTCCCAGCCAGCAGAGTGCCTCTTTTCTATGTTCTGAGGGAACTAATGAATCTGAATAGAAGATTTAAGCACTGAAGTTAGCTTACAATTGGGTAAGCGATCAATTAAAAACTCAAATCAAATTTGATACGGTCAATACTGACAGCATTGCCTTCAAACAGATGCCAGGACGCTGATGGGATAAATATATTAATGGGCTTTCAAATGCAGAGCAAACTATTATTTCCATAAGAAAGCTTTAAAGCTGCAACTATTTTCTAAAAAAGGAGTGTTAGGAACGCACAAATGAAACCTGGACAGATATGACTACTCTTCTCTTAAAGGCCAGACTATTCAGAGGCCCATGTTTAGTAGAATACATTGATTGCTATCAGACACACAGCTTGGATTTCTAAACAAAATGAAAACTTTAAGGCTTTTTGAAAAAAAGTATAATGCAATGGAAATTTAGTCAGTCCTTAATTTTGAGTCAACTAAACATCCTTAAATGTTTTAATATGCATAGGAATATAAAAAGAACTAACCGCATTTCTTGACATGAATAATTTAGTGAGTAAAAACAGATGTTGTTGATAGTTAGATACAATAATAAAAAAACACTTTCACAAACAGATTAGGTTTAAGGATAGAAAGCTGTGTTTTGTTTGTTTTTTGTTTTGTTTCTTTAGCAAAACATGGAAAACTCCATTTTAGAAAAAAATCAAGAGGAGCAAAAGTGTATCAACAGATTGGATATAGCATGTTTAGGAACCAATGAGCATTGAAAAGTGGCCAGGCAGCAGGGTTGAGTGACAGTGGCAGATTAGACAAAGGTAGTTGACACAGATTATGCTGATGCACTGTACATTAAGTCTGTAGTAGTAACTGACTACATTTGATAACCACGGAAAGGAAAATCTGAGCAGTCAGTGCTTTAAAGAAAAAATAATGTTAAGGTAATTATTTGAAAAGACAAATGTTATATATAATACTGTTACAAATTGTTAAGACAACACTGAAGAATTTCAGTTAAACACAGGGTTAAAAATAAAGATGTCTAACAGTAATAAAGTTATTTCTCTTGTCAATATTCTATATAATATTTCTGAAGGCTGGGTTTAACTTGAACAAAATGTAGATAGAAGTTGGAGGTATATATATTTTTCAGAGTATATGCAATAGCTGAATAGAAAGACTGAGACAGCGTACACAAGACCTGCAAGGCTGGCACTATATGGGATCCTAGAGCTAAAAGGAGAAATGGACACTTGCCCCATCCCTAATCCAGAAGTTATCTCCGATTGGTTACCACTTGCAAATGAAAATTAATTTTCTTCAGGAAAATCTCACTAGGGAAACTAACTGCTTTGGAAGGTAGGCCACATGCCCAGCACTAAGGTGCCAAGAGAAAATGAACATAACAGAACTTTGGAGGTTCTTTGTCTCATCATGTTGTGTGATGGATTTTATTTAATTTTTTAAGTTCCTTTTCATTTTTACTTTCATCTTATTTATTTAAATATATTTTTTATCCTGAAGGTTTTATCCTTACAGGTTTATGTTTTTATGGGATTCCTGAGTATGCGAACAAGTGTATCTCTGTGTCCATATCTGTATCAGTTCCTTTTGTGCAGCTTCTGTTTGCTTTGTCCTGTCTGAAATTTTGTTGTTGTTGCTCTGGCTTATATATAGCTATATAGCATATGTATTCGTGTGTGTGTGTGTGTGTGTGTGTGTGTGTGTGTGTGTGAATTATTCTCTAAAAGCCTGTCTCTTTTCTAATGAGAGACAGAAAAGGTTTGGATTGGAAAGAAGCGGTGAGGAAGTGGGAGGTAGAGAAATTATAATCAGAATATATTGTCTGAAAAAATCTATTTTCAATAACAGAAAAAAGAATATTCATAATAGTGGCATTTTCAGAAATTTGCATTTAAATGTATCAATAATTTAATTATCTGTGTCCCTAGGCTATATCTTAGCTTTGTTTCTGTTGCTATACCTGCATACCACAAACTAAAAAAATCATAGAGAATAAAGGTTAGTTCAACCCTTAGTTGTATGGGCTAAAAAGGTCTAGCTTGGTTCTTCTTAGTGTGTAGTTATTTACTTGTAGGCACCAAGCAAAGTTCCCTGATGAAGGAAGGTATATATGCATGAGTAAAGCTTATCTTGACCAACGACACCCATCAGCCTATGATTCCATTATTCACAATGGGTTATTTCTTCATGTCCTACCCACCCTCTAAATGTTCTCTCTTGCCCTGTCTCTGAATAATGCATGAGAATTAAATCTCTTATCCAGAGGGCCTGATCCAGTTCCATGGGGATTCCTCAGCTGTTGGTTCATAGTTCATGTGTTTCCACTAGTTTGGCTATTTGTCCCTGTGCTTTTTTCAATCATGGTCTCAACATCTCTTGCTCATACAATCCCTCCTCTCTCTCGCCAAGTGGACTCCCGGAACTCCACCTGGGGTCTGAGTCCTTGCCCTGGAGGAGATGGGAATGGGGGGTGGATTGGGGAGAAAGGCTTGGGGGGGGGCAGGAGGTTAATTATGACAAGCAAACTTAATTAGTCCTGCATCAGATGATTAAGAAATTATAACATAATGATGCAACACTTAGCAGAGGTTGTTTGAATGGCCATATAAGAAAATCATATCACTAAGAATAAAGCTAAAGATCTAAAAGTAAAAGAATATCAAATTATTTTTGGCTATCTATTTGCATATCATTATTCCAAGTGATGGCAATTATATCTTATTTTACTTTCAGTGTTCTTTTGGAGATGTTCAAAGTTAAAGATGCCTAATAGCTCATTAGGCACGATTGTGTTATTTTCATTATAATCTGTATATATGTATATATATATGTGTGTGTGTGTGTGTGTGTGTGTGTGTGTTTTATTACATAGAAAATTATTCAATATTAATCAACTTAAAAAAGTAAGGAACATTATGTAATAAACCAGTATGTCAACATTTAAATATTTCTAAATTGCATAGAATTTAAACTCTAATCATATTTTATACTATAATAAGAAATATGTGGGATATAATAAACCATTCCTCATTTATTGGTTTTACCATGCCTTAAATATGTCAACATGTATAAAATAAGCATATGCAACACTACAAAGCCTTGCAGTGCACGTCTAAAATCAAAGCAATCTGGAGGTGGGTACAGGGGGTCATTAGCTCAAAGTCAACTTGGACTGTATATGATATGGAAGAATATTATCTAAAACAAGTAAATGAGTGAATGAATAAATACTTAACAATTTAAACATATTTAAATCATAAATAAAATTTCAGTTTTTCAGGATTCTAATCCTTATGTTTTAAAAACATACTTTCATTTATACTTAATCACACATACACATTCCTAATAACTTGCAAACACATCTGCAGAGTTAGCTAATGTACCATTGTGGTAGTTTATTTATTAAACAGGTAAATAAGTTGTACATCATAAGAGAAATGATAGAGAAATACATAGCACCATACTCTTTCTGATGAAGATGTCTTCAATATGGTTTCCGTATGAGTACAGTTTATTTTATTAGTTTTTAATATTTGGCACACACACATATTGATCAATATATACATTATAATCCTGGATATCATTTCATAAAAGACGCTAATGTCTCCAATAAAATCCTTGGTATTGCTTGCATGACTTCTACATTTTTTATTTACTTAATATTTTCATTTTATAATTAACTTAATTTCACATATCAGCCATGGACTCCCCTGTCTTCCCTCTTCCCAACCCCCAATCCACCTCCCATTCCCACCTTCTCCAAGGCAAGGTCTCCCCTGGGGAGTCAGTCCAGCCTGGTAGACTCATCCTAGGTAGATCCAGTTCCCTCCTCACTACACCAAGGCTGAGCAAAGTGTCCCAGTGTAGGCCCCAGGCTCCAAAAAGCCAGCCCATGCACCAAGGGCAGGTCCTGGCTCCACTGCCTGGGGGCCTCCCAAACAGTTCGAGCTAATCAACTGTCTCACTTATCCAGAGGGCCTGGTCCAGTTTTGGGACTTCTACATTTTTACTTCAAGTAAATTTATAAGTACTACATAGCATTTAAACTGTTAATTCAGACAAGTGATGATGGGCTTTATTAAATGACTACATTGATTGTATCAAGTAGTAAGGTAAGTAAGTGAAACAAATAAGTATTATGATATATGTGAAGGCAGGTGTTTAGTATGAACATGTAAGTGACATTTTATTCATTATTAGAATATTTATCTGATTATATGAGCTAGCATTCTTCTGCATTGGTCTCTTCTTCAGATTGAAGGGAGCCATAAAAAAATTATGAGTGCTGAGTGTTTCCATTTATCAACAATGCATAAAAACATAAACTATAGAAATTGTAAATAAATAAAAGTAGGTGGCCGAGAGCATCACCATGCATACTACTTCTGTATTCAGGGAGATGGGAAAATATTTACAAGTCAAGGTAGGACCTAAAGCAAATTACATCCATTGTAGAGAAGAGCTGAGTATTGGCAGCCACTGAGTGTTTTTGTGTATAAGTAGAAAACTGAAAAATAACGTTGCCATCAGAGAAAACAGTCTGATCGGTCTTGTTCTCTTCTATTCCGTGTTGTATACTAATCCAGTTGCCCTCTACCCCAAAAAGGACAGATTTTTGCCCACATTGTGTGCTTATAATTCCATACTCCTGTTTTGGCAATTATAATCTCTGAACTACACTAATACCAATAAAATCAATACAGATGGATGCTAAGTTTATATTGCAAAATAGAAAATTAAGCAAATATGTGTAAGGTTGTGAATCTTTATTCCTAATAGTACTGTTATGGAACGGAATTCTCAAGTCACTCATTGTGTCAGAGATATAGGATTCCCTTAAGAGAAAAAATTGTCCTATATCATATCACTTCTGAGTCTATGTGGGCTGGCTGATGCTAACAAAATATTCAGTATGTATATATGGTTTTCACATCAATATTTTGTGATGTGTTTTGCTTGATTAATAATAATACAGATGGGTGAGCTCAAAAATATATTGTGATTTTTTTAAAAAGCACCTCGACGGAAGACAAGCAGTTTGTCCTAATGAATGCATCTAATTGGTGCACTTTATTATAAAACACTGGCACAGCATTTTTCTAGAGGCAGTTCTATTTGTAACCAGCTGTCTCCAGCACGTCACGGGGTAATAAATGTGCTGCTGACTAGAACTGCTGATTAGCCTTTCTGGAATCCTGGGGAAGTTAGTAAAAGCTGTTTGCCATTAAACAAAGACCTTTTTAGCAGCCTTTAGAAAAAGTGCTGTAGTCCAGTGACCTATGGTTGTTATGCAATGTAAGTAACCCTCAGGAAAATTTTCCAATAGTCTATTTGGTGAAGTGTTTGGGATCAGAAAAGAAGGAAAATGCTAACTAGAAAACATGAATCACTGTGGTCATGCCAGAGTTCAGTGTTCTCACAGAAATTTGTTTGATGTGTCTGCTGGAAGGGATATCTTTGCTATAATTACAGGAACACATAATTATTATTATGTTTTCATTTTGTGATTCTCAGTATCTTGGTGTCAACAATTAATGCAGAAGAGCCACTGGTTCAAAGAAAGGCAAACTAAGATTAGCTATCAGCAGAAGGTACAATACCCACAAATAAAACTAAATAAATAATGACTTGCAAAAAGGTGTCTGAATGGTGCACCCAAATAAGCATGGTGTTCATTTTGTTCTGTTGGTAATCATAACATATAATGACCTGAAAAAAAATGATTAAGATGCCAGATAGCTATTTAGTCCTGAAAATATTAAAACTATGGTTTAATTATAATTTAATTTTCAATGTACAAAATGGGAGCACAGGCACTTACGGCACGCTACTAACTATTAATTTTTAGTACTTTCAGACTATTTTACAATATCTCTGTCAATAAAGTGCCTTTCTTGCAAGCACAAGGAGCTGAAAATCCCCAGAAACCACATTCTAAAAAACAAGCTAGATGTGGTGGTACACACTTGTGAACTCAACACCGAGGAGGCAGAGACAGGACCTCTGGTGGTTGCTCTTCAGCCTCACCTACTCAGCTATCTCCGACTTTATCTCAGAAAACAACATGAATAGCTCCTGAGGAATGACATCCCTTACTGTGTTCTGGTCTCCACACCCAAACAAACAACACATACACTATGCAAATAATAATAATAATAATAATAATAATAATAATAATAATAAATCTTAAAGATAATAGCATAATTCTAGAGAGAAAAGGGTGAAATAAGTTTTATCTTGGACTAGAAAGAAAGGAAAACCTGTATGGATTATAGTGGTGTTGCCTACAAATTGAGTTAAGGTTTCTAAAGCTCCTATTGCTACTTGATTTCATACTTTAGCTTCCTTCTATCCCTATGTAATGCAGCCTGATTTTCTCTACAGCTAGGTCCCGACACTGAGAATCAACTATTATGAATGATACACTTGTCTTCCAATTTTAAAGGAAGACAATAGAGTAGTTTCCCACATTGAATAATATGCTCACACATAGGACAATCACTGAGATAACATGTAATAACACAGTAAAGCAATTTATTAAACTGAGCATTTCTCAAAAGAGAAGTGCAGAGAAGGAATGTAAGAACAAGTGGCAGGGAATGCCAGGAATGCCAGGAATTCCAGTCTCTCCAAGATAGTATTTGAACTGAAAGAATTTTCTGAAATGACTGTTTTAAACTTCCAGACACTGCTTGAGTTCTTGCAAATTTCAGTTACATGATTGACAAGTGAATTGGTGTTGACAGCAGTACAGTTCAGTCTTTAATTTGGTGTCATTTCACACCCTACCTTTAGTCTTTAGGTAAGGCATTTCCTGCCAAACCAGATAACCAGTTAGTTGTCCAGAACTCACAATAAGGAGAAAAGGAACTCCCAAAAATTGTCCATTGACCTTCACTCATGCAATTTTGAATACACTCACTAACACACACACACACACACACACACACACACACACACACACACATACACACACACACACACACACACACACTTGCTTCCTGGCCACCATGATGTTAGCAGCATCTTTTCCCACACCATTCCATTATGGTGTTTTTGCTTTGGATAAAACAAAAAATTTGCAAAGAATAAAAGAAATAGTAAAAACTGACCATGGGAAATTATGATAAAACAAAATCTTACCTCTTTTAACACTTCTACATCAAATTCATATTAAATTTTATAGTACCTATCATCATTAAAACTGTATTACAATAAAGAAAAAACTGAGGGAAGATGAGTTAACTCAGAAGTCCAGTACCTAAGACCCAACTGACATGTAGAAGAAGGAATCAATATCCACAAGTTGTCTCTGGCCACCTTCACATGTGCACTGTGGCATAAGTACATGCAAAGAAATATAAAAATAAAAGCAATTCATTTCATAAAATAATAAATGTACAGCCCCCATACCTTACATCCCTAAACATACTTCAAAGTGATAGTGATTAAGCAATATAGTACTATCAAAGGACAGACCCATCACAGAATAGATGACAGAATCAAGCAATAAATTCTCACATATATTGGTAGTTGAGTTCAGCAAGGATACCCACACCATTTACAGATAAAGAGTAATCTTTTCAATGAATGGTATTCAAAAAGCTAAATGCCAAAAAATACAATATAAAACACAATTAAACAGCTAAAACAGTAAGAGGTGTAGAAGAAGTCAAAATTTCACTACTTTAAAATTGGCAATAAATTTACAGGTATATTATTCAACTGGAAATGCATAAACAACAAAAGAACAAATATACCAATTGTGTTTTGTGAATATTAAAAACAACTGTGAACCAAAACATAACACCAAGAAAATAAAACAAAAAATTGCTGAATACAGTAAAAGGTTTGCAAATCATGACTGAAGTGCTTAGTCTATAATTACTTATCTGCTTGTTCTCATTAATTTCAGTTGTGTTCAACAGAGTACTGATTTTGTTGATTTTATAACTTGCAATGTTACACATGTCCTATACCTAAATTTGGGGGGATTTTATCCTGAATATTCAATGTGTTTCATTGGATGGTTTTTCTGCATCTGTTAATATGATTCTGTAGTTGTTATCCTTAATTTTATTGATAGATTTTTTTAACTTTTATATTTTCAACTAACTTTACATGCCAGAAATAAAACACACTTAATTATGGCACAATCTTAGCTTTGAAATTTTATCTTTTGGTTAGGAGCATTGCTTTTAAAAGATAAACTGCTCTCCACATTTCATCTAAAGGGGGTCAGGTTAAGAGTTTCAGTGGAATTCTTAGCAAAAGCATGTTGACTTTCAATTGAACAAAGATGACAACCTAAAAATGGCACTCAGTTATACAAAGGACAAAGACAGGGATACTATGTTTTTTTCTGTCCTGGAAGTATAGCATAATATTGTTATATACTCCAACATTTTCACTTTCCTGAAAACTCAAATTAAGGTGCCACACATTAAGTTATTCTTTTTCCTTTTGTAAAAGTGTATATCAACATAATAAAATTGTTTTCTGTGATTTTTTTTACTGATTTTTTAACTTTATAGGAAGTAATACATTTCACTAATGATTTTTATTCATTTTTAAGAATAAGCTAATCATATCTATAATGGATTCAGTTTGATAATTAACTGATAGGGGTGTATATAATCTATATTATTCACAAGTTTCAAAAACTTTCTTCAACTCACATAATAATGGTATTTGTGGTTTTCATACTGATTCGTAGCAGTTTTAAGATTCAAATCATAAAACTATTCTTTCTGTAAATGCTACAGAAATTTACATGTAGTGGTGATTTTATTGAGAAAGGCTCCCATAGGCTCATATACTTGAATGCATTTGCATGCATAATCACCATGGGATGGAACTATTTGGGAAGGAATAGGAGTGTGCCCCTGTGGGAGGAGATTTGTCACAAGGAGTGTGCTTTGAGATTTCAAAATCCCAATCTCTCTCTCTCTCTCTCTCTCTCTCTCTCTCTCTCTCTCTCTCTCTCTCTCTCTCACCTGCAGATCAGGATGAGGATGAAAAGCTTTCTGCTACTGCTCCAGCACATGCCTGTCTGCTTCCCACCATGATGACTTTGGCCTAACTCTCTAAAACTATGAGCAAACTCTCAATTAAATGTTTTTTTGTTTTTTTGTGAGTTGCCTTGGTAATGGTGTCTCTTAATAGTAATAGAACATAGAAATAGAAGCATATAATTGGACTATAATCATGTATATTTCATATTGATGTCAGCCAGATTTATCAAGTGTACCTCAATATCATCAAAGCTTCATTGCAATAACTGTAAACATCCAGGGATGTGTGATACTGCAGAGCTATTACTATCAAATGCTACTTGAAGAACCTGAAATAATTTCTGAGGAGTCATGAAGCTGAGACCACCAGTGTGTTTTATGTTCACTTATTTCTCAATTGGCCATTTCTATCTCTGATATTAGTATTATTTATTTATTATTTGTAAACTGTCAAATCATACTTGTGAATATCAAATCATAATGAAGAAAACAATATGTGAAAAATTATAACAGGATTATTAAAACAGATGATTTATTGCATTCTTATCACTCTTCAGTATTGACATCCACAAAATGAATGACAATAAAAAGAATTATGTTTCTGAATTAGCAATAAAAATGATCAAAACCACAATAAATTGTTATTATACACCAGAAGGAAAATAGTTTTAGAAATGAATTAGTTCAATCATTAAAGGTACTGTGAAATGATTTCAAACATCTTTGTGACCAAAAAACTTTACATGTGGAATCTGCCCAACTCCAGTTTTGAAGGCAGGAGCCAGTATGCTATATTTTTAAAAATAAGTTTCTGTTTACTATGTGAGTTGAATTGCTCTCTGTTTTCTGGAACCTGACCTTTCCCAACTCATGACCTTGATCTATATGTCATGGCCTTCCATAAACCCTCCCTAATCATATGGTGGGTGACTAAATGATTACTTTTACGATTTTTTTTGTATTTTCTTATTGCTCCATTGTCTCTCTTCTGTAAAACTACTCATCATTTTACTTCTTAAAGAGAGTCCAAGAGATAGATTTGGGATGCTCTCTTTAACCGAACTTAGAAGGCAATCTCTGGCCAGCTCTTGGGTGCACCCAATAAAATATCAAGCTTGCTTCAAATTTGGCTCAAATTGTGGTATTGGTCTTATGAGAAATAAGAGAAAAACTGATTAAATGTTACATTGAAAATTAAAGTACTTATCATTCAAAACAGAAAACTGTGTAAAAGTTCAAATAGGTAGAAGAAAAGAAATTCAAATTTCTGTAAGATCAAATGCCTACAAATAATGTGAATTTTGTAGTTATTGCTACACAAACAAACAAATACCATCTTTAATGAGTGAATTGATAAAACAATTTGTCTCAATGGGACAAAATGATTCATTTAGCTGTAGAGTGATTCTTAAATAAGAAAACTGGGTAAAATATTGATGGTAACATTTCAATAGAAAATGGAGATTTTTGTATACATTATCAAATGTTCATGAGAACAGAAACAAAGAATTAATAAAAATATGATGGAATGTCATTTACAAGGACCATATGAAGGAATGTCATTTATGATAGTAAACCTGTTAGTTAGCTTCCATTATGATGACCAAATACCTGAGAAAGATAATTTAATCAATGAAAGGAATTTTTGGTTAAAAATGTATAAGTTTTCATTCATGGGCTCTCAACTCAATTGTTTTCCCCTGTGCTGAGTCGTAATATCATGAAGAATGACATTTTGGGAAGCACACTTGTTCATCTCATTGTGAATTGATAATAACAGGAAATAGAATGAGTCCACTGTCCCTACATGCTTTGCAAAAGTATCCCACAATGACCTTTCTTCTTGTATGTCCCCAGCTAAAGGTTCTACTATCATCTAACCACTCAGCAGGTATCACATACAGACTTTAGAGAATAGATTTAAAGATCAACGTTCTTCAGCTACTCTCAAAAGACTTATCTAATAAAGCAATGTGCACTTAGTATTTTCAGTAGTCTCCAAAGTGTCCCCAGTACCAGCATCTCATAGAAGTGTATTTTCCCTCCTACTCTCCTGGTGCAGCATATTGGACTTCTATATAATGTGGTAATCTCCTCATTCTATGGGACACATTTTTATTTTTATATTCAATACATTTTGCAATGTAACTGATTTGATAATTATTTATCATTTACATGGCAATATATTTTATATCCTCTTCTACTATTATCAGGGATATGTAAATATCCCAAATGCTGTGACCAATAGAAAGGAAAAGAAAATTCATTGGCCTAATATTCTCCAAAATTCATTATCACAAGCATTTGAAACATTCCACCTTACTTCAATTTTTTATGTTATTGGGCCCATATCTGTGAGGAGTGTCTAAAAGTAGACTGTCATTTGCTGTGTACAGGCCTATCACTTATTTCATAGAAACCCTTTATACATTGATCATTGCAATACAACCCTTGCACCTCCTTAAGCTTAATTTTGCTATCTCAATTTTTTGATCCATGTGGTTCTCTTATTCCTATATTTTGTTACTTCATCGTGTTGAATGTGATGTATGTATCTTTTGTTCACAGTAATTTGTAGATAGAAAAACTGTATCTGTCTCTCTCTCTCTCTCTCTCTCTCTCTCTCTCTCTCTCTCTCTCTCTCTCCTCTCTCTCTGTATGTATGTATGTGTACTTATGTTCATGCAAGCCACTTTGACATAGGGGTTATCATACGCTAAACACAAAAGGAGAATTGTAAGGGCAGTGACACTCTCTGCCCTCTACCTCTTTGTCTATTGACAGGTGCATATTTTATTTTGTGAACATATTGCTCTTCATCACCATTATACATGAGAGAGAAGGATGAGTTAACTACTAGAGATACTTGTTTTATGTAGGGGATGCTACAATAGCAAAGCTGTCTGCAGCAACATTATTTCCCATTGTTTCCTTTTACTTTTTACTTTCTCAGAGTTTGCTTCCTGCAGTAGTCCAAACCTCCTTTCCTTGGTGGCATTACACATTTGCCATTTATCATCCTAATGCCTAGCTCTTCCTTGTGAGTCTTTCCAATCATCCCAGATTCAGAAGGCAAGAATCCAAACTACGAATTCCAACAAATTATAGCTTGATGAACCAAAGAGCTCAACTGTAGTTTCCATAAGTGTCTGCAATTTATAGGCAGCTAAACCAAATAAGAAGAGTCACTCTTGTTTTCTTTTTTTTTTCTTTCCTTTTTTTTTTTTCAAGACAAGTTTTCTCTGTGTAGCTTTGGAGCCTGTCCTGCAATTTGCTCTGTAGACCAGGCTGGCCTTGAACTGACAGAGATCTGCCTGCCTCTGCCTCCTGAGTGCTGGGACTAAAGGCGTGAACCACCAGCACCCGGCAGAAGAGTCACTCTTTATAGCAATTTTTAACTACTTTGAAATTCTCAGGGAGGGGAGGGCTAAGGTGCAACTTCACAAGTCTTGTGAGTCTTATCTGAGGTCCACAAAGGAATGTTAGTAGGACTAAGCTTGTGTTAGCCTCAGGCAGGTAATCTCCACAGCTCTAATTTCAAGAGACCAACATTCATAGTCAGAGAATGGAGTTTGGCAACATACCTCTACTAAAATTCTATATGAACCACCAATTGTAAGTAATTGTTGGGGTTTTCATTTATTTTCTATTAAGACCTCACCCACATACATGTGTTTTTAATACTCTAAATAAATCTCTTCTCTGTTTGGTTCACAGGGCTAAGGATACTGAACATAACAGTTAAGAAAATGAAGTATAGTTTATTTTTCTACTAACTGAACTATAACCAGCACATATATTGCATAATGATGAAAAGCAATCTGAGAAGTGTGTTCTTATGCACAGTTGTCATTATACATACCTCACAGAGTTCTTAGACACATCTAAACAGCACAGAACAATCATTGTACAAGGCCTCTTGATGCAAACATTAGACACAAAATCTCCAGATGCATGAGGCTGCTGCTGAGCTGATTATCCCCAAACAAAGCAGTGAATGATTTTACAATAAACCTTTGCTTTGTTGAGTAGACATGATGTTCTCTAGAATAGCAATTTAAAGTAGGATATTGTAAGTGCATAAACTAGCTGGAGATGTGGTTCAGGTAGTATAGTGCTCTACCATTATGAACAGAGTAGAGCCAAGAGAGATTCTCAGCTTTGCATAAGCCAGGTGTGGTGATATGTGCCTATATTCCCAGCACCAGGAATTCAAAGTTATCCTTATTTTTCTGGCATGTTAGATGCCAGTCTGGTCTGCATTAAAAACTTGTCTCAAAAACTAAATAAATCTGTAAAGTCTTAACATAGTCTTGGATTTTCCATATTAGTGCTGTGTATTTGTATGATTATACAAGCTACAGTTATTTATTTCCCTGTCATATAGTAAATGGGCTATTCCATAGCATTTGTCATATGTATCTAAGCCAACTGACATAAACCTAGAGTCACCTGGGAAGAAAAAAAAAAACAACTGATGAATTCCTCAGATCAGGGAGGTCTGTGGCCATGTCTGTGAAGTATTTTATTAGCTTCTAATTGAGTTGGATTGGCTTAGTTGACTGTGGTGGTATGTTGTGGGATGTTTTGTATGCTGTGAATGTGTGCTGTTCTTTTTGGTTGATAAATAAAATGCTGATTGGCCAGTCACCAGGCAGGAGTATAAGTGAGATAAGCAGAGAGGAGAATTCTGGGAGGAGAAAGGCTGAGACAGGAGACACCAGTCTGCTGTGCAGGGAGCAGCATGTAATGGCATACAGATAAAGCCACAAAACACGTGTTAACATACAGATTAACAAAAATGGGCTGAGTTTAAGTGTAATAGCTAGTCAGTAGTTATACTGAGCTAATGGCCAAGCAATTATAAATAATATTAATCCTCTGTGTGTTCATTTGAATCTGAGGAACTACAGGAGTGAAGGACCACAGGATCCTGGTGGGACCAGGAAAACTTTAGCTACAGTGGTACAACCCCTAGAGAGGTCATCCTGGTCTATCAAAGAAAGGCCTGAGCTGTCTAACAAAAATTGCCAAGGAAACCTAGGAGAGCAAGATACTAAGCAGCATTGCTCCATGAGCTTTGCTTCAGTTCCTGCCTTTAGGTTCCTGCCTAGAGTTCCAACCTAGATTTCCCTCAGTGTTATGTAAGCTGTAAAATGGAAAGAAAAAACAAACAAGAATAAAAACACAAGCATCAATAACGAGATCTGGTGCCCTCTTCTGGCGTGTAGGCTTACAGCCAGGCAGAATATAGTATATACAATAAATAAATAAATCTTTAAATAACAAAACAGACAAACAAAAGAACACTTTTCTTCCCCATGTTAATTTGGTTATGGCATTTATCACAACAGGAAAGCCAACTAAAACAACATGGCTTTCACATAAATCTACCAAATTCTTAATAACTAGAAATGAGTGTCAGATGAAACTTACTGAAACAGGAATGAATAAGTGCATACATAGGCATATGAATGCATTTCAGAATACCATCTTCTAATGAAAGAAAAAGTGAATTAGTTATGAAAATCAAGTGAAAGCATCTTCAAATCAAGGCAAGTGCTTAGACAGTGTTTTGCCCAAACTTTGTATACTGAGTTTTACTAAAGAATTTGTCTGACAACACGCTTGGGTATACAGTTCTATCTTTATTATAGAGACATACTGTTAACTTAGCACACTGGATATTTTTACATTTTGGTGCTGGAAATTTCATCTGTTTCCATCACTTACTAGAGACTCATTTAGACCCTAGTTCACTAAGTTTTAGACTATATAGAAGCTCCTAAGTTTATAAAATATATGTGCTTATGTTAAGATAAATTTACAAAATGATCATCCTTGTACCCATCAATCAGTTTCCAAGTTGAAAACTTCAAATGCATTTGAACATTTCTTTCTCTCTTGATAATTCTTTACAGGAACTTTTAACACGTTGATGGTTGCTTCTCTCTTCTTGCTGCCTTTCTTGTATATAACTAATACACATATACATATGCATTTTTAGTAACAATCAATGCATATTTTCAGCTTATATTCTTTTCCCCTTATATAAATTCAATTTCACTCTTCTTGTAATCACCTAATATGTTAATTTAGGTAGCTGAATCTTAAAATGTATTTTTAAAATTTTCACAGAAATGACAAATCACTTTCAGTTATTGGTGCTTATTTTACTTGCACGTGTGATTTATATATCCATTACCCAATGTTCCTATAAGTGCCAATTATACATTAAAAATTTTTAATTGTATCACTCTTACTAAAAAAAAAATGATACTTTCTATTATAAATCAGCTTTCAGTTTCTTTATTACAGATAGCACTGAGAACATATCCACACGATAACAGCCTCTATTCTTCCATCTCCTCGGAAATGCTGAAAATTTGGAGACACTTTTCCTCTTCTCCGTTGGTATCAATGTTTAGGGGTCAGTAGTTTAAACTGGCAAAAATCTTTGTTAGAGAAGACAAAAATGAAAATATGCAGTTTATTTACATGTCTATGAATTCATAGAAATGTATGACTATAGAGGTGATGATATTTTTGACGATTTAAAACATTTTAATGGGAAGCAACCTGGAAGAGATTTCCTACGGTAAAATAGAGAAGCAGTTATTGGTCTGCCAAATACATCAGGAGAGGTCATAGACTGGAGGAGATTAATAGGAAATGTGACATTGCAATGATTATGATTATTTTTCCTTTTTTAAAAAGATATCTCTGGCAGAAGAAATTGCAGAGATACTACACTGAGATAATCTTTGAAGGAAGGAGAAAATTTCTATAAAGTGTGATATGAGTGTTTTAATTTTGGGAAAAATCTTTCCTGTTATAGAGATGCAATTTTCAGCTCATGTTCTGCATATGAGGTACTGCCTAAGAATTGTCTACAAAGTGTTTTAGAAATGTACTCTAGGAATGCCCTTGGTTTTGATTCAATGAAATCTGAGGGTAATTTTTAAAATATTTCTATATAATGTTCTATGGACAATCCACATGCTTAGGCAGATCTAGGAAATGTTTCTTTCTTCAATTGGTAGGCCGTCATTTAAAATGCTACAGCCCTTTTTAAAATTATGCAAATCCACTTGTTCTAAAATAGCTGTATTCTTGAGATCCCTGAGCTGCAATGAAGTATGTACAATTGAGCCAGGACTAAATTTATACTCCTAATTTTTACAGATAAACTTAATCTGCGTATAGTTAAAATAATTACTTTCCATCATATTTTCAGTGACTTCTTCAATCCTCGCTTCATACGATGTGAGCATCAAAAACTACTTTTCCTTGGATTTCCCAACAAAATTCTTACCTTTCTCCAGAGTTTTAAGGCCACTTGACTTACACATCTATGTAGATCCTCCAGAGTTAATAAATCACATTATTTTAAAATAAACCTTCAGTAAGTGAAAATTAGTGCATCACTGTCACAAAAGGTCAGAAATATTTAGAAAATATGGGCAGTAGTAGAATAGATGTCTAAGGCACCATTTCGTAGCTGTTGTTTTTAACCATCAAATGCATTTGATTTTTCCCTTGCCTGCTTGTACAGTACAATCCTTGGATCACTATTGGATAGTTAAAGTGAACATTTCTTGTGTTGTCATTGAAAACTAACTTATGAGTATTTATATGTGTGTTCAATCAAGTGTTAAGTTTGTATTTTTAAATTTAAGAGTAATATGTTTCATAATACAGTCTTTGGGTGAATTAGATTAACTAATGATTAGAAGTAAATTTTAGAACAACTTTTAGACCCAGGGGAGAATTTTAGAATTTTCAGTGTCGTAAAGAAAATGATGACTGAATGTGGTGATCAAAAACTAACCTCCATTACCACAACTGAAAAAAAAACTGCATTTAAAAATGCTTCCTTAGAATAGACCTTAGTGAGTTGTGGTAAGAGGAAAATCAATGCTTGCAGTGTGCATAGTAAAGAAATTGAGAACTGAAAAAAAATGGAGCATACCAAAGAATTATACATAGAGCATCTATTGGGAATTGATCCTCCCTACTCAGTCTAGGCAAAGAGATAAAAGAAAGAGAAAAACATTTGGTGAAAAGACAATTATTTCTAACTATCTCCATATAAGAATGCAGTCATTTCAACAAATCTGTAATAAATCAAAGAAATAGAGGTTTCACTCTGCAGTTCAATGTCAAAATCAAATACAGAGAGGGAATTTAAGATGGAAAAATTCAAGAAACAAATTGTGACATTTAAAAGAAAAAGTATAAATTATGATGTTCTTCTTAATCATTAGTTCTAATAAATATTCATTACCTAATTATTAAAATTTTGCAAATGTTAATATTTTTCTGAAGCTTCCCATAACATTACATTTAAATTATTCTGAGAAATTCTGAATTGCGATTCCTTCTGAAACAGATTATAAAGTTATTGCCAGTTTTAACAATTATATGAAATGTAAAGCTATAGCAAGTTTATTCTTTATAAGCAATATGATCTTTAAAATATATTTATGAAATTATAACATCCTTATATTGAACATATTTTTTATAATGATGAAAAATAAGTCTTATTGTGGAAGAACCATTCAAAACTAGAATTATTATGTGATAAAGATAGATGATAGATAAATATAAAATAGATAAATTATAGACATGCAGTTGATAGGTAGGTGATAGAGATAGATACATAGATGGATAAACTAATGACAACAAACGGTATAAAATGTTAACTATTTTTCATTTTTATAACTCATTTCAAAAATAATAGCATAATTTCATTAAATATATATATATAATTTAAAAATATATAATATTTTCTACTTGTATACCAGTTGAAATTTAATTGGTTCTTAATTTTAAGATATTGGTAAATATGGGAGATAAAAGAGAGATCCATAACTAGGCCCCAGGTGGATCTCTGGGAGTCCAATTAGCGAGAATGAGGAGGGTTTATATGAGAGAGAATTGTTGAGACCAAGGTCAGATAAAGCACAGAGACAAATAGCCAAACAAACAGAAACACATGAACTATGAACCAATGGCTGAGGGGTCACCAACTGGATCAGGCCCTCTGAGTGGGTGAGACAGTTGATTGGCCTGATCTGTTTGGGAGGCATCCAGGCACTGGCACTGGGTCCTGTGCTCATTGCATGAGTCGGCTGTTTGAAACCTGGGGCCTATGCAGGGTCGCTTGGCTCGGCCTGGGAGGAGGGGACTGGACCTACCTGGACTGAGTCCACCAGGTTGATCTCAGTCTGTGGGGAAGACTTTGCCCTGGAGGAGATTGGAATGGGGGGCGGGCTGGGGGGAAGGTGAGGGGGGCGGGAGGGGGGAGAACAAGGGAATCTGTGCCTGTATGTAGAACTTAATTGTATTGCAAAATAAAAATTTAAAAAAAAAAAAAAGAGTGAATGACAAGTGGGGCGGTGGTGGCGCATGCCTGTAATCCCAGTACTCGGGAGGCAGAAGCAGGTGGATCTCTGTGAGTTCGAGGCCAGCCTGGTCTACAGAGTTAGTCCAGGACAGGCTCCAAAGCTACAGAGAAACCCTGTCTCGAAAAACCAAAAAAAAAAAAAAAAAAAAAAAAAAAAAGAGTGAATGATAAAATTAAAATTCATCAATCTCCATCTTTAAATTTTGGTGAAGCTGATTGAAAACTGTAAGCATTTTTACAATAAATGCACTACATATAACTTTAACTTGTTGCAAATACAAATAAATTAATATGTAGTTTTCTTTTTTTTCTAAGTTTCAGTAATGTGGTCACAAGAGTCCATAAATATTATGTGGGAAATTTCATAAATAAAGCACTAGAACAACTTTAACTAATGGGCGTTCTGAGTAGTGAAGAATCTTGGGCCATCCCTCTACTCTGCTAAAGCAATTCCTTAGTAAAATGTAACCCAAGCTCCTCCACCACAACTTAGCAGCTCAGTAGCTTCTAGACTGCCAGGCCAGTTGTCTTAGTATCTCAGAGTCATGTTTAAATAACTCTTTTCTTATTTAGCAATGGCTTCAGGGAACAATAGTTGTGATACCAGCAACTCAGACATGCCCAAAATAACTAGAAGTGATTAAGAATTGCTGAGAGAGTGAGACTTAATCATTCACAGAGACTGATTGGTTACCCAATACCAAATGGTCAACAAGTCCCATATACATACACACAGCACTAACTGGATCTAGCAGGTTTTGTGTGTGTGTGTGTGTGTGTGTGTGTGTGTGTGTGTGTGTATGTGCGTGTGTGTGTGTATGTGTGTGTGTGTATTTGTGTGTGTGTATGTGTATGTGTGTGTGTGTGTGTGTTTAGCAATAATAAATAAAAGAAAAGGGGAACTTAAAGTAAGTTGTGGAGCATGAAATGTATGAGGGAAAAGGAGAGGGTAAATGATATAATTACAGTTTAACTTTTTTAATTGGAAAAAACTCTAAATGTTTGGTGTATTATGTTTGCTGAGCATAAATCACCAGCATGCTTTTAGCACAAAATCTAACCAGATACCAAATAATCTTGCTATTTTGGGAACATTACTGAATAGGAAGCATGCAGCTGAGGTAAGCATATTCTGAGAAACTCCTTAGGAGGCCTAAACTCCTAAGATGAGTGGCCCTTTTTTTCATTACTTATAAACCTTCGATAACTTTTGGCATCATTAAAAATCTGTATTCACTAAAGAAATGTGTAGGTAAACATACTTGTTCCTTAAATCAGCTTTCAATTCCCTAGAAGATGTAAATTGTATGCTAATTGCTTTTACACTGTGACCCATATAATATATTTAAGTTGCCGGCTTCCTGTATAGACTATCTTCTCACTTGGAGATCACATCTTTTAATTTATCAAGTAAATGAATTGAAAATGTGGGTATCCATGAGGGCTGAAAATGAAGGTTAACTTCATAATATTCTGACATGCTAAATGTCAGAAAATATAGCAGTAGAACTTTAGTGACGTTAGACAGAAAGTAAGTTCTGCAATGTTAATTTTTGACAGTTTTTTTAAATTGTAGAGGAACTTAGAAATATTTTTAAAAACATGATTCTTAGTATTCAATATATTCTTAGATAAAAGCAAATTTAATGCCATAATCCAATTGGAACTCATATTTATTCCAAATATTCTAGAGGAAGTTATTTAAATTGCATCATTTTTATGACCATCATCATAAATAAATTTTCAATTGTACAATCATAATTATTTGGCCAACAAATGAGTCCTGAAGTAAGATCAAGTTCCTGTGAATTGACTTAGACTCCCTCCATGCATATTCCTTAAATGGGTCTTAATAAAAGTTATTTTTGATAAGTAGTGTACAAATACTGCATAAAAAGATCTGCTGATATTTCTAAATGCTGTCTTATATGGGTAATAATCAAATAGGCTGTAAGAATCCTTGTAAGCACCTGTGAATGGCATGTTTCCTTAGACTCTGCCCATATCAACATTTCTCAAAAATAGTCTCACAGTCATGCAATATGTCTGATTTGAAATTGAAATTAGTCGTGAGGAGAGTTACTCCTTGAGAACCCATCAGAAATAGCCTGCCATCCCTCACTGCCAACTCTCAGATCCCACTATTGAATTATCTAGGGACCTCATGTAAATTTATGTTTTATATCTCTCCATATGGAGAACATATTTTTAATGAGATGCTATGAATTGTTTGTAGCTATTACTCCCTGAGACTTCCCTGGAAAATAACCTTTTGGGCATGATTTTGACAAACACAAAGATAAGCAATGAAAAATTCAACATTTTCAAAGCTTCATAAAACATAGTATTAGAATCACATGATTTTTCCCAGGCAATTTTGACTTCTGGACAGCAAATATATTTAAAATTTAGGGAGATTTCACATAGACACTACAAGAAGAAAATTATATTCAACTTCAACATAATTACAAAAAAATTTCTTCCAAACAAAAAAAGAAAAAAAAAACCTGTGTCTTACTCAAATTTATTCATGTTCAATAATTTCTTTACTCTTGAGACATGACCAATATTCACATTTTTTTTGTTGTTTATAGTTTAGTTGTTAAAATGAGGCTTACACTAAGAAAAGATAAAAGATAATTTAATGATTTAAATAAAGTATTTAAAATGAGGAAGATTTTAGCTCTTTATTAATGATGAAAGGATTCTTAGATAAATACTTTGTCTGATGTTTAAAGTGATAAATGTAAAATACATTTAATAATATTCATTTAAAAATACCACATTGAGGTAGGTGGTACAAGATTTTTATTATTATAATTGTGTAGACTTATGTATAACTACAAGAGGAAGTTCTTATTCTTATTGCAATTTGATATGCAATGTTTTGTTGATATCCATTGGAGACCTGCCATTCTCTGAATAGAAATGGAGGTGAAGTGAGTGGGGCATACAATGGGGAAAGCCAGGGAGGGACTGGGAGGAGAGGGGGGAGTGGAAATTGTGGCTGAGATGTTGAATAAATAAATAAATAATATTTTTATTTATTAATTTTTTTCTTAATGTATTAAGTTTGCTAAGTACATGAGGCACGTTTGGTATTCAGTTGTCCAAGTGATAAATGTCATTATTTTTGCCCTTATAGAAAGAGGACATAGTTCATCCTCCTTTATTGTAAAGAAATATATTAGAGAAATTAAATATAAGCTTCAGAAGTTTGTGGCTTTTTTTTCTTCTAGATGGATTAATTTTTTAAATTTCACCAGACATTGTCTAGTTATAGGATAGAGAAAAGGAGGACATGTGAAGTGGACTGAAATATTATGAGAAACAGCCACTATCACTTTCTGACTCTTGGCTTCTTTCCCTTAAAGAAACTCTAGAGAGTAACTGTGGTTATTGCTTACCACTTACTCACTCTTTGTTGATTCAGATATCCTGGGGAATTACATTCATAAAGACAATTTAAATCAATAGATGTTTTCAACTGAGTGGTAAGAGTATTAATCTTGACATTAAAGCATATATTTAAATAGGTTTGGAGAGATACAAATGAATTGAAAACTTAAGTGCCAAATAATGAGGAAAGCAATACATGTCATTTAAACGATTAAAAAGGCACTGGAAGCTGCTGAATGTGATGGTATGTCTCTAATTCCAGCATTAGAAAAGGAGAGGCAAGTGAATCTCTGTGAGTTCAAGGCTGACCTGGTCTACATAGCTAGTTCCAGGACAGAAAGGACTAAATAGTGAGACCCTGTTTTAAAAGAAAAAGAAAAGAAAAGAAAAGAAAAAAAACAAAACAGCACGTTGTGAAGACACAAGGTTAAAAGGTAAGGATTTTCAGCAACACAAGGGCTGAGATGGGAGGAAAACAAGTTTGAAGTTGACCTGTATAATGAGAGACTGTTGGAGGAGAAGAAAGTAGAGGTGGGGGCAGGGATGGGGGAGAAAGAGAGAGAGACTGAAAAAAATTGCTCAGTTGGTAAAATGTTTGCAATGCAAATATGAGAACTTGAGTTCAATCCTCAGAATTCACAGTAAGAAACTGGGTACAGTGGCACATGCTTGTAATCCTCGCTGTGGGCCACTAGAATAGGAAATCCCTGGAGTTCATAGGCCAGAAAGCCTTGCATAATGCCACAGTGTTAAAATGTTGAACACTCCTGCTTTCATAGGCCATCACGGCTCCCCTGTCTTACAACCTCATGAGTACTCGTTGATCCCTGAAGACATCAACTCAAAATACTTTAGCATATGAACTTGAGAGGTTTATTTTCTTCATAGGAACTTTTGAGAAACACATGTCACACAGTAGTTACTTTGCCTCAATTGTGTCTTTGTTCAAATTACACCAAATCCTTGAGGACTTGACATACTTTACATTTCGGATTTTCTTATGCAGTTTTGAGGATCTTGTGGAATACACATGAAATAAATTTGTTTGCTTTTCTCCTATGGCTCTGTCTCATACACAGCCCATAGAAAATCCTTGAAAGGGCAGTGAAGAAAGTACTAAGTCTGCTACAGAAGGTTGTGTATACATAAACAAAAGTCTCTCTCTCTCTCTCTCTCTCTCTCTCTCTCTCTCTCTCTCTCTCTCTCTCTCTCTGTCTCTCTGTCTAAATACATTTGTGTGCACATTTACGTATGTGCATATGTGCGTACCCAAACATGTCTCTCAATCTTGTAGCTGGCCACCAGACTCTAGGCCTTATCCCGTCTCCAGCCCCCGAGTGTTAGAGTTATAGACATATACCATAGTGTTTTCATTTAATGTGGGTGTTGGAGACTCAAACTCAGTGCCATCTTTCCAGCCTCCCAAATCAAATTTTGAAGACACATTCACATTTCAAACAGGACAGCAGTAAAGCTTGTGAGTGACAGATGCTTACTGGGAAGTGGGGGTAACTCTACTCTTTGTATGGAAACTGTGAATTAGCAAAGCTCCCTCATTAAATAATAAAAAGACAATAACAACAAAACACACAAAGCTAATTATTCCATAATTCCAAATTTAGTTTCTTTCTATTTAGGGCAAGAACTATTTGGAGATATTCACTATCTATCTATCTATCTATCTATCTATCTATCTATCTATCTATCTATCTATGTATCTATCTATCTATCTATCTATCTATCTATCTATCTATCTGTATATATATTCTGGTACATTTATTCCAAGTAGTGAGGTGCTACCTAAAATCAGAATGTCAAAATTGATTGATTTTATGGCATTACATTTTTTTAAAGTTTGCTTCAGTGATATTCTATGTAATCAAATCCAGAAAACAACACATAATCTTACCACGGGTTTCTAATTACTAGTGTGAAACATTTATTGGACTTTAATATGAACGTGGTGCACCAAGCATAAAACCTGCCATTCTTACCAAAGATACAAGATGACAAATGGGATGTAAGATGGTTATCACAGGAAATACTTGCAGGCTGTGGTCCCTCTAATTATCTTACCCAAGGTATCTGATGAATGAGGAAACCAGTGGTAGGATTGTCGTAAGATTATGTGACAATTGTTGATAGTTTTATTGGCTGCAGTGTCTTTTTGGTGTCCTCATGCATACACAGCCTAAACCTTAGGCTCAAATTAATTTAATTGATTCAAGTTAAAGGAATTGTGAGCAATATGATTAAACTGCTTTAAAAATCACACTATAAAAGAAAATATATTTGACCTAGATAAGAAGTAAAATTTCAGATATTGAAATGCTAAATTATTGAGCTAACAACTATATTCAGCAAACTAAATATTTGGCAATCTGAAGGCCTCATATTTCCAATATAAAATAGAACTAAAATCCAATTTAAGCATTAGAGATATAATGGCACTTTGCATTGTTAACTTTAATAAATTAACAATTATTGAAAGACATGTGCTTTTTAAAGGACTATTAATTTTAATATTTGCAAGTTCAATATTTCAAATTATGCAAATTTCATATATGCTAATGAGATGTTATTAGGCAAAATTTTTTTCATTTAAAAGTATGATTAGTGAATGACAATGTTCTGATTTTCATTATTTCAACATATTAGTTTCTAAACATCTTGAAACTATTTCCTTCAAATTCAAACCCCAATATGCTTTGGGTTATATTTTTGCATTATAATACTATTTGAAGTTTCCTTCCTTCAATGGGAAATAGTTCTTCCTTTAGAAAATGAATGTATTTTCAGCTTAAAGAAAAGTCATAGTTCTGATAGTCCAATTTCTATTCTATGTATTCATAGATTAAGTATTAGAACATTGAGCATGCGTTTTAATTTTGATCCGTGACTGATGTATTTTCACTACTATTCACTAAACTCCCCAAGCAGGCCAGGCAAGCGCTCCGCTACTGGCTGCAGCTCTTATTTCTAAAATTTCCTGAGAAGAGTTTGAACTAAGCTGCCAACAGAGAGAAGGCGGAGAAAAAGTGGTCTAAACCAAATGAAAAGTTCTCTGAGAAAACAGCGGAGAACCATTCTTCAGTTGAAGAGTCCACTTGTATAGAATGGCTTCTGTGTCATTCCTAAGACTCTAGTATTTGATGGAACTCTGGTTAAGATTAGAATTTAGTAAATTAATCACAATGAAGTAGTTATCTCTAGAAAGTGATATATAATCAAAATATTTGCTTAGCTCACTGCCTTGATGTCTTTGTCATCTTGCTAGATAAATAGTATCTGCCCCCTCATTTTGAAGTCACCACAGTTGCTTGTATAGGAAAATTGAGTAGTGATTTAAGGAAGTCCATTATCAAACTAGTAAAGTGTTCTCATTTGCCTCTGACACATAGTAGTTAATCAGAAGTTTGAGAAAGAAGAAAAGAGAAAAATAACAAGCTTGATATGAGTATTTTTTTAAATGAAATGTAATTGGAAAAGACAGAGCTGTATTTTTATCCATTTCCATGTTTAACCAGAGGGGAAAAATTAAGGAAAGTATTTTATATAAAATCTTACTGTTTCCATTTCCTGGAAGCCTGAAGTAGAGTAGCCATTGATGTAGACGTAAGGAAGAAATTATGTGAGTCAAGTAAAGAAATTTCTCTAGGAAAAAAAAAAAGGAACTGTCAAATGGATTAATTGGTCAAAAAACATCAGTTCTGAAATTGGATTTCACGACACGATAGACACTGATTTCTTTGATAATGGAAGTTTCAGTACATTTGTGATATAATTCTGAATGAAATATTCTCAAAAAAAAATGAGAGGAGAGGGATTTGAGACAGCATAAACCCACGTACATACACACACCTTTCAAACTGCATAATTGTAATGAAAACTAAGAGAACACATTGGTGTTTGGTATAATAGGATTAATTGTTGTTTATTGTTGATGTTTTTGTTTTTTAATACATGGAAAATAAATGCCATGTTTGTATACTAATGGCAACACCTGGTACTCGATGGGGCCATTGGGGGCAGAATTTAGAATCTGGGATCTTTGTTTAATTCCTTTATGAGCTCTGTGGCTACTAGTCTGGGTTAACTGGTGTTCAGTTTAGTCAGGACTCCAGATGACATGAGGAGTTCTGGGTCACCAAATATTGACACCAGCTCATACTGCTACACAAGGCTCGAGCCAGATTGGTGACTGACAATACCTGGAATGATGATCCACCACATCTGAAATTTCATTGTCACTGAATATGGTCTTTCCAAGGGACCTACTTTCCATTTCATCTGCAGCTACATGAAACAGAGCCTTAAACAAGGTAGCCATTCCCTCAGCAATCACTGACACTCCGTCTTCACCTCAACAAGACCCAGATTTTTCTTAGAGCAAGCAGAAAACAGAAGCAAAGAATAGAAATACAGCAGAAATGGTCCAGAACCTTCCCTAGAACTGAGGCCAAAGAGCACAGCAAGAAAGGTTCACCTTCCCTTGCCTCGTCCTGATTTTCCTTCAAGTGTCTGTATCCAACTGCCTTGTAAAATGCCTGTATGCAACTGTCATGTAAAATGTCTGCATCCAACTGTCATGGAAAATGCCTACACCCAACTGTCATGGAAAAATGCCTGCACCCAACTCTCATGGAAAATGCCTGCATCCTTTCTTCTCCCAGTTCTGTTTTGTGACCTCTAATTATAAAACATTTAAGGATGTTAATTATAGTGTTATAAAAATTAGAAAAGCCATAAAATGACATATTATATGGTATTGGAATAGTTAAAAGTTATAGTACACCATTATTAATTATGTATTCAGTTACGTGTTTCTGAAGACAATGTAAAATGTCTATAAAAGTTGCTGGACAATGGTGGTATATGCCCTTAATCACATCACTCAAGAAGGCAGAGGCAAGCTGAACTCTGTGAGTTCCAGGCCAGCCTGGTCTACAAAGAGAGTTCTAGGCTAGCCAGAGCTGTTACACAGAGAAGCCCTGTCTCAAAAAAACAAACAAACAAACAAAAAATAACAAAAAAACAGAAACAAACAAAAAAGAAAAAGAAAAAAGGAAAGAAAATGTTCAAAAAATTAAGACCAAATATGGATTTAATGTTGGAGTTCCTTCTGTTATCTTTTCCCTCTTTTTTCCTAAGTAGTTTCAAAGCTATTTTGTGTAACATGAAATTCTAATAGGACTTTTAATAAAAAAAAAACATAGCCAGATATTGGAGTAATTGTAGATGAAATGCTAAATAGTCTTATTAAATAAAAAAACACAGAGCCAGATAGAGGGGTGAAATCCTGAGAGATCAGGGAAATAGGGAAAGACACAGCAAACCTCACTCACCACTTCCACAGCTTCCAAAGAGACCTACTGTTGTCTACCCATGCCTATATGCCTTTCTGTTCTGTTCTCTCATTTGCTCTCTCAGCCCAGCTCCATCACTTCCTCTCCCTGCTCAGCTCTGTCACTTCCTGTCTGTCTGCACAGACCTCCAGACTTCTGTGGTTGGTGCTGGGTTTAAAGGCATCTGTCACCAGGCTTGTCTCTGTTCCCCAGTGTGGTCTTGAACTCACAGAGATCCAAACAGATCTTTGACTCCCAAGTGATAAGATTAAAGGCATGTGCTACCATTGTCAGACTTCTATGTTTACTAGGCTGGCTTTTTCCTCTGATCCTCAGGTAAATTTTATTGGGGGTCACAGTATATTGAGGACACAATACATCACCATAGGTAAATGATGAAAGATCAGAGAAAGGAAAAAGCTGCTGCTACCTCTTACCTCTAGGACTTCTCAACCTGAAAAGGGCTTCAGTTCTTGTCTCTTATGCCTTATATACCTTTCTCTGGCCAGCCATCACTTCCTTCCTAGTGCTGAGCTTAATGACTGTGTGTGCTTCTCAAATACTGAGATTAAAGGTGTGAGATCCCAAGTGCTGGGATTAAAGGCATGTGACTCCCAATTACTGGGATTAAAGGTGTGTGCCACCCCTGACTGGCTCTGTTTCTCTCACAGACTGAGTCAATTTCATATTATCTAAGGTGGCTTTGAACTCACAGATCCAGATGGATCTCTGTCTCTCGGGTGCTAGGATTAAAGGTGTGTGCCACCACTGCCTGGCATCTATGGTTTTTATTCTAGTGGCTTGTGATATTCGCTGATCTTCACGCAAATTTTGTTAGGGTACACAATATATCACATTTCCCCTTTTTTATCTAAAATAATAAAATGTTGTAACTAATAAAAGAGAAACTATATACAATAAGTATATACAATATATACAGTCAAGAATTACATTAAAAATGTCCAGTCCATAAATATTTGACAAATTCAGAGAAAATACTCAATATTCCATTATCTGCCTATTTTGGTGAGTTAAAAATGTTGTACCTAATTCACTTTCTATCCTAGCTTGTATTACCAGCCCAAAACTATCTTTTTATGTCTTTCAAACTTATACATTTTACACCACTTTAGTGAGTTTCTTTTCTGAATTTCATAACAAGGAAAACTATAACTATAACTATCTAGTCTTCAACTCCCTCAGAGATCTGAGAAGGAAATAATATTACCTAAGTAAGCAGAAAGTGCAAACAAGAAACTTCCAAAAAATATGGGAAATGACAAACAGCTGGCTGCCTGGACAGTCACTCAAGTTTCCTCTGCAACACTGAGGCATCCATCTTTGGCCTACAAGCCTAGCATATCTGACAGATTTATCTTTGAAGCAGGATATTCTGAAGGACCATCCTACTTTGTCTTGGCAAGGTTTGACAGTCCTTTCTTTTTGTGTTTGTCCATTTTGGATAGCATATTGTGAGCAGTTGTGGCAAGGGCACTTTCTTGCCCAGTAGCTAACTTTTGCCTCAAAGAAATTAAACTCCATACGTAGTTTCTTCAATGACCATCATCTTTTCTGAAGTAGATTGGTGCTGTCAGGAGCTGACGTATCTCAATGTCATAAAAAAATCTATGTTATTAAAACATCTTAAATGTCATATTCTGTAGATCTCTGAAGTATTTGTAGATGACCTCTCTATCTAAAATATATCTGTTTGACCTTGAAAACACACTTAACTTGACTATAGGTTTGACTGCAATGACTAACTCCTAACTTGCATTTCTTTATATGCTAGTTAATTGGTAGTAATAACTTTCAATGACTAGAAATTTGCATTACATTGTTAAATGAACTGTATAGGTATATTATCTTGAACAAGATTAGAAGTATATGTACAGTATATTCTAACAAAATTAATCTCAAATTTGTATCAATATACAAAATTTGTATATGATATACAAAAATCCAATCCAATATAAAATATTTAAATCTAGTAGTTGCTTTTTAAAAGTAAATTCAATAATCTACATTTTATCCTTATCATATCCATATCCTCTTTTTTTCAGAGCAGATCCAATAATCTACGCTTTTATCCTATCTTTTTTTACATTAGATTCAACAATCTACTTTTTTGTCCTATCATTTCTATATCATACATTTTTATATTGTATCCCCTTCTTCTTTTAGAAAAAAAATTGACTATGACCAATAACAATTTTTAACCAACCTCTAAACAAAGACAAAAACATCCATAATCCATTTTTTGGGGAATGTGGGCATAGTCTCCTAGGCTACTTCCTACTGATTGGGGCTGCTGGTGGTCTTATGCAAACACAAAGGAAATTTAGGATTATGGTCATCAAGTCCTGATTAGAGTAGTCTGTGAGGCTGTATCATCTCAGCTAGGCCAACTTGATATTGTCCTGAGCAGTTAGTAATGTGAAAATCTTTGAGTGGTGACGCTGGCAATTTCGTTGTCCTGATGGAATTGTCATTGTGGCATCCCATCATCTTTTTGGAGACTTCAAAGTCGCTGTTAGTCATGACAATGGATCACCGTAGAAAATCTTTTTCCTGGGACATTTTTTTTCTGGATGATTTGTGGTTTTTCTTCAGCTGTGTCATTTGCCCAGTGTTCTTCAGATTCCTTAGCTTTCATTCTCCTGAAAGACAAAATCAAAACCCTTCCCCCAGCCCTAACTTCGAGGAGGTTCCCTTTTGACCTGGAAGCGCCACCCCCATTGAGGCTTCAGTAACTGTCATGCCTACATGGCGGAGCTGAGAGAGGAGCCATGAAGACCCCAGATCTAGATGGGCCAGCTCTCTTTGTTCCTGGATCCTGGACGCTGGAGGTAGACCAAGCAGAGTTCTCCAGAGAACACCTGTCCCAGATCCTGTAACCTATCCCTCCACTTGTAAGTTACGACACAAAATAAACCTCACTTTTAACTACGTGGAGTTGCCTTTAATATTTATTAATATTTGAACCAATATAAATAGGAAAAGATAATAAGTGTTAATTATAACAATAATTACCATCAGCAAATACAAGTGTGTCTTGAATCTTTTTTCTTTCCAACAAATAAATTGCATAAATGATTGGGTCTCAATAAATTTATTAGCTAAAGTAAAAAGAAAAATATATTTTAAGGAATCAGCAGCTTCTGATATGGTAAAGGAAAGGAAAAAACCTAAAATAACAAAATCTTACTTATTTTTATTAGTACAATGGTATTTGTACTATATATTGACCAAACTATAAATACTATTTTTGTTGTTATTGTTTCTTTTGTTTTTTGAGATAGGGTTTCTCTGTGTACCCCTGCTGTCATGGAACTCTGTAGATAAAGCTGGCCTTGAACTCAGTTATTCTCCTGCCTCTGATTCCTGAGTGCTGAATTTAAAAGAATGCTTCACCACTTCATGTAAATACTACACATTAATAAAGTATTGCATGTCTGTCATTTTACAGGTCATTATAAGTTTTGGTTCATTGTACAGATGACCATATTTCTTTAAATACAGTAATGTTTTTTTGTTTTTTTGTTTAACCTTTTTCTTTAGTTGATGATGATTTAGAAGTGATCTATGAGCTTTAACATGGTAGGATGTTTTGCTTAGTTTTGTTTTGTTTTTCATGTTTATTGCTTATTCTTCATCTAAATCATACATCAAGATTAGGGATCTTTTAAGGGCTTCTGTGCAATACCTAATCATGACATGCTCATAAATACTATACCACTTTGTTTATTATATCAACAGGTAGTGTTCTACCAACACATCAGGGCAATCTCTGCCATCTATTTGGTTAATGGCTTAAATATATAAAATCCTTACATGAAATTAATGAGCCCAAAGTCAATGGGAATAGTGGTTTACTGAGGGACACTTAACCATGTATGTCAGTCACAAATAGGAGCTCTCAAGGATGATGGGGCCTTTGCAGTTACTTGTCTCTTTGAGATTTAATAAAGTGTGTTATATATTGCATACTTTTTCATAATGACTCCTTTGAGAGCTTTAGCAATTCCATGGTGATTTGGAACAGCTAAGGCATAATATACATTTAGGATCTTTGCTTGTATAATATGTATGTTTTCTGAATTAGTCAAAGCAATGAAAAATATTTAATTATAGGACTAAATTATTGTTATATGGCTTCATGAAATAAATGATTGAGTTTTCATTGTTATTCTTTTATTCCACATGTATTTTCTTGAGCAACTGTATGAACTGTAAGCATTCTTTATGAGTTCCTAGATTAAAATAGGAAACACTAAAGTTAGGGAGAGAAGACCATCAACAACTAATAATTTGAAAATAATTAGGGGAGGAATACAAGTACAGTTTTAAACATTGTAGGCAAGGATGCTGAGCAAATTTGAGCAAAACCCTGCCCTTGCTATTCATGCAGAATGGGCAAGAATGTTCTAAAGGCTATCCCAAAGCCCTGTGTTAGTAGCTCATTTTGTGCACTTGAGAGCTAACACTGGGGTTTTGAAGTGCTATCAGGAAAGGAGAGAGATGACTTGAAAAGACACGGACAGACGGTATTATTCTGTAAATGCTTGAGGAAATAGTCTGAACTGGACTCACAGCTACCACTGTGTTGGAGCAGTGAAAGTCCCATGAACATTTCTATAATTCTAAAATAGGAGCTGGAAGACTCCAAATGTTTAGTAGAATATTCTTTCATAAAGATTCACGTTTCACCATTACACTAGATGAACTAAGCAACCATGAGCATACATGCTGTGAACAGCCCTGAGAAATGTCAGCATCTATAATTACTTTTAGTTTCAAGATCCAAACCATTTGTCACGATGTAGCAATTGGACTTGTCTCTCTATCTGAAAGTTTAAAGGATTATTAAATTCCGTGAATTGATAAAATTCCAACACATTTTCATGTACTATAATCAAGGAGAAAACTCTGAAACTATTAACTTTGACAATTGTGATCTAAAGACTTGCACATTTTATAAATTTGCTAAACCATGTTCACACATTACAGAACCCAGCAAGAGATACACATTTAGACAATGATACCAGAAACAGGGAGGAAGAGGCTGGTTGAATGCAGATTTATTTCATTTGCTGTTAATTAGTATTCAATATCTGTGCTATTTATGAGAAGAATAAAACTAGATGGTATCTGCTATGAAGTTTCTACTTCACACACAGTCCACTAAGCACATTATATTTTCATCTTCCTTTCAAATATCAATACTAATTATATCTTTTAAGTTTTCAAAAATTTAGAGTAGCTTTCGTTTTCAACAAAATAAAAGTTCTAAATATAGGACATAGAATTCTTACACATTCCACATACCCTCATTCAGTTTCCCACCTTAGTTGTAGCTATATTAATTACGTTATATTGTTATGATTAATGGAGTAAGATTCATGTGTTAACTAAAATCTATACCTGATTTACATTTCCTTGACTTTGACTGTGTATTTTCTCATTTCTGATTCTTTGTCTAGAACATCAGTTATACTTTGTGCTAACTTCTAACTTCTTTGTTCATTTGTTTGTTTGTTTGTTTGGTGGTTGTTTTAGTAACTGTTTTGAGGAGTATGGGCCATGTGTTTTTACAACTGTATATTAGTGGAGATTTTTTTTTTCAAGATTAGAAAGAGATAATGAGTTTGTAGAAGGAAAAGTACCAAAGCAAGAGACATTTTCATCATATTGTTTTAATCCTGCTGGGGAACCAAGATCTCTTTGACTTTATTGCTCTCTAAAAATGTACATTTGTATCTTTACATCATAGTGTCTCAGAATGTGACATAGTTTTAAAATAGACTTTTTACATAGGATAGGATAGTTAGGATAAAATGAGGTTGCATGTTTTATGGTGGGCTGCAAATCAGATAAGACTGATTTCCTTCCAAGAAGTCAGCCATGTGAAAACATCTTAAGTCCATCATGGCAGGGACAAATGGTGGGAAACATAGAGGCTGAATCAGTAAGATGCGATTCATACTTCAACTACAAGCTCTAAGGAAAGAGAGGGAAAACCAAAAATAATTTGAGGCTTTAAACTCTTAGCACCTTCTCTGCCTTCTCCTTGTGACATACTTACTTCAGCAAGGCCACACCTCCTAAACCTCCCCAACCATGACACCAAGTGGGAACCTAGTAGTCAAATCTCAGGGCTTACAGAGAATACTCTCTTTCAAGCCAGAATACCTATGATGCCCGGCCTAAAGTAAAATATCTAGATGGTATTCATCTTCATCAGACAGGAACAAATGCAATTAGCTTAATTAAAACTCTCCTGATCTTTCCAATTAAAAGTACTCTCTGTGTTCTCTGAGCCTCCTGACATTTAATTGTCGTCTTTTACACTCCAGCCTGGAACTTGTATTATCGTTATTCTTAAATATAAAGCTATTGAAAGTACGATACACATCTTAGCATGTTTTAAAATCCTCCTTAGCACCGTCAGTGCATCTTCCACATTTGGTTTCATATTTATTATGAATTCATAGAACAGGAGTTAAGAAGAATTGAATTATTTTTAACTTGCTACTAAATTGACAAAATTTACAAATCCTCTTTCAGTGAAATGCAATTATATAGTAATGTATTCATTCTCTCCTGCATATATATCTTAACATCTTCTTAAGCCATTTAATGGGATTTCCAACTCTAATTCATAAATTCAGATTTTATTTTGTTTCTCTATGTTTTTTTCCAAAATGTTCTAGTGTTTTGTTATGTATTTGCAATATTTGTTTTCCTCTGAGTACATCATCATAGCATTGATGTGGATATTAGTGTTAAATTATTCTAATATTCATTCATTTTCAAATTGAGGGGGGTGGATGACAGAAACCTTCTCAAGAATATAGAGTTCAGAGGAAGCCTTTAAATTGAAGCACATACTTATAAGTATATTGTTATGTCTTTAACTATTCTCCAAATAACACATAATATTTTAATCAGAAATTTTAATTACCAAATAAAAAATTTCAAAAACATTGATAAAACATTAATGTATCAGTTATCTGAAGAAGTAACTTGAAAGCTACTATTAAAATTGAAGGCAAAGCAATATGAGAAAAAGAGTCCTAAGAGCAAGCAAAAGACTCAGAGAAATACCAGTTTCCTCTATTAGGTGTTCCACAAAAAAATACTAAGCTAACATATAAGCAGAGAACCTGGTGAAAACCCTTGCATGCCACATTCTTGTTGCTTCAGTCTCTGTGAGCCTTGTCTTATTTTGTCTTTTTTTTGCTATGTTTAGTCATTGTCTCTTGGAAGCCTCATCTTTATTGAAGGGAAATGTTTTGGGATATTTGATCTCACTGTGTGTTTTTTTCTGCGTGGATTAAAAAAGACCTGAACAGACAATAGCTAGGTAAGAGAGACTGGGTAGGACTTCCAGAGAGAGAGGGATAGGAACTCTGGGAAGAATTTGAGCTGTGGGCTTAGGGATGTAGGGGTGTAGGGAGGTGGGGATGTGGGAGTGGGGGGATTAGACAACAAGACGCAGAACAAGTCAGATGTACAGTATGGAGGAGAGGTAATGAACCATGTGGCAGAATTTAGATTAATATGAAAGGGTTAATTTGAGTTTTAAGAGCTAGTTGGGAACAAGCCAAAGCTAAGGCCAGCTTTCATAATTAGTGTAAGTCTCCATGCCATTATTTGGAAGCTGGTAGTACAAAGAAAGAACAACTGCAAAGAAAGGGGGAATAAACCTGGGGGATAGGAGGGGTGGGAGGGGTGGGAGGAGTGGAGGGAGGTTAAACTGTGGTCTGGATGTATTGTATGAGAGAAGAATCTATTTTCAATGAATAAATAAATAGTTACACGAAATTAAAGAAAAGTAGTAAATTGCCTTCTAGAAAAATAATGGCAAAATTGTCTACAGATTGTTGTTCCATATATGTAATTCATAAGAATATTATCATTCCTTTTTAAGGTTGACCAGAACACCCAAAAAGTAATACCAGGCTGATATATATTTACAATAATTCTTCCTTCAAGAACTATAATCCATAGTTAATCCCATGGCTGTTGGACAGTTTCTTCTAATGCATCATGTGCATTAGTCATCTTTGCTAGGACTACGGGATGTGAAACTGATGCTGTTTCTCACATTTTAAATTTAGTTATAATAAATCATGGTTACAGCCATCTCCTGAGAATGCAGGCAAAAGCAAGGTAACATGGAGTTTTTTACATAGTGTAATTACCATGAAGTGAATCAATGTAACCATCATGCAAAGAGGCCAAAGTAAGACGGACAGAAGCAGTGGGCTACATCCACACATGTGAACAGTCAAGTGACCAGAGAGAGCAGAGGAAGCTTCTCTGGAACCTAGAGTGACATGAAGTAGTGAGGTGTGTGAAGGATCAACATCAGTACCATTGGTGTCCTCTGGACAGTTTTCAGAACACAAACAATATATTATATTAATGAAGTAAAATGATCTGACAAAAATAAGAGCTTTAAGTGCTTCGACTCTATTTTTCATATGCTGTAAATTTTAGAGTTTAACGCTGAGCTTTTAAAATTCTATTAACAATAATCTACATATCTGATTTTGAGATGTGGAATACTGGAATTTTTGTATTAGAAACACCTCCTGGTATTTAATGTCCACTGATACAAATAAAATTAAGATTCACTATAGCCCCTCCAAATAAAACTACAAATGTAGGTTTCTATGGTAAAAAGCAAAGATTTGACCACAATTTATTTTTTTAAAGATAATACACGTTTAATGTTTAGACATTATAGAAATGAAGTAGCTTTTTAGGAGAAATGATAATGTTATTTATATGTGTACATTTTTGTAACCAGAAAACACAAACCTCTTGTATTTACATATACTGCTTGGAGCAACTATTTAGGTAAGTGTCTACACATACAGCATTGGTAAAATTTTTTTGTAATTTCCCTTTCATTCTCTTTGTGAATGATCAGTATCAATGAAATGGTGTTTAACAGTACAACAGTAACAACATCTTTAAATATGAAGGAAAAACACTCCCAACACTTTTTATTTCTCTTCCTATAATTATATTACATGGTGTTACTACTTTAAGTCAATTTAAATTAGATGAAGATGTCACTGTAAGATTGTGAATCTAAAATCTGTTAGAATACATTTTAACATTTTTTGTCAAGAATAAGACTGAACACTTAGTTAACACTTGAATTTGCTGGTTTTGCTGTTGCGGTCAGTCAAGTGTGGGGTGAAATCCTTGAGAGGGATATGTCAATAAGCTGTACATTTACTCTGGACATTCAAATACAGTATTACAACACATTCCCACTATAGATGTAAAGTAGCACTTATGTTCAGACACACTTAAACATCTCATTGACTTGGTTATGGCTGCCTAAATTTCATACTGTAGCAAGTGAAGTACTGTAGATCACATCTCTTTACAAATCTTCCATCAGCCCAAAAGCCCTCTGGCTTCTCCTATTAAGTATTTCTTCTAGGTTCCATTCCAGTAAGGCCACATCATTTTTTCCAAGAAGAATGAATTGATTCTCTCACCACTGAGGCTCAGTGTGCTGTTCCATCTTGCAAATACTGTGCTGTACAATTTCTTCAGCTTTCTCCTGTCTGTCTTTTAGGATTAATTCCAAAATGTTTTACCTAAGAGATCCTTAAATACCCTGCCAAATTTTGTTCATCCATTTACAAAAGTAGTCATTCAGCTACTAGACTTTGAATCATTTTATGCTTCTAAGATTTTATGATATTCAAAAGGAAACAGTCAAAAATTTCTGGGAACATCAATTTGCCTTTTGATAGTAGCTTTCATTGAGGAATGGGTATAATGATTCTCATCTCCAGTCAGAATGAGATTCTTCCTAACTAAGAAGGGCCTGAATAGAACAGAAAGCAGAAGGGTAACTGTTCCCTGAAGTGGGTAGCTGTTCCAGCTCTGACCTGGAAGTACTACCCCCATTGAGGCTTCAGTAACTGCCATGCCTATGAGGCAGGCCAAGACACGAGCCCTTAAGACCCAAGATCCGGATGTGCCAGCTCTGTTGGTTCCTCGATCCTGGATGCTGGATGTAGACCAAGCAGAGTTCTCCAGAGAACATTGCTGGACTGCACTTCACCTCTCCTGGACCCTGTAACCTATCCCTTCTCTTGTAAGTTACCCCACAAAATAAACCTCCCATTTAACTATGTGGAGTTGCCATAATACTTGCACCAATAGTTCCCTCTTTAAGCCAGGATATCATTTTATTTTCTGTTAGAGATATTTAGCAGCCCTTACTCTTGGTCTTCCAATTCAGCACAGTATTGATAGTCACACGTAGTACTCCTCGATCCAACACTACTCCACAGCCAAACCATCCTAAAGACCTTTGGACTTGACTTGAATCCCTGTTATCTGCTTTTTCAGTTTTGTCCCTGATAGATACCAAGTCATGCAATTTTGTTCCAGGCTTTAGTAGTCCTTCTGTTTTTATACTGATAAAATCAATCAATTAATCTTTCTTTCTCTCTGTGTTTGTGTGCACATGAACACACACATATACCCACTTATGCATGTTCACATATGTGCATATGTGTGTATTATGTATGTGTAGACAATTAACGTCACCATCCATTTGCTCTGTTTCTTTGGATAATCCTGACTTAATAAAGTTGGCGAATCTAAGATGACTTCCGATCCTGGATATATTCTTATTAACTACAATCATTAAAAGGAGGCAAGTGCAAACACACATGTCTAATGTCTGCCAGCGCATCTCTCTACTAGTTTCCTTACAGGGATTCTCTGCCAAGTGTCTGGCAAATTTACTTTGGCATCAATTACCAGATATCGTGATTTCAGAAAAATGTGAGAAATTTGCGAGTTAGACACTGGCAGCCCGCTGTGTAGAGTCACCACTTTCCGATTATGTCCTTAGGCTGGATTTAGAACTGTTGAATTATGTCATGAAAAGAAATTGAATGGGAAAAATAAGAAATAAATTGTTATCTTGATTAGCATGCTGCCTCCTTGAGGGAAAGTGGCACTGCCATTCACCCATGTTATTCAGGCCAGGAAACTGTATATCATTGGACTTTTACTTCCTCATTTTCCTGTCTCCTGTACCCAATCCATTATCAGATTGTGTCAAGCCTGTCTCCTAAATATGATTCACATTGGTCCATTTCTTCTCCATTTTCAATGATGAACTTAGTCCACGCCACCAGACTCTCTAGCTGCAATGTCTTTAATAGATTCCAATGAGTGGTTCTGCCTGTAGTGGCATTTGTAAATCAAATCCATTTTCTACACTGCAGCCAAAGTGTCCTCTTTATAGAACAAATTAGATTGTATCATATCTTTGGTAAACTATATTACTGGTTCCCCAATGTTCACAGAATAAAATCTCTTCATGGATAACTAGGCTCTTCATGATCTCAAACATGTCAACTACCCCAGGGCCAATTTTTAGCATTTCTCATCCAAAACCCAATAATACAGCAAATCTATCTAACATGAAGGTAATTTTGCACATGTTTATTCTCTCAGTCAAGCTGCAACTGGTACTTTTAACCAACAACTGGATCCCATTATTTCAGGAGAGTCATCCTCAACTCTCCCAGTTTAACCCTAAAACATAAATTGTATATCACCGCCAATTTATTTTTTATTGAAAAAAATTTATTCATTTTTACATATCAACTACAAAACCCCCTCTCATCCCTCCTCCCACTTACCCATCCCCCACCTCCCCCCCGACCCACCCCCCATTCCCTTCTCCAAAAGGGTAAGTCCTCCCATGGGGGAACAGCAAAGCCTGGTACATTCAGTTGAGGCAGGACCAAGCCTCTCTCCCCTTTTCCCAGCCAGAGGAACAAGAAATTTGTTGTGAGACCCTATCTTCTGGAAATATCAGGGAACCTATACCCATGAAATGTCAACAACTTGGCTGTCAAAACAAGACACAAACAAAGATACTAGCAACAGTATGCTAGAAAAGATGAGAACAGCCCCATGGGCCCCAAACCCTTGGCAGATAACTATAAGCAACTATGGACGTTGAGCAAGACAGTCTTTCCCAGGGAAAATCAAACCAGTTCGTTAACCAACACAAAGGGGTTGGCCCTCAAATCCTGTTCATACATGTAATATTATAAGGACCAGATGATTTGGAATATATGTTTTCAAAGGACATGCTAAATGATACATCATATTTCATCAATATATGTAGTAATCTTTCCTTTTTCATCTCTAATTTTATTAATTTGTGTCTCTTTCTTTCTTCTGGTTAGCTTGACAATGTGTTTTCAATCTCATACCACATCCCAGAACCTTTTCTTTGTTTGGTCTATTCTGTGTATTTTTTCTTGACTAAGAATTTACTTCCAGACTATAATAACCTGTGAGCAACTCAATAATAAGAAACATGCAGCTCAACTAAAAAAAAATGGGTAAATTTTTTGAATAGTCATATATATGCATGATATAAATATATAAATATAATCTTCTGAGTCAATTTCATGTTATTCAAATTTGTATGTTTTTAGGGCTGAGCAATTACTATTGTGTAACCAATTAAAGGGACTCGTTTATAGGGAACACAGAATTCCCTACAAATGAGTAAATAAATTAGCAGTAACTAATTGCTCTTAGCACTTTTAGGGGAGAGACCTTGTGAAATTTCCTCTAATCCGTAACTGATATAGTCATTGTTTAGGTCTTGTTTAGGCTAAAACATTGTTGAGATCTCATGGGTACAGAATCCCTGTCCTTTATTAAAGAAAAATCTCATAGTAAATGCCTTGCTCTTCTGGCTTTTACACTCTTAATTCTCCCCACTTCCATGATGCTCTTTCAGTCTTAGATATAGGGTTTGTGGTGTAGATGTCTACGTTGGGCCTGGGTACCCTGCAGTTAGTGGCCTTCTGCATTTTGACCAATTGTGATTTTCAGCACTGGTCTCTTTCTGATGCAAAAGGGAAACTTCTTTGAAGAGAGGAGAGAGCTATACTTTGAGAGTAGCAGTAAATGCCTGAGTGATGCCAAATAATACACAGACATATGGCCTAATGGAAAGACGAAGAAAACCCAGTATAGGAAAATTGAATTCAGTAAAAATAAATATTCAAGAGAATTCGATCTGAAATGGAGATGGAACTTAAAAGTCAATAACCCAAGCATAAAACTCTAAGGAAAAGCTTACAAATAGAAGGAATCAAATGGAAGTTTTAATATCGGGATTTGAGGATAAAGTAGAATTTGAGCACACAAATAAAGAATATGAAGAAAATAAACAAACTCATACACACACACACACACACACACACACAAAAGGAGTGTACAGGATGTGATAAACCATGAAAAGATAAAATCTTTGAATTATAGGCATAAAGGAAGAAAAATAAACTCAGAACAATGGCAGCTCTTCAAGAAGATCCTAGAAGAAAACTTCCCCCACAGTAAGGAAACATAGATGATATAGAAGCACACAGAACACCAAACAGACAGGACCAGAAGCAAACTCCCATAGCATATTATCATTACAACAATAAATGAGCAGATTAAAGAATAAATATTGAAAGCTGCAAAAGAAAAACATGCAAGTAATGTGTAAGGGAAAACACATTCAAGCAGCATCTGATTTCTTAATAGACGCTTTTAAGTTCAAAGAACTTGGAACAAAATATTCCAAATTTGAAATGTTCATGGATAACAAACTAGATTATTGCACCCAAAGAAACTACATGCATTGTTGAAGAAGAAAGAAACCCTTTCCATAATGTAAGCAGGCTAAAAGAATGTGTTTTCAGAAAACCATCCTTAAAGAGAACCTGAAAATAACAGTTCAGGGTAAAAAGAAGACTGAGCATAGCCAAGAGACTATAGACAGAAATAAAATGAAGGCTATAATTATAATTATTGAAACCCCCCCAAAAAGGACAAAGAACACTAACAGCAAAAATAAAAATGACTGTAATGAACAAATATGATCCAGTAATAAATCTAAATGCTAATGGTTTTAATTCCCCGAAACAATGATAAAGATTAGCCTAATAGAGTAAAAACCAAATCCATCTGTCTGCAAGAAGTTCATCTTAGCTTTAAACATGAAGGGACTGCTGTAGAGAAGAAAAGGTTGGAAAAGGGTGTTGTAAGCAAATGGGACCAGAAAGCAAATGGAATAATACTTTCGTACTTTCTATTTCATTAATTCGTGTCTCAGTTTATATTATTTCTGTCTATCCACTGCTTTTGAGTTTGGATAGTTCTTGTTTTTCTAGAATCTTAAAGTGTATTCTTATTACTTCAAGTGTTACTTGAGTTTTTCAGGTTTTTTTCTTTTTAAATTGTACTTGAATACATATTTACTTTTTATTCATTGACACTTTTGTGTTCATAATATACTTCAGTCATTTTCATCACCCATCACCCTCGGTCTCCCCTCCTTCCTCTCATATTCCTATTTCCTGTTATTTTGTGTCTGTGAACCACTCAGTTTAATTAGAGTTGTTTGCATGAGAATGGATAAGAGGTTATTTACTGGAGTGTCGGAAATTTATTAGTCAATAATCCAGCGAAGAAAATGACACACCAACCACCAACCACCAGCCACCAATAATTTTCAGTAGCCAAGGAGGGAGAGAAAGGATCACATAAGTTCCTCTCTGGGGCCTATGATCTCTCTAGCTACCATCTGTTGACCAGGTTACAGTACCAGACATGAGTTTATTCCTATGAAAAAGACCTTGAATCAAATCATAAAGCAATTGGTTACCTGCTTCCCCATGACATTCATAATACCATTGTACCAATGGGCACAGCTTACCATGCTAGTCTTCATAGTTCACAAAATTCACAACTAGCTGATGATTTTTTTTTTCTGCTAGCAATCTACATAGTAAATGCTGGAACGATGAAAGCTACTCAATAAGAGGGAAGCTTTCACCTTAGTTCCTGTTTGATTTCCTTTGTCCTGAGACCATAGTATATGATACTTTCAGCAGTGGGATCTTACCAGCAAGTTCTGGTGAACAATAAGGACAACAGCTAGCACCATTTTGGGATCCTCTTGACATCCCTGACAAACAACTCATAGAGAGGTATCTCATGCCTAGCACTGGGATTTTTATTTAATAGAATATGGCTTCTGGAAGGACAATTATCATCTATGCAATTTAACTTTGTTTAAAATATTTTAATATTCAATTTTAATATCAATGGTAGGTTTCCATATGGTTATTGTTCATATATTCATATTGAAGGTTATCAATTCCCCAACCCCTTCTCTGTCTTACCCTCCATACCTTCTCACACTCAGCATTCTTCCTTCCACTTACTGTAAATACATTTCCTCTTAGAACTTCCATAGTTATATTCCAGGGGTTCTGGTAGATTGTATTTTCATTTCAATTTTAAATCTGAAATTTTTGTGTTTCTTCCATAATTTATTTTATTAACTACTAGTTATTCAACACTGTATTGTTCAGTTTCCATGGAGTTGTGTGGTTTTCTTTTTTTACTTTTTCTTGATACTGATTTCTAGTTTTATTTTACTATGGCCTTATAGTATAATACCACAGACTTTTTTGCAAGTCTGTAGATTGGTTAAAGTTATTTGTGGCCAATAATGTTACATGTTTGAAAGAAGATTTGATTGGTCTCTTTACTAAATAATGGATATCTTGTCCTATTGGACAGAATATTCTGTCTATATCTGCTACATAAATTTATATATGATATTCTAAGTTCTGAGATTTCTTTGTTAGTTTCCAGTTTGGAAGACTTAACTTGAGTAAGAATGAGGTATATGGAGTATTGAAATCATCCACTGTTATTAGAGGGAAATATAAAACATTTTATGCCCATTAATATTTGTTTTATGAAATTTGGAGTTCAGATATTTGGTGAATGTGTATCTAAAGTTATTAAATATTCTGTATGAATTTTTCCTTTAATTAATATTTAGAGGTCTTCTATGTGTCTTGATACTAAAGTTTGTTTGAAATTTACTTTACCAATGGTCATAATAGCTAACCTTACCAACTTGTTTGTTCAAGTTCCCTTGACAAATTTTTATCCTTTAATTTTCAGTCTATGGGTGTTTTCACCAATAAGAAAAGGATTTGGAGACAGAAGAATTTTTATTTAGCCTTTTAAATTATAGTCAACCAGTCTGTGTCTCATTTGGTGAGCTGAGAACATTTAATATTTAAATTTATTTTTTAGAGATGCTTAATAATTCCTGTAATTTTGTTGGCAATTTTTCGAGTTGGGTGAGTTGTTGTTTGTTCCTTGTTTCTCCCATAGTGGCATCACGCACTTGCCAGTTTCCTGTATTATGCCTGATTGATTCCTTCCCTTCTATATTTTCTGATGATACTCTTCTCATGAAATGTGTTCTTTTCTGTGTTCTATCATTCGAAATTTTCTTTCTTCCCTGTGTAAAATGTTACTTTAAGTATCTTTTGCAGCACTACCCAACAGTTAGGAATGGTCTTGGTGCTTGTCTGAAAATACGTTATCCCTCCATCAATTTCTAAAGAGAGCTTAGTTAGCAATCATTTACTTTCAGAGTGTTAAATATAATAGTCCATCTTTTCCTGGATTGAGAGTTCCAAATAAGACATCTGATGTTATTCTGAGCTCTTTTTTAAAATATTGGAGATGAATTGGCATGTTTCTCTGTCTGTGCTCAATGTTGCTTCTTTGGTTTGTATTTTTGATATATTAACTATAACATATCATGAAAGAGTTCTATCGCCATTTGAATTTAGGGTGCTAAATGTCTCTTGTGTTGAATGACTTGTTGTTTCTCTCAAATTTAGAAATATTCTGTGCCAAGCAGTAGAGGCACACACCTTTAATCCCAGCACTTGGGAGGCAGAGGCAGTCAGATCTCTGTGAGACTGAGGGCAGTCTAGTCTAGCAAATTCCAGGAAAGGCTCCAAAGCTACACAGAAAAACTGTCTCAGGAAAGAAAAAAAATATTCTGCTATAATACCACTGAATATATTCTCTATGCCTCCCATGTTTACCTCAGCTCCTTTTTTTTCCATTAGTATTAGGTTTGGTTTCTTGATAACATATAGAATTTTAGGATGTTGTAATCTTTCTTTCCCCCTCCCCTCGTATTTTCTTTTTGAATGAAGTATTTAATCAGATGTGGATTTGATCAAATGTGTCCTCTATCACTGATACATTTCTTCTCCTTGGTCACAGCTGTGGGAGACCCTTTTCGCTATTGCTTTGTCTGTTGTTTTTGACTCATTGAGTTTTGCATTTTCAACATTTCTAATTTTTCAAAGAAAGACCTCAATTTATTTGCTGAAAAATTTTCACTCTCAATGACTTTCTCACCCTTATAGCTGTTGTCTTTCCATGTTGCAGACTTCCCCCTTATGTTGCTGAATTTACTCACCAGACCATGGATTTAACTCTTCCGCTTAGTTGTATCTCCTTTAGACCATTGATCATTTTTCCCCCAGAAAACAGTTGATCCGGCATTTGTATCTCCGAGTTCAGCATCTGCGAGTTCAGAAGTTCATTTGTTTTGTATATTCATTTATTTGCCGTCATGTGCATATTTGGTGCTATGCCTGGAACTGGAGTTACAGCTAGCTGTGAGCTGTAAATCAGAAGTAGGTTTCTTTTCTTTTTTTTATTTAAAAGTTTTCCTTTTCCATTTTATATACCTCTACGGTTCCCCCTCCCTTCCCTTTTCCCACTAATCCTCCACATTCCCCCAAACCACCTCCTATCCACTTCTCAGAGAGGGTAAGGCCTCCCATGGGGAGTCAACACAGTCTGACATATCAAATAGAGTTAGTACCAAGTCCCTCCTCCCCTGTATTGAGGATGAGCAAGGTATCTCTCCATAGGAAATGGGCTCTAAAAAGCCAGTTCATGCACTAGGGATAAATCCTGGTCCCACTGTCAGTGACCCTACAAACTGCCCAAGCCACACAACTGTCACCCACATTCAGAGGGCCTAGCAAAAGTGGATTTCTTGGAATCAATCCTAGGTACTATGGAAGAGTGGTCAGTGCTCTTAACCACTTAACTGTCTCTCCAATCTCAACAATTGTAATCTTTTAGAGAAGTTGCATTACCTTGTTCCTCCTGTTTCTTATATTTCTGTGTTGTGATTCATACTTTTATTGGTTTGGTTATATTTTGATGTTCTAGAACCCTTTTACTCCGTCATGGCACTCTCTTTTCCAGTGGAACCCTTCTAAATGAGTCCCCATACTACTCTCATATCCTCTTTTTGTGTATGACCTACTGAGTTATATTAGAGTTAGCTGTCCAAGCATGGCTAGGAAGTTGTCCAATAGAGCATGAGAAACTTATCTAAGGCTAAAATGTGGAAGAAATTGATCTTATTCGGCAACCAACTCTTGCCTGAAGGTGCAATCACCAGTACCATTTAATGAAAAATAAACAAACTGCTGTAACAGCAACAGCAAAAAAAAATAAAAATAAAAATAATACAAAATACAGAAATACACTTCAGAATTAAAAGTACTTTCCACAATACATTACCAATGATCAAAGAGCTAAGAACACCAAAACTAATACAGAATTTGCTACATACTTATTTGGTTTTAGTAATTTTTAAATTTTTTTCTGTAAATAACTAGTCTAGAAAAGAATAGAAAGAAATTAGTTTTCTCACTATGAAATTAATTTAACTGTATATTTTCAGCATGAATTATGGGTTGAATTGATGACTGGAAATTAAAAATTACATTTGAGTATAAAGAAATAACAATGTTTATCTTTTCTATATTTGGATGAAATAAATATCACAGTTCAGTTTTAGAAAGAATGTTGTTAAAAAATTTATTTTGTATCATTTTCACTTAAACTAACTTTCAAACTGAATATCAAGTATTAAAAGTGTATAGACATGATATAATTGTTAATATAAAATATAAAAATTTTGGCTTATATATAATTTACTCATTTTTAAAGATCTATAATGATAAATGTTTGGAATATGAACTTGAGTATTATTTTCCTAATGGATAAGTACACCCTCTCTTGATAGGGCTGAGTTAATCTTTCTGATATTTCGCTATCCAAAATTCCAGAGCAAAAATAAATTACAAATGTGGTACCTGTCTCCAAAATATTCATGAAATTAGGAAATTTAAAAAATATGACCTGGGTATGGTGGTACATGTTTGGACTGCCAGCACTCAGGAGGGATAGACAGGGCATCTGAAGGTCCTGCCCATCCTGGGCTAGACAGTGATTGTGAGGTCAGCATGTACTACATGTTTCCTTATGTTAAAAGGATGATAAATAAATGAAAACTCAAGTAAGACTAATTAACAAATTAAGACCAAATTCACAGGGAGGGAGGAAAGAAGACAGGGAGAGAATGAGAGAGGTCAGGGAAGAAAGAGGGGTGTGCGTGCGTGTGCGCGCGCGCGAGCACACACACACATTCATTCACTCACAGAGGCGGTTATTAGTATAATACAGAAAGAAGGATACTAAAGACCACATAAAGACAGAATGTTAGAAATTTGAAACAGTGTTAAAAGAACGAACCAGTGACGAGAAAACAAAGGGGAACCTCCACTTGCTGCCCTCTGCTGTCCAAGCTAAGCCACACTTAATTTGTGGGACTCTTAACAAAACTTACTAAATTTTAGATAATTGAGATGGAATAATGAACCAGACAGACTAATTAAAATTTATTTTCATTTGTATGAACAATGAACAGCATTGCCTTAGCACTTTTTTATGTGTGGAAATACACTCTGATAAAGCGATATTTAGGCAAAGGTCATAAAACTGGAGGGAGACAATTTAAAAACAGACAACACATTCTGACCTCCTTGACACTTGGGTCCTTATAAAAACAAATCTTACTGCATAGGCTGAGGAGATTGCTAAGTGGATAAAGACTGTTGTGCAATCGTGAATTGAGATCACTAGAACCCACAGAAAGCTAGACACAGTGGCAGATAGATACCCTTAAACCTGGTGTTCTTCAAGGGAGATGGAAACAGATCTTTTTTGCAGCTAATCTGGCATACACAGAGGCAAGTAACATGACATTTGTCCTCAAAAGATAGGTGTCAAGGACTGACATATGAGATCTCCTCTGACCTCCATTCACATAGATTGACACACATGTGCTCATACTCATATACATGCATGTAATCATACCATTCACATGCAAGGATTACAAGTGATATGTTTCATTCTGTTGTTGTCTAGCTAAAAACTTATTATGGTTTGATAAATCCTAACATTTTAACCTAACAGATAATAAGGAGCTGAGATTAAGAGGAAAATGTGTGTGTGTGTGTGTGTGTGTGTGTGTGTGTGTGTGTGTGTGTGTAAAAGGTCTATATTATCACTGAATCTATCCTCTCCAAAGTCACATCTTGAAATGTTTAACAAGTACCTGCATTTCAGAAACTATATTTATATAGAGAGCTTTCGCAGATGTAATTAGGAAAGATGAATTCTTTAGTGTGGGTCTTAATCCAATATTACTTAGGCCTATACATTAAAAAAGTGATTCAGTCATAGAGACACAAAGTAAGAAAAATGTTATATGAATGTAGTAGAGACCCAGAAACACCAAAGGATGCTTAGCAAACCACTTGATGCCATGAATTATGACAGGGATGTGCCCTACAGAATTTGTGTGTTGAAACTACATTGCCAATGTTGTAGCATGGAGAAGGAAGGGTTGTAGCAGCTAATTAAGCCATGTAGGAAGAGCCCTCGGGACTAGGATTAGTAATCCACTAAAACAGATGGAGAATAAATTAGGTCTCCTTTGCCCTGCTGTAGTAACTGTCCTCTCTGTGGGAAGCAGCGCTGGGAGTCCCCTCTTGGAAACAGATGCCTGCACTTCCTCAGAAACTAAATGACCCAATGCCATAATCTTGAGTTGCCATGTTCCTAGAACTGTGAGAAATGGGTTTCTCATTCTAATGTTTGGCTAGAGCAGCACAAACAGACAACAATATTATAAAGAGACAGATATCAGATGATCCCCACTGCCTTCAGAAGGAACTGACTCTAACAGCAGTAATAGTCAACTTCTTGCCATGGAAACCTAGGCAATCAGCTTCTGGTTAGTAGGCCACCTAATCTTCATCGTTTGGGCAAAGAAGCTCAGCATCCAACTGTAGAGAGAAACACATTTGAACAAATCTACAAGTGACTTAAAATGCACTTCAGCGTGGCTAGCTCATTTTACTTAGCTGAAGAGGGTAGGCCACTGCTGAATGAATAAAATCATATTAAATTTTCTTCCATGAAACAGAGAGTATCTTAGTCATTTTAAATGTAAGATTTCATTTTGTTTCCATCATACTCTGCTAACAAATCTGATTAGTTACATCAATAGAAAATTAGTCAATAGGAAGTTTGAGAAGCCACTGGCTAGAAACCAATGGCTACAAGACAGGGCATCTAAGTGATGTCACTGTCATTATGAATCTTATGGAAATCTTATAAAACCCAAGAATATTATTGATGTTGTATTCTAGTTACAAAAATGTATAAATGATGTAGGTACCAGCTAATTCTTTATAACAGGCCATAACAATTTTAATAACAATTACAAGTTTGTTTCCCTGCAAAACGAGTCAAGCCCAGTTTCTCACCATGATGATTTATTTGTTCTCAATAAGAAGAAAAGATGAAGGTCAGTGTCGTCTCTGCAAACCTTCAGTTTATTGAATGCTGACTATTTGCCAGGATTTTACAAAATAATCAGTGTTGCAAAATATAAAATTGGCTTTCTTCATACAAACAAATCATTAGGCAAAATATGCCTTTAATTTCTACCATAAACAGTCAATATTTTATACCATTAAATATGTTAAATATGTTAAATAGTTCATAGGGAAGAAGTTGCTTGGACCAGGTGAATAAATTAGTTAGGAAAAATAGCAATGTTTGAAATCAGGTGTTGTCACTGGTGGAAACCCATGAACTGTTGACTGGTGGCTGTGGAACCCCCATGGGACTGGACTAGGCCCTCTGGATATGGAAGATGGTTGTTTGGCTCGAACTGTTTGGGGGGCACCCAGGCAGTGGGATCAGGATCTGTCCCTAGTCTATGGGCAGGCTTCTGGGAATCTGGTGCCTGTGGTGTGACGCCTTGCACAGCCTTGGTGCAGTGGGAAGGAGCTTGGACCTGCCTAGGCTCAGTGTGCTGTGCTCTGCTGACTCCCCACGGGAGACTTCGATTAGGGGGATGTGGGAATGTAGGGTGGCTTGGGAGAGAGGTCTGGGGGGTGGGAGGAGGGAGGAGGGGGGAATCTGTGGATGTTATGTGGAGAGAGTAGAAAATTTCTTAATAAAGAAAAATGAAAAAAAAAAAAAGAAAGAAATCAGGTGTTGTAATGTCAGCAGCTATCTGATACAAGAGGAGAAGAAACAAGACCAGAACTAGAAAAGTTCAAGGCTACTGTCCTTCCCTAATATAATGAAAAATGAAATGAATTCACCAGTCTACTGACTAACAGTACTGTTCTATTTCCTACTTCCTCCTTTTACCAAATTCTTCATTCTCACTTACGTCTCAGAACAAAGACACCAGAACGTAATGGATAGGATATATTTAACTGCCCTTTCTTATTCTAATAACTTGATATTTACTTTAAATGTTATTAAAAATTACTGTGAAGCATGAGTCACAAAGTAAAAAAAAAAAAATCAAATGCATGAGAAATCACAAAGGTACCATCAATGTCTGAAACAAAAATGTATCAGCCTTCCATATCCCTCTTTATGTCTCTCAAAAAATGAGTCTAGACTTTTGTTTCTGTGCAAATGCTATCATGATTTCAAGTTCCTCATGATATATATATATATATATATATATATATATATATATATATATATGCCTATATATATGTCTATATATAGGCATATATATATTTGAGAACTTTCTTGAATAGAATCAAACAAGACTAAATTTGAAACAACTTTCTAAAGAAATTGTTTATATTATATAATTTACTCCACTCAATTCTATTGCTAAATAGTATGTAAGTGATTTATCTATGTAAGTTACAACTAGAAAATCTGAGGCTTTTCATATATTAACTCTTATGAAAAGTGCTACTATGTAAATATCTATGTATGATGTTGCTATAACTGTACACACAAATCTTCTGGGTGTATACCAAAGAGCAGAATGGCTTAGTTACAGAGATATCAGTTTTCAAATTGGGGAGATTTTTTTTTCCAGATCCTCACAGTATTTACTATACACAGACTTAGTGTTGTGAGAAGTCTCCTTGATTCTGAGCTCAGCAATTTTACTTATTTTCTGTGTTTTATTTTATCTATTTGATAGCCATGCAGTAGTGTCCATGTTTTGATTTTTACTTTTATTTCCCATGACACTAATAAACTAGAGATCACTTTATATTTTCATGGTCATTGACTATTTGGTTTCATGAAGCACTATAACAATCTATCTTATACTGCTTTGTGGTTTTGTTTTTATTTTCAAAGTATAAAATTTCATGACCTACTTTTGGTCATTTTTATTCTCTGATGTGTTTCACTACATAGTTGGCCTTTTGTTCTCCTTCATTTGAGATTGGGATATCCGAACCTCTCATTTGAAAATTTCAGTTGAACTGTTAGTACCTCTCGTTCTGTTTCTGACCACTTACTCTGCTTCAAGTTTATGAATATTTTTCTCATATTATACTTTTATTAGTTTGCCTTTGATATTTGACACTTTGCCTTTGCCATTTATATCCACATTCTGCAGAGGACTGATTTTTTTTCTTTTATGATGGGAAGCTCAGGTCACGTCTTATATTTTAACTATAGATATGGCATTCACTTTGCACAGCTCACTGTAAAGACTGTCCTCTGTGCATGCCTGTGCATGGCCCCTTGTCACAATTTTATGCCCACAAAGGTGTATGTGCAGCTTTCCTTCTTCTATGGCTTGTCTTTGCATATAAACAACTGTGTCTTGTTTCTTGCACCACGATGATTGCTTTGCATAGCTAATTAGTGTAATCTGCTCAACTGTGCTTTTCTTCAACAATGTTCTTGCTATTTTCTTCTGTTGAAAATTATTTTTCTTTCATATAATATATTCTGATCAAGGCTTCCCTTCCCACAACTCTTCTCAGATCCTCCCCACCTCCTTCCATCCAACTCCATGCAAGACAAACAAAAACATCCTCATTATATGTTCCTGTAGTTTATTTGTAGCTTCTACTAAATGGTCATTTGCTTTCTTTGCTATGTTAAGTTTATTCAAACTATTTATAAAATAAGTTAAATGATTATACTTTTTAGTTTTTTATATTATACCTCTTACTTTTTTTCTGTCACCTCAAATTTTTAATTGCATTGAATTAAGTGCTAAATCTACTTTGAATTCTTATAACAACTAAAATATTTGTAATTTCTTCTTTTATTATTATCCGATATTCTTCTGTAGTTTGTTAGTTAACATTTGTTAAACACTTTTTAAATGTGTTTAGAAATAAGATTAATCTGCAATTAAAAAGATAATATTTTTATGCTTTGTTACTGTACATGTAGAGCCTAAAAAATAAGTTGCAAAACATTCCCACTTTATTCTGCATTTTAATGAGGCTTATGAAAGATTAGTGTTATTTCTTTTAATTTACCAGTGAATATGTTTCATCCTAAGGTATTTTCTTTTCAATAAGAATGTCTTTAATGATTTTACTTTTGTAAAAGAAAAACGAGATTAGTTAAGTTCTCTGTTTCTTTCAGGCTCAGTTTTCTTAAATTATATATTACAGATCGTCTGCTTCCCTAGAAACATCAATTTTTATGACTGTTAAATTATTTTTTGTGTGTATGTGTATTATACATGCATGTTCACATTGGTGTGAGCATATATGTGTGCAACTGTATGGAGGCCAAAGGACATTGTCAGTATTTACTTAATTGCTCTCCTTTCTATCCTCCAAAGGAAAGTTGCTCACTGAACTTGTTATACATTCATTTCAGTAGAACTTTGGTCAATGATACCCAGGGCTTCCCATTCAGCACCAGCATACAGCTATCCCTGGGTTTTACCTTATTGCTTAGAACACAACCTTAGATACTCATACTTGAATAACAGACACCTCCTGTTCCATGTAATCAGTCCTGAACTTTTAAAGATTATAATATATGATTATTCATATTTTTCTCCAGTAGTCAAAACAAATGTTATTGTTACACCAAACGCAACTAGACCATAAAGTCAAACCTGGAGTTCATGGATTACTGCTTTGGGGTATTTGTTTGTGAGATTCTTTATCCTTGTATCTTTATTTATAAAGCTCAGTTTTCCACAAAGGTTGTGGGTATAGTAGTCATACGTCAGCAACAGCCCAAGTCACCTGAATATGGGGATTACTATTAAGAAAATATTCTAGTAGCCATAAGAGTTTAAAAGAGTTAATAATACTTCTGGTCATAAGTTGGAGATGTTACTTTCCCCTTCAGATAATATCCAAGGAATTCACAATTGCAGAGAAAGCAGTGCAGGAAAGAGCAGTGGCGTGGTGAGAGCAGGCTTACCAGGACCACTGTGTGGATCAAACTAGGAAAGTTCTGTTAACTAGCTTGAGAGGGGATGATCTTGGATAACATTTGAAAGAACATTCAGCTATGTAAAGTCAGAGAAGGATTCAGAAAGTAATGAAGAGCAGGATGAATTTGGAAGGGCTTCTTAGTCGTTATATGAGATACTTAACATGTTTAGTCTTTTGCTTATCCAACAAAGATAACTCTTATCAAGATAAATCTTTCTATCTTCCACCAATTTGCTTCGTTTTTTAAATATGATCTGTGAATGGAAAATAAATGACAGAAATATATTATTCATAAATACCAGTGCTTCTATTTGGGTATAGCCTTCCTTAAGCACATTTTTTTCAAAGCAAAGGGTTTAATTTGGTTAATCGATTTCATACTATGTGAATAATATACATAATTTCCAGACAGTGACACTAACTCAAGTACAGAGATGTATACAAATAGATAAACAGATGGCACATACATTTGGCCACTATTCTGACTGGGCTTGGAAGAGTAATCTAGTCAAGTGTTTGTATAATATTTAATAGTGGCTATGATATTAATCACTGAGCACAAACAGATCAACATGTCATTTGTTTGTTTGCTTGTTTCTGCCATTTTTGGCTAGTGGTACCTCAACTATATTTTCAGTTTCAGTTTTCCCATAGGTAATGATCAGATAATGTCATGTGAAAGACTTATGCTGACATGATGCACAGCATCTGTAAGTGATTAATCCTTCTCTTTCTGTGAAAAGCTCACTGGTTTGTCTAAACCAACTCTTATCAAATATATTATGATTTTAATTGTTGATCTAGTTAGCTTTAACTTCAACTTGACATAGGCTACTGTAGTCTGAAAAGACAGCCACAGTTGAAGAACTATCTAAAACAGATTGTCCTATGGGCCTCTCTCTCTGTGGGAGATTGTCTTATGTACTAATTGTAGTAGTAGGTCCCAGCCCACTGCAGGCAAAACCATCCCTAGGCAAGAGGTCCATGTTAATAAAGAAAGCTACCCAATCAAGACCCTGTGATCCAGCCAGAGCGTGAGCCAGCAAGCAGCTTTCCTTCACCATCCTTGTCTGCACATTCCTGTCTTCAGTTCCTGCCCTCACTCCCATCAATGATGGAATGGACCTGGAAATATATACCAAATAAACATGTTTTTCTAAATAGTTTTTGGTTCTGGCATTTGTTATAGCAACAAAACTGAAATTAAAACAACTGCTATTAAAAGAAATGAAGTAACAGACAAGAAATGCAGCTATATTTTTATTTTTCCTAGTTTTATTTCTTTGCTCTACTTAGAGGGCATGGAGAAATTATTGGCAAATGAAAGTGTTTCGGCTCACTAAAGAGTAAAAAGCCCTGTAATTTAACAAGGGACAAAGAATTGATATCTAAGGTGTCAGTGAATGACTCTAAATACATAGAAATGGCCAGAGGATTGGCCTTTGATACCAAAATATTTTCTTTCTCTCAAGATTTTAAGTCCCAGAGTTCTCATAAAATTTTATTTTTAATAGTATTTTGTCAATCATTCTTGATATTTTAAAACAAATTGATGCCTAAATCATAATTTCTAAAGGTAAACACTAAACAATAGACTTTATTCAGTCTTTGAAAGTTTTAAATAATATACAAGTGTTTATTACATAGTTTTTATTTACAATTATTTTCATTTTATACATATTATCTATACTTTATGAGTACACTGTGATGTTCCCACACCTGTAACATAGTATAATACTAAAATCACAATATTCAGCTTCAATGTAAACCAACAAATTACAATGATTTATGCACAATACATGCAAATGTTCAATGAAACCTTCATGCATGTGTCAGCAATGCCCATGCAGGGCTCCTAAGATCAAATCAAGCCTGCCGATGGTCAGGTTACAGAAGCACACTATAACATCTGCAAATCCTTTGGTTGCTTTGTTTAATCCCTAACAGAATAGACAAGCTCCTATAAGCCACATGGTCAACTGCATAATGCTAGAGAGGTTTGTTTAAAACCTGATGAAGGTAGTGTCTGGAGATCTGGTTCAGTGATTAAGAACATGTATTGCTCTAGTACAAAATATGAGATTAGTTCCTAACATTCACATTGGGTGGCTAATAAAACATCTTAATTCCAGATTAATTCTTAATTCCAGATCCCAGGAAATCTTGGCATTTCTGGCCTTGGTTGCCTGTACACATAAACACACACACACACACACACACACACACACACACACACACACACACACACACACTAATGAAAATAAATCATTTTTTTCGTTTTTCTTTATTAAGAAAGAAATACATACCACCCACAGATCCTGCTCCTCCCTCCTCCTACCCCCAGCCCTCTCTCCCAAGCCACCCCGCATCCCTACATCCCCCAAATCAAGGTCTCCCATGGGGAGTCAGCAGAGCCCAGCACACTGAGGTCCAAGTGTCCTCCCCACTGCACCAAGGCTGAGCACGCACCAGGGACAGATCCCAATCCCCCTGCCTGGGTGCGCCCCAGTTCAAGCCAAACAACTGTCTTCCATATCTAGAGAGCCACCAGTCCACAGTTCATGGGCTTCCACTAGAGTGGCTGGTCATCTCTGCACGTCCTCCCATCATGATCTTGATGTCCCTCTCCTGCAGAATCCCTCCTCTCTCTCATCAACTGGATTCCCGGCGCTCAGCCTGGTGCCTGGCCATGGATCTCTGCATCTTCCTCCATCAGTCACTGGACAAAGGCTCTATGATGACAGCTAGGTTATTTGCTAGACCGGTCACCAGAGTAGACCAGTCCAGGCACCCTTTGGACCACTGCCATCAGATCAAAGTGAGATCATCCCTTTGTATTCCTGAGAGCCTCCCCAGCACTCTGCCTCTTCCTATTCCCATGATGTCCTAATCTATCATGGTATCTTCCTCCCTGCCCTCCTGCTCTGTCCCTGTTCCAGCTTGACCCTCCCATTTCCCTATGTTCTCATCCCCCATTCGTCGTCCTCTGCCTCCCCCCACACCCAGTCCACTCATGTAGATCTCATCCACTTCTCTTTTGCAGGGTCATCAATGTGTCCCTCCTAGGGTCTTTCCCTGTTAGCTAGCCTCTCTGGAGTTGTGGGTTGCAGTCTGGCCATCCCTTCCCTCACATCTAGTATCCACTTATCAGTGAGTACATACTATGTTTGTCCTTCTGAGTCTGGGTTACCTTATTCAAGATGACATTTTCTATATTTTCACACACACACACACACACACACACACACACACACACACACAATAATGACAATAAATCTTTAAAAGTATTTTATGACTATGAAGCAGGAGTTTTCATAGCTAATTATGGGAAATGTATGATTCAGTATTGGGGAACAAATGAACAACATTTGTTAAAAACAGCATTGATTCATCTCAGTCAAAGTGCTTGTCAGTTCTTCACTTATTCTGTGATCTGAGGAAGACTGAGGGTTGAAGACCACCTACTATGATGTCCTAGCAGCTGCTTAGCACAAAACTACACGTTTTTCAAGTCTCCCATCTAACCTTCAGAGACATTCTCTTGCTTGTTGGGACTAGGCTGAGAACAGAATCTCTTGAAAATTGATTGAGTTGTAAAAAGAATATTTATTAACTGAATATTAGTGAAACTTCTCCATTTCCAAGTTTCCCTATATAAACCTATTTCTCCCTTCTATGTTCAAAATTTCCTTAAAAAGCCCCTCAAGAGTTAGTTCATTTTGAACTAAAATATTCTACTGGCCTGTCACTGCCCCACCCACTCCTTAATCTCCTTCACCCCAACTATGCATAACATTTTCTTTCCAGCCAAATTTGCTCTTTCCATTATTTTTTAAACATACCTCTTTCCACCCCATTGGGTGTAGCTAGAGTTTTCCTGCCTGACCCACAGTCAGGACAAATCTCTCTCACCCGCCAGTCCCACAGCCGCTCAGACCCAACCAAGTAAACACAGAGACTTATATTGTTTACAAACTGTATGGCCGTACCAGGCTTCTTGCTAACTGTTCTTATATCTTAAACTAATCCATTTCTATAAATCTATACCTTGCCATGTGGCTTGTGGCTTACGGGCATCTTCACATGCTGCTTGTCATGACGGCGGCTGGCAGTGACTCTCCCTGCCTTCCTGTTCCTCAATTCTCCTCTGTTAGTCCCACCTATACTTCTTGCCTGGCCACTGGTATGGTGTTATTTTATTTGTATTAAAATGTTATTTGTATGTTAATAAATAAAGTTGCCCCGGGGGTCAGAGCTATTAGCAAGCCATAGGAAAGCAGGGCAGTGGTGGCGTACGCTTGTAATCCCAGCACTTGGTAGGCAGAGCTGGGTAAGTCTCTGTGTGTTCAGAGATACAGCCATTATTGGATACACACGCCTTTAATCTCAATACCAATCATGGAAAACCTGGAGGCCTATACAGACAGGCCGTGATGAGGCGGTCATGTGGTTGGGTTTACAACCAATGAGAAGGCAGAACAGGAACTCTATATAAAGACTTTAACACAGGGGTAGCTCTGGTTCGGAGAGGTAGGACCACTGCAGGAGGAAGGGTAAGGTTTTAGCTCTTAGCTCTGACCTCTTGGCTTTCTTCTTTGCATTGGTTCTGTGTTTCTTATTTAATAAGAAGGTTGGTTACATCTACACACTGGCCAATCAGTGTTTTATTTATTGACCAATCAGAGCAATTTAACATACAGATCATCCCCCAGCAATTGGGTTGATGAGATTTTCCAATTTCAATTACAATATTCTTTTTCACATAAAATCTCTCTTTACCAAAATCCCAGTTTGCTTTTCTTGTTTATTTTTGCTTGAGTGTACTCCAGAATGAACATAACTAAGTCTTTCTTTTGTTTGAAGTGAATAAACCAGTGATTCAAAATCAGGAACTTAGTGCTCTTCAAGTCACTATTTGCTATCCATGCCAAAATCAAAAGCAAGAAGAACTATCCAAAATGATTGCAAAGTTTCATGGTGTTCTTTGTCTGTTTGCCCTTTATTTTCTCTCACATTGAATCATCATTAACACCTTAGCCTATTTTTTGTGTGTGTGTTTGTTTTTTGTTTTTTGTTTTTTTTTTTTTTGAGACAGGGTTTCTCTGTGTAGCTTTGCGCCTTTCCTGGAACTCACTCTGTAGACCAGGCTGGCCTCGAACTCACAGAGATCCGCCGGCCTCTGCCTCCCGAGTGCTGGGATTAAAGGCATGCGCCACCACCACCCAGCCTTAGCCTATTATGTCTAAAATATTAGCAGTGGGAGATTTAACTACTTTAATGCTTTATTTCATTTTAGTTCTATTATATCTGCTCTTCTTTCTTACTTTTTTTCAGGCAAACAACTTTACACAGTCAACATGTAAGAAGTCTATGGGCTAAGCTAACCAGATTTTCACCTACTCTTCTGCTCCTCCAAACCCAATGTCCCAGTCCTGTCCCCAGCTCTGTAATAAACAACCTGCTGCACATCTTTCATTTCTTCCCCCATCTATGGGGGCTCACACAGATCTTCTATTCCAAACTACCTTCTCCCAGTTCTTTGCTTATTCTCAGACCCAAATTCTAACAGGAATTTCCTGGGGATTCACTGGTCTCGGAAGCAGATAAGCTAACTGCAGATTATCACCTAACCCTCTTCTCCTCCAAATTCAACACCCCAGTCTCTGGAGTGAACCACCTACTGTGACCTCCTCTGGCTCTGGCACCCATCTTCTCCAACCTTCAACCACTCATCCTGTTATCAAAGCTCCACCCCACCTCCTGTGGCACTCTCTGAAACCCATCAAGGGTCAAGGTAGCCAGAGAAGCAAGTAGGCCAGCAAAGCAGGTAGGCAAGCTTCATGTCATCACTCTCTCACCTTTCCTCTATATCTGCTAGTCTGTCCCTCAGCTCTTTTGCAGACAATATGTTGTGGCCTCTCCATAGGTTTTTTTCCCCATTCCCTGGGCACTATGTCACAAGCTGAGTACTGTGACAAACCCTGATTTCCTCCATCCTGTAGATTCCATCAGGCTTACCTGACAGCCTATCCTCATTTTCATTTTTAACTGTCAACTCCAAATACCTAAAAACCCCAGTGGTCACACACATCTGGTTCTCAGAAGAATCTCATACCATCCAATACATAACCATCAAACTCTCCTTAGAACCAGAAAGGGCAGCAGAAACCAGGGAAATATCACCCCACTTAACAAAGAAAAGACCAGATATCAGCAGCTAGAACTACAATCTTCCCAAACCAGAGATACCTGGACCCCAGTGTAAAAAGACATTCTATACAGCAATGACAATATATCTTCTCTAGATCCCAACAACCCTCCAATAGCAGGCCCTGAATATTTCAACATAGCTGAAGCACAAGAGAAAGACATTAAAATAGCTTTTATGAATATGATAAAAGTCATTAAAATAAATTGACAAACTCTTAAAGAAATCTTTGAGAACAAAAACAAATCATAGACGAAAAGTTTCCTAACCTAAAGAAGGAGATACCTGTCAAGGTACAAGAAGCATATAGAACACTAAATATATTAGACAAGAAAAGAAATTCTGACCACACATAATGATTAAAATGTTAAATATACAGAGCAAAGAAAATATTAAAAGCTGCAAGGAAGAAAGACCAAGTAACATATAAAGACAGACCTGCTAGAATAACACTTGACTTCTCAATGGAGACTAAAAGAAGGAATGGCCTAAACTGATGTTCTAGAGGCTCTAAGAGACCACAGATGCCAGCCCACACTACCATATCCAGCAAACTTTTCAATCACAATAGATGGATAAAACAGGACGTCCCATCATAAAACTAAAGTTAAGCAATATATATATATATATATATATATATATATATATATATATATATATATATACACACACACAAATCTGTCCATACACAAAGCATTAGAAGGGAAACCCAAACATAAAGAGGCTAACCACAGTCAAGAAATTACAATGAATAAATAACCCCAGATCAGCAAATCAAGAAGGGAGAAACACACACCAAATACACACACACACACACACACACACACACACACACACACACACACATACACCACAATAATAGCAAAATACCATGAATCAATCACTGCTCACTGATATCTCTCACATCAGTGGTCTCAATTCCCCATTTAAAAGACACAGACTAACAGAATGGATGAGAAAACAGGATTCATCTTTCTGCTGTATCCAAGAACTATACTTTAGCATCATGAATAGACACCACCTCAGGGTAAAAGGAAGAAAAAGATATTTCAAGCAAATGGACCTAATAAAGCTGGTATACCTAAGAAAAAAGCTTACTATTGAATGAAAAATGAATCAAGACAGGAAGTAAGAAAGAAAATAAAACTTTGTAGAATTGAATAAAATGAATATATAACATATTAAAATTTATGGGGCACATGAAGGTTGTTCTAAGAGGCAAGTTCATAGCAGTAAGTGCCTACATTAAAAAATAGAGAGAGAGAGAGAGAGAGAAAGAGAGGAGATCTCATATTAGCAACTTAGAAGCACATCTGAAAGTTCTAGAACAAAAATAAGAAATAACACCAAAAATGAGTGAATAGTAAGAAATAATCAATCTCAGATCCAAAATCAATAAAAATAGAAACAAACAAACAAAAAATACAAAGAATCAATGAAGAAGACCTGGTTTTTGGAGAAAATCAGTAATATTGACAAATCCTTATTCAAATTCATTAAAAGGCAGAGAGTGAACATCTAAACTGACAAAATTAGAAATTAAAAAAGGCACATAACAGACAGTAAGGAAATCCAGATAATAATAAGAACATAATTTAAAAATCTATACTCCACCAAATTAGAAAACATAAAATAAATTGATACATAACACTTTGCAAAGTTAAATCAAGATGAGATAAGCAATTTAAATAGAATTATAAACTCCAATGACATAGAAATAATTAAAAGTCTCCCAATCAAAAAAAAGCCCATGGTCAGACATTTTTAGCACAGAATTCTACCAGACTTTGAAAGCAAAGTTAATTCCAATACTCTTCAAATTGTTCCACAAAATAGAAACAGAAGGAACATTGCCCAATTTATTTTATGAGGCCACAGTTACCTTGAAACCCAATCCATATAAACACCCAAGAAAGAAAGAAAATTACAAACCAATTTTCTTTATAAACATAGATGTCATAATTCTCAATAAAACACTTGCAAACTGATTAAAATAAAACAATGGAAAGATTATCCATCTACCATGATCAAGTAGGTTTCATCCAAAAGATTCAGGAATGGTTCAATATAACTAAATTGATATATGTAATCCACTGTATAAAGTGAAAGAGAAAAAACAGATGATCATCTCATTAGATACAGAAAAGGCCTTTAACAAACATCCAAGATTCCTTTATGATAAAAGTCCTGGAGAGATTAGGGGTAAAAGAGACATATTTCAAGAAAGGCAATTTACAGAACTCCATAGCCAACATCAACTTAAATGAAGAGAAACCCACATCATTTCCACTAAAATGAGGAACAAGACAAAGTTGTCCACTATGTCTAGATGAAGTCTAGGTAAATACTTGACAAATATAATAGCCATTAACAAGAATTACATATGTTTCCCTCTAATGGGTAGCCATTCCAACCTTGATCTGGAAGTTCCAAGCCCCACTGAGACTTCGGTAACTGTCACGCCTACAAGGCAGGGCCAAGAGAGGACCCTGAAGACCCGAGATCTGTATGCGCCATCTCTCTTGGTTCCTGGACCCTGGATGCTGGAGGTAGACCAAGGAGAGTTCTCCAAAGAACACCACAGGACTGCGCTGTCTTTCCCAGACCCTGCAACCTACCTATCCCTTCATTTGTAAGTTATGCCACTAAATAAACCTCCCTTTTAACTACGTGGAGTGGCCTTAATCATTTCACCAATATTTCCCAGTATAACATCCCTTAGCAGTCAAAATAAAACAGGATTATTTAAGGATTATTTAAACATAGTTTAATGGTCTAGTCTCCGACATTCTTTTAAGTAATTCAGTTCCTATACATGCTGTTGTATTTTATAGCTGGAAACATTTACAATAGAGTCTCCCCCTCTACTTTTCACCCACTGCACAGAGTATGCAGATTTAACTGACTTACTTCAGAAGGATGCCAGGAGTTCCTAGGATATCGTTCTGCCTCCTCTTCTCTTCATATAGAATTAGTATTTCAGACGATAAGGCTGAACCTATGGGCCCAGGAAGACTGTAGCCGAATCAAGCAGTGGCAGCAAGCCTGGCTCAGATAAGGGCTCCATCAATGCTTCCTGCTCTTCAGGTAGACGTCACAGGTTATGGAAGGATGGCAGAGAAAGAGCAGTGCATGTTTTCCTTCATACCTTATATTTATGCAATGTTAAAATTTTAATGTTTCAAGAAAATACACACATATTAATGTTTCTGCTCTTATTCTTCAGGCTGAATTCTTCTTTGCCATCCCCTCTCCTCCTACCTTATGTTGCTTGGAGGCAAAGATATCCAGCATACATATAACTGACAATGTTTACCAGTTTATAGCAATTATATTCTTCTTGAAAATAGTTGTATTCATATGTGTGTGTATTTCTTATTTGTGTCCTTCAGTATTAAACTATGCATAATAGTTTTGCATCTTCCCGTTAAAAAGTAATTTATAAACAAAGGAACAATTCAGTTAATTTAAAACTTAAATGCCAGACCAGTTTGTTGCTGTTGCCTTTCAACGTTAGTCAGTAGACACAACAGAGACAAAAGCAAAAGCTGAACTGATTTGCTATCATATCACTTTTTCTTTACTAAAGCTGGAAATCAATACTACTGTGCACAGTGCTTGATATGAATGTGGTGTATGTACTCCAGGCAGAAAAATTAGAAATATTTGTTAAAATAACATTTCATAATGACACGTTTATTCTAACTATTGTATTGGTTTTTTTTTTCAACCATTTCAACGACATGCTTAAAGTTTGACTGCATAGTGCCTGTTGGATCTATTCTAGTTTATTTCTTTTATTACTTTCCATGCATGTTTTATAGTCTTGATAATACTGGCAAAGGGACTCATCTGTGATTACTTCAGGCTGAGCTTTGTATTTCAACATATTATCCTAAACAATAGTTAGTGTCCCAATTCTAAAATTCTTTGTATTATAAGATTCTGAGATTCGAGGAAATATTTACGGTGCATTAAATATCTAACACAAACAGTACTGTACTTTTTAAGGGTTTGGATAGGTAATGACATTGAAAGAGCAAGTCAAGTACTTGCTATGCACACATAAGGATTTGTTTGAATCCAAAGAACATATGTCAATCAGGGTATGGTTGCACTTCTGTAAGCCTTCTCCTCTTGGGTGAGAAAGATGGAGACAGAAGAGTTCACAAGCTCCTTTGAGCCTGATTTATATAGAAGTGAAAAAACAAAATGGAAGAAAAGGATGCACATGCAATATTGCCTGTCTATCTCCACATATGTTCCCCTCATCTCTTACACACACAAAGACTGACTTCAGAATTGTTTGTCCAATGTTTTGAGGTCCTTATATCTAATAAGTGCTTTAATGTATTTCATTTAGTCAGCTGTACAGGTAAGTAAGACTTTGTTGAAATGCTTGTAATCAATGAAAAGAAAATTCTTATCCCAGTTACCCAAAGATGAAAAATGAGTTAATCATTTGTCTCATTGTATAGCTGTGAAATAAATCAAGACAAAAAGCAATATTTTCAATTATTTAAGAAATTATTTCAACTTAATTAGATATTGATATCTTTAAGAACTCGTGAAAGTAATCTGATGCTGTTTAATTCATCTTTTAAAGTGTACCCTGATCACTTCTCAGAGCAATTGTTTGGTCAACCCTTCAGCTAAATGGATATATACACAGAGATATGTAGTCTCCATTACAGTGATGATCTATCTAATAAGTATGTGGATATTTTACTACAAAAATGTTTTGGGTGATATCACAGTAAATACTCTGGTGATATGCAATAATCTAGAAGTTGTTTATTTGAAAATTCAAATAAGTAATCGATGTATACTTTGTTTGTGAAGTTTAAAATCATTCTGCTCATGCAACAATCAATTAAAAGACTCATAACGGACAAAGTGCTAAGAATAAGTAAGTGTGAGTTCTCACTTACTTGTAAATGAAACAAATTAACATCACCCCCAAGTCAAGGCTTAGATTATATTTTCAAAGAGATGGCTGAAAGCATGTAAGAGCCAGAAGATTGGGATGAATGCTTTGAAATGCTGTGCTCCAGGCATGATATGGATACTGTATTCTTGAACTCATAAAAGCTGTGATTATTAAGAGATTTGCATCAGATCATGTTAGCAAAGTTCTAATATGAATGGAGGGGGTGCTTTCATAACTGAAAAACTATCAGCAATTGATAGCTGCTGGGAAAAGGAGCATCATTCTTCTTTGGAAATTCAGTCACTTCATAGGTTATTCATTTGCTATGGAGTGGATAGCTCCATGTTTATGTATTTATGAGCAGCACTAATTGGACACAGAGGGTTATTTAAAGAAGCAACAAAGATACATGAAGTTTGGAGCATAATATTTTCAGACAGGATCCATGGGAAGATGGAACAGATAAATGGGGTTAGTGTATGTGAAAATATTTTAATGTATACATGTACAAAATTCTCCAGAAATTTCAAGAAAATAATACTGCTAAAGAGTTTGAATTAGTAAGAGAAACAATTACACACAGAGTTGATAAAGACTGCCCCATTCCCATATTGTCTGTTTTAAATGTGTGGCTAGCCCTTAGTAAATTCCTTAATCTCATTGTCTTTACTTACTAAAGGTAGAAATTGACTATAAATGTCTTATAGAGACATTTGGAATATTAACGAACAGATATTTTAAATATTGGAATATAGCCATGTACAGAGAGAGTAATGCAGTATCTGTTAAATAAAATAGTTATTTAAGACAAATAAACTCATATGTAATGGTCTGGATGGGAGGGATTGTTAGACTTAAGACAGAATTCATTGCTGGAGGATGTCTGTATGCTCTGAATATATGTTGTTCCCATTGGTTAATAAATAAGATGCTTTGGCCTATGGTAAGGCAGCTTAGAGGCAGGCAGGAAATTCAAGGAGAGAGACAGGAAAGAGAAAGGCAGAATCTGGAGAGATGCCAGCCTAATGCCCAAGGAACAACATGCCAAGAGACCGGTAAAGCCATGGAACATATGGCAAAACATAGATTAATAGAAATGGATTCATTTAAGATATAAGAGCTAGCTAGCAAGAGGCCTGCCATAGGCCATACAGTTTGTAAATAATATTAAGCTTCTGAATAATTATTGTATAAGTGGCTGCATGTCTACAGGGCTGGGCAGTACCAGAAAAACCCTCTGGCTACAATTCATTTTCATGTAGTTTGATATATTTATTCTGAATGTGAAAATACATAATGGTACTGAAAAGATGTGAGGCAGGCTTTGTTCTGAAATATGAAGTTTATGTTGCAAATTGGTTTAGCATTACACAGTTTGGGAAAACTCTGAGCTATGAATTCTAAAAGTAAAACTGGCTAAGACATGGCTATTGTAAACTGTATTCTAAAGATACCATACCATACTCGGGATACATTTCCCCCCCCCAGTTATAATCTGATACCTCTGGAATATTTTAATTCAAATAATACGTTTACTTTTTTCTTGTTTACTGAGAATTTCACATATTTGATACAACTCATCCCTATTACCTGCCCTGTCTCCTCACAATTTTCCCCCTCCAACTTCTCATGCTTTTTTCTTAAAGTCCACGTAGCTCACTTAGAGCTGCCTCTATGTTCATGGGGGTATGGCCACCAACTAGAGCATGGGTAACCTCTCGGGGACCACATCCATGGAAAATAAAATAAAATGCTGAATCTCCATCTCCCAGGAGCCATTCAATGTCAATAGCAATTCAGCTAAGGGGGAAATTGCATGATCCCTTCACCCAAAGAGGGCTAGATTTTGACTGGTTTGATCTTGTGTGATCTTGTTCATACAGTCCCAGTTTCTGTGAGTTCATTTGTACAGTGGCCCTCTCAGGAAACGTTGTTTGGTTGCTGTGTCATCTACCACTTCTGGCTCTAACAAGCTACTTTTCATCTACTCTTCTGCGATGATCTCTAAGCCTTGGAAGCAGGGGATGTGATATAGATTTCCTATTTAAGGCTGAGCAATTCACAGCCTCATGTTCTCTGCACATTGATCTTGTGGTTCTCTATGTTAATCATCATTACCGGGAAAAAAAAAAAAAAAGAATCTTCTCTGATGAGTGTTAAGAGATATACTAATGGATGGGTATAAAGGTAATGTAAGGAGAAATTTGATATTATGTACATTTATCAACGTAATAATAACAGCATCTCCCGTAAGGCCTATGATTTAGCCAGCTATATATTCTTAGCAGAGTCCGTGGTACCAGGCATGAGTTCTGGCTAGTGGAGGAGGTCTTAAATTCAGTCAGAAAGTGGTTGGTTATTTTCATTATGTTCATGTCGTTATTGCACCAGTGGGTGTATCTTGCCAGGCCAGTTGTTATTTCGGCTTGCAGGTTTAACAGATGGGTAAGATTGTCCCCTAGTGTCATGGACAGCACCTTCCAGCCACACCCACCTTCCAGTGTGAAAGCTGGCCAGTAGAGACAAGGCTTCCAGGTCAGTCCCAATTGGGTTTCTGTAAGTCCTATGAGTCAAGTACGGAGTGGCTTAGTGACATAACTTATCACCAAGTTCTGGAGGGTATACAAGAGCTTTGACAATCACCTATAATGTCTGAGTGCCCAAGGGAACCTCCTACAACAACTACAGAAGAAATAAAACAAACCTAGTACTGGGGTTCTCATGCTATAGTCTATGTTGTTTGGGAGAGGCACTGTCCACCAGATATACATGGTAACTCCATTCAAACTCTTCTTTAACATGTCCAGGTATGTTTTCACAATACTGTGAAATACCTGCCATTTTTAAAGGCTTGTATTGTTAGTTATCCTTCCCTATATTGTATCCTCTACCCTGGCTCTCATCTTCCACTCCACTTAACCTTTCCTACTCCATTAATCTCCTTTCTCCCATTATATCTCTGATGCTCTTTCTCTACTCCCTTGATATCTTTCCTTGGCCCCTTTCTAGATTCCTGGCTTATAAGTACTCATATATGAGTTCTCCATTTCTAACACCCACATCTAAAGACTCAAAGATATATTTCATATATGAGAGAGAATATATGGAATTTCCAGATCTGGGTTCTTCATTCAAAATCAGTATTTCCAGTTCCATTCATTTGTCAGCAACATTTTTATTTCATTTTTCATTTTTCAGTTGTATAAAGTGCCATTTTACATAAGAACCATATTTTTATTATCCATTCTTCAGGTGATAGACATTTGGACTACTTTGTAAAGAAAGCAGTAATAAGCATAGATGTGGAAATGTTTCTGTGATAGAAACAGTCATTTGAGTACATGCCCAAGAGTGATATGGCTGGATCATGTGTTAAATCTATTTCCAGATGTTTAAGCAACCTCTACATGGATTTTCACAGCGGCTGCACCATTTAAATTTCAACCAACCATTAATAAATGTTTGCTTTTGTCCATACCCTCACCATGTTTCGTTATCATTTATTTTTTATCTTAGCCACTGTGGCTGTAAGGTGAAATCTCAAAGTAGTTTTAATTTGCGTTTCCTGGAGGGCTAAGGACTTTGAACACATTTTAAAGTGTTATTCACATATCTTAAAGTATTACTTCATTCACTGTCTCAACAGATAATTTGCTTTCATAACTTGACTGCCATAAATAGTGGTGGAAAGAATGTAGGCATGCACCTATCAGGCATGCACATTGGACATGCTGCCATCATGCATGCACCCATCAGGTGCGCACCCATCAGGAATGCACCCAACTCTAGAATGTGATGATCTCATTTCCTTTTATGAGTACAGCTAGAAGTGGATTTTCTTGTCCATGTCATCTTTCTGGTCCTCAAATGCTTCTGGACTTTTTATTTTGTTTTTCACATTAGCAGCACTACTCTCCACTCCCATCATAAATTTAAAAGACTTCACTTTTCTACAGTCCTAGCCTGACACTTATCCTTTTATCTTTAATTGATATCTGTCAATTGTGTTTTAACAATGCAGAGTTATAGTTTACAAATCATTGACTGCTTTGACTTGTTTTAAATAATTACTTCATGTTATTGTTAATATCATCATTTGATTTCTTCTTTGCTATTATTAATTTTATATAGTAAGAGTTCACTGAATTTCCTTAGATACTATTTTTTTCTTCATTTTTTGAGAAGTGTTAGGGTTTTTTCCAGTCAAATGTTTTATGGAAACAGTGACATTTTATCTTTAATTTTTCTATTTGGATTCCTTTTACTTTCTTATTTAATTTCTCTGGCTAATACTTCATTGGTATGCTAAATAGAAATGATTAAAGTTGGCATAGTTATCTTTTTCTTTGTTTTCAGAGAGAAGACTTTTAACCTTTCATGGGTTTATTATTAGCTCTGAGATTATGATATATGATTTTGGGGGCATCTTTAGCTCCAAACAAAGATGTTTTATAAACACTTGAACATACAGTTCTAGAACTAAAATGTTGAAAGCTGAAGTCCTGTATTATGAGCTCTTCCACAACATTGAGCTAGGTTGCCTACAGAAATCACCAGTGAGCAATGTAGAGAAATCAGAGCCTTGAACCAATCACTCAGTCATGGGAAACTGATGCAGAGAACATCTTCAGAAGGCAGAATGGTCATTCAAAGGAAAAGGAGGGACTGCTAGAGAAACAGAAAGAAAACTGAGCCCTGATAACCATTAAAGGTAAAGCATTTAGGTGCTAACCATATAATAGCATCTAATGATTCTGAAAGGCCAACCACGGTAATGACTTGGAAATGTACATCAGATTTAGAAATGCAACAGCAACAGCAATGGGCAGCATAATTAAAGGTAATTTTCCCTTACGAATGGTGCAAGACTACAGTAAATTTTGATATAGAGAGTAGGAATAGAAGAAACAAAATTGGAAATAATAAAATATTATTTTAAAGAGTTTGAGTAAAGATCTAAATATTGTAGTTGTAGTTGATGTGAATCCTCAGGCTGTTGAGTATGAAGTCATTACAGATCAAACCATCAGTGTGGAGTCCAATGTTTTAAAACCCATATTTTCTCTTTTTAAGTGTCTCATTTCATAAACCAAGGAATAAAAACATACATTATCTATGTCTATTCTTGAAACTGAATTTATAAATTAAAGTTTAATTATTCCCCTGTAAATTATTTCCCCATAACATTTCTTCATAATCTTTATTCATCTTATGTAAACAACATTAAATCTTTGCTTGAGATATCAACATCAGTAACACCTAATTCTACTCCTAACATTTTATCACCATGGCTCATAGATTCTGTAATAATTACATTTAGCTTAATAAAAACCATAATAAGAATAAATGGCTGACATAATGTAGAGAAATGCCACTCCGTAATTTATGGACCTTATTTCAAAGCTTAGAAAGTTGTGTGTATTAAATAAAAATGCTTCTGACAAAAATAATTTATAACTTTATCAAAATGCTTAGGCAAAGACTATGTATAAAAGTCTTTTATCTCATAATACTAGCAGAGGTCCAATACACAACAATAATGATGAATGAACTTGAAAACTAGTATTTATTTAATAATATATGCTGATGCTAATGGCATTTTGTTGTGCTGGTTCAATAGTCAAGTCACCTACACCAGGCATGCAAATAATTTTACAAGAGGCTGTAGCTTTCTTCAAAGTAAATTTCTTAATGCCTAGGAATATTTTAATTGCCATTCATTTTTGTAGTTTTAAGTGAAACTTGTGGCCATTGATATTCAAATGTCTGGCTTCTCCATTCTTTCTGTGTTTCTGGAGTTGTGCCTCTTTGGTGTGTTTAGGCAAATTAACTGGAGCAAAGCGGTTCAAGCAGTATATTTGACTTATGAAGATACATGCCATGTTGTTCCCTCCAGCTTGTGCTGTGTCCATCCTGGGAAAAGCCTGTTTGTAGTGCTTTATATAAATAATATTTTCTGGAAATGCATCCAATTCTTGCCCTAAATCCATTTCACTTGTGCTGGAATGACCAAAATCCCATTCCAAGCACTGGCCAGATTTCAAGAGCAGCTGGAGCAGAGTGTACTTCACTTTATAAAGTGAATTTATTGAGCCACTACTTTCCACAATTGCCTGTGTTTCTTCCAAACTTTTTAAAACTCTTCTGGAAGTGCATTTTTTCTTTGTTAGGGTAGTTAATGAACATTGTTATTTTACCATAGCCAAGGTTTGTTCCTTTCTCCCATCGGTCAAGGAAACAGACGACATCATTAATGAGCCCCTTCGTCTTAATGGAATCTCAAAAACCTGGGAAATCATAAACCAGAGAATTTAAGAGACTGGTCCCCATGTTATGTACTCATGATATGCAGTGCAGTGGATGAGTCAGAATATGCAGCGCTGCTACCATCGTCTGGTTCCCAGAATTGACTCAGTATTGATGTCACTTGTGTCGACACAGTACTTACCCCAGGTTTCTGGCTAGCTGTAGACTTAGTAAGTTTGTTGTAAGGCGTGACCCTAGAGGCTGCACAGTGTCTTTTCTTTTTCTATGAATGTTTTAAAGGAGGATGTGGCTGTCTTGAGAGGAAATATTCATGGTAACCTTGGCCGGAGGCTGCGTGAACAATGCTGAGGGTAAAGCCTGGAAGGGCTCCTGCGGGCCAACAGAAAAAAAAAAAAAAAAAAAAAAAAAAAACACTGAGATTTTAAGAGGAAAGTGGGGAGAGAATTGTCCTCCTCATTTGCAGAACAGCAGAAGGGATGAGGAGATGCAGAATGAATGACTGCTGTGACTGCTGTAGGATACAGACAAATGATGGTAGTCAGAGAGTGTGGTGAAATGGACAACCTATGTGTATGTCATCACTGCTGGACCCATACTTAGTGTCTGGTTAAGTAATAGTCTATAAAAAAATTTAGTTGAAATTTTAAATATTTTCAGCTCTAAGCTGTGGTGGTCCATGCACGTGGATCTCTGTGTGTGTTCAAGGCCAACCTGGTCTACAGAGCAAGTTCCAAGACAGCCAGGGCTACACAGAGAAACCCTGTCTTGGGGGAAAAAAAAATCAGCTCTAAAATGGTCAGACACAAGTTGAGGTATGTATAGTTGAAGTTTCTGCTTGAACATTCTACTATTTCAGCTGCTTTGTTCACAAACCCATGTGTATCTAGGCAACACCAACTGGATTCAGAAAGTTCTTAAAAACAAAATAAATAAATAAGAGGACATGATGGTGGAGGAGGGTGGAGATGGGCACTAGAGGTCTGGTTGAAGGAAATAGTGTGTTTGTATATGATCAACTATCCCCCCCCCTTTTTTTTTTTTTTTTTTTTTTTTTTTTTGTTTCTCAAGACAGGGTTTCTCTGTGTTGTTTTGGTGCCTGTCCTGGATCTCATTCTGTAGACCAGGCTGGCCTTGAACTCATAGAGATTCACCTGGCTCTGCCTCCCAATTGCTTGGATTAAAGGCATATGCCACCACCGCCAGGCTTTAACTGTTTTCTTAAAGTGTCTGTTCTTATACTTTACCTTCAAATATACTTAAGAGAGGCTATCATATTTATAGAGCTCCATAATGAGAGGATTTCATTATATGTCTGGGTTACCTGTGTAAGGGACCATCTCCCAAAAAAAAAAAAAATCCTCCGTATGATCTTTACACACAAGCTGAAAGCATACCACATGCCACATGATTGAATTTCTTCCTGCCACAATTCTTGTCCCCTCCTATGACAGCTCTCTTCTATTTTCTTGATCACTTGTAGTTGGGATCATCTAGAGCTCATACCAGGACATCTTATTCTCTGTAATAACCTCCTGTTTTTCTCTTACATTGTTATAAATGTCATTAGACACTGGATAATTTGTCTAGATATCAGTGGTAAGTTTTTAATTCTAGTAGGCAATAGTTAATCTATAAATACACTCACATTTATCAGTCCTTAAAATTTACCAATAATTGTTGGGCATCTAAAACTCAGCATCTATATAATTGAAGACATAATTCATGTCTAACTGCATTCACCAATTCCCAGTGAGGAATTTCTCAGTAATCCTGCCACCATTCCACGTTGCTCAGTAGAAATCACATCAATATCTCTTCTCTGTCTCCCCTAGTGTGCTATACAAAATCCATTAATCCCCCAGAGTGACATTCTTTACCATCCCTTAAATTGTCATTACCATCCCCCACCGAAGCCATCATTTTCTTTCCCCAGGTTTGGTATAACATTTCAGTGTCGTTTCCCTGTGAGTAGACAGATACCACTAGACTACCAATGCTACCTAAGACATTTTCTACAAAACTTAAAACATAAATTTACAGCATTCACCTCCTCATATTTTTCCTAATATTTTTTTTCTCTGCTAAGATGTTAAATCTCTGTTGTGTGGCAGAAATGAATAATATGAACTTACCCTAGATAGGGAACTGGTGGCAGACCAAGTATGGATACCACCAAAGTCAAGCTTGGTAATCCAGTGAGTTGTATTTGGGTTACTTACCAGAAGAGGAGTGATAAGAAATGAGTCAAAGATATCTGCATCACCAAAGCCCACCCCAGCATGGGTGACAGCTCACAAAAGCAGGGAACCTGGAGCACACTGCACAGCCTGCAGGCAGCTCGGCAGGTTGGAGGGTGTCCTTTCTTGGTGGCTCAGCTGGTCTGAGCCTGCTCTAGCCAAGTTGACCAGTCTACTTGTAGGCTGCTTGTCTTGTGCTCCGTTTGGTCCAGGCTGTTGGCCCGGAGAGTCTCTCTGCAGCTTGGCTTGTGTGTGAGTGACTCTCAGCAGTCTTTATGGGACACACTTGGGAGGGGAGGGACCTAGTGCATGTGGTGATTTTCAGGGACTTCCCGAACTATTTTGAGTTCTTTATATCCTGTCCCAATAAAGCTTTCCTGCAGGATGGAGTGTTTTACCAACCCAGAGAACATCTTGTTGTTTCGCCTCCTTGTAACCTCCCTCTTCTGAAATATCCTGTACTTCTTTAACTTTTCATTCCATTTTTTAAGAAGCTTCTTTCCAAGATGGAAAGCTTTAACCTCAGAGGAAACTGCTACACAACAAACCCAAATCTCTTTCTTTGGCTTGCTAAGGTACTTTTATTATTATTATGGTGGTGGCAGTAGTAGTAATTGAAGTAGTATTCTCTCATACAATGCATTCCATCCCAAACACAGTTTCTCCTCCCTCTACCCTACCCACCTCCCTTTTTCACCAGATCCACTACTCCTTTGTTTCCTTTAAGAAAAGAGCTGGCTTCCCAAGGATATAAATTGAACATGGCATAATAAAGATACAATAAGACTCTGCAATGCAGGTACACTCGCCTAGGAATGGCAATGCCAGCAGTGGGCTGGATCCTACTACATAAATTAGCAATTAAGAAAATGCCCACATACATGTCCACAGACAAATTTTTAAGCCACTATCACTGTGTTCCTGTTAAGACATTCTGGTGCTTTCTTTTGCTTATAAGCATAAATAGCTAGGGATCCAACTAGATTTAAGGTAAAGCACAAACAATTACTTAAAAGTTATAGTATTGTAGATTGAAAGCAAACCTATCTACTGCAGGTTACTTGACTGTTTACAACATTTGTAATTGTTCCTTACTCATTTAACATTGCTTTATGAAATTGCTGCTTAATTTAGGAAACTTACCTTGTGACAGGGCTTAGGGTTTTTCTAAAGGGAGTAGGCAAAAACACCTTTGCCTAAGTACTGTCATTTTGACTTCAGACTCCACTTTAAATGTAGGGTGAAATCATGTTCAGGTTCCCAAGCCCTAGGAGAGCTAAGAACTTTCCAACGGCTGACCAACCTCTTCCCTACAGAAATGGTTGTTAAGCATCTTTAGTTCTTTAGAAACACTATTGCTCTTCCTAACAACAGAAAAAAAAAAATGAACCTGACTGGTTGGACTGAAAAGCTTGCATTGCAGATTGGTTTACAATGCTGGAGCATTCAAGGAAGACCCTAGTCTCTAAATCCTGATGGGTGAAAATTCTAACTGTAACTTGGAAATAAAATTTGTGATTTTTGTGCTTATAAACTAGGCTTTTACCCCTGCTCTGGGATGTCAGGAGAAACAAGGCTCCCAAGTCCTTTTTCTGTACCCTTGAAAGATCAGTGATCCACTTATGTGGTGAATTATCAAAATCTTTGGAACCCATAAGTATTGTCTCTCTCTTTCCTCATGGCATATAACAGACTAGGTACAACAATTCAGACTATTGAGGCTTTCACTATTAAACGTATCTGGGGGTGTTAGTACTGACCAGCACATACTAAATGTTAAATCTGTACTACAGCTTACTCCCTAGCTGTTTACTCTAAAATATATCCTCTAAGATTTTTGAGTTTGGGACTCAAATTATCACTGAAGCACAGTGACAATGATATATTAATGGAAAAGTGAAGAAATAAAAAACTAAACACATGAATACTGGTACAAAATTTTGGCCCTAACATCTCAAATTTATGATTTAGTATTGTTTTAATGTTTTTATGCTTGTGTATGTGCACATGCACACCTGTGTATGGTATGTGTGTACTGGTTCCTAGGGGAAATAGACAAGGGAGTTTGGTTTCTTGGTTACTGGTGGTTACCAGCTATCATGTGGGTGCTGGGGACTGAACACTTGTTCTATGCAATAGCAGCACATGCTCTTATCCATCTCTCCAGCCACACATTAATGTTTTTTAAACATGACCTTGAAAAAAAATGTCATAAAAGATAACAATAGTCAGTGTGTTTAACTGATACAAAAAGTAAGAATATAGTTGTTTCAAACAAAAACATAACTATGATAAAACTTGAGAATTATTTCTAACATCAGATAAATAAGTATGTTGTGTTGAAGGTAACTGCACTGAGTGACAAAATGTCAGTGTGTTTTTAAAGCATTTCTAAGTCATGTAAACCTTGAGTGACCATTTCAGTGAGACTTGTTAAACACATGCACAACCCACTGCAACCCATTATAATGATGCCTATGGCACTGGTAAAACTCCAAAAGTTTAAGGTCTTCATGTTTGTTTGTTTGTTCTTTTTGCCTATGCTTTTAATCATCCTTTAAAATATCTAGTAAGAATGATCACTCTTTGCCTTGAAGAAGCACACAATAAACACATACAGGAAAAGAGAAAGAGGGAGAGAGATGTTATACAATATTATTTTAAGATGTGTTACATTTGTTTATGCTGTAGAACATTTCTTTAATGATGCAAGATATGTTACCTTCTTTTATGTTGCATGTGTTTAACTCTGAGAAGCTGTGTTGTTGTGCCGGTGTCTTGAGACCCCCAAGCAAGACCACCACAGAGACGATATCTAATGCAAAACACACAGGAGTTTATTGATAACAAAGCAAGCCCAGGTTTAGTCTGTGTCCAACACTCGACACAGTGGGTGGAAGAGGACAGCCCTGAGCTCTCAGGGTGAGGGGTTTTTAAAAGGAAAAACCACAAGCTGGGTGATACAAGCCTTTGGATCATATGATTGGCTGAAGGTATGTAACGTTTTAATTTACTGGTTGGGGGTTACAGTTATCATTTGGGGGCAGGCCTGGAAAAGTCCCAGGCTTTGTCCTTGTGCTGCCATGGGGGTTGGCTGGTCTTGCACGTTCTCATTGACCCATGCACATAGGTCTAAGTAGGTGAGGGGGCCCAGACAGTAAACAACTGGCTGAACCTTGAGTAGTCAGAGTATGTGCAGAAAGGGAGCTACTGCAAGGACTATGTCTTTTGTTCACAGCCCTCCCAGAAACTACTTGCTCAAGTCTCAGGAAACTGAAATTGAGGCCTGATCTCTGGGAGAAGATTGAGCAGGCTGTTATGGAATCTGCTTGGTCCATTCGGTGTTACTTTGCCTGTCTGAAACACCTTGTTGCTCTAATAAAGAGCTGAACGTCCAGTAGCTAGGCAGGAGAGGGATAGGAAGGACAGGCATGTAGAGAGAATAAATAGGAGGAGAAAAAGAGAGAGGGAAGCAAGAGAGATCGGGGAGCAAGAAAAGAAGGGGCCAGCCACACAGCCACACAGCCAGCCAGAGAGTACAAGTCAAAGGAAGATTACAGAAGTAAGAAAAGAAAAAAGCCCAGAGACAAAAGGTGGATGGGATAATTTAAGTTAAGATAAGCTGGCTATAATTAAGCCAAGCAAAGGCTGGGCATTTATAAGTAGGAATAAGTCTTCATATGTGTGATTATTTGGGAGCTAGGTGACGGGCCCTCCAAGATACTCAAAGAGACAAAGAGTAAAAATAAAACAACCAACAAGAGAGAGAATTAAAGACAAAGTTTATTTTGTTTCTGATCATTTGTTTTAAGTAAAACTGCCATGTTAAGGATATGACCCATGGTCTCAGCAAGATGGGCGTATCTAAAGAACTAGCAGGGCCAATCAAGCTGCTACTTTGTGTGGGGCGCCTCTGTGAACCTGTGAATGCTATATATCACTGGCCTGACCACCATTTTCAATGACAGTAGAAACCTGAAGCACCATCTAGCATGTTTTATTCTGCTGCCTTAGACAGAAGCAGCTTAGCATAAAACAGGATTTGCTTTAAATGCTCTTACATGCCAGGGATTAAGGCTAATGATTCCTTTTTTCACATCATGGAATCTAGCTTAGTTTTATAGAACTGTTTCCTTTAAGATTATTGAGTAGTCGTAAAGAACTGTTGTTCACTGTGTAAATACTTGTTTACTTGAATAGGGGTCTACAAGTTGTGATGCATAGAGGTCAAATACAACCAGTGCACACTAATTTTTGGTGTATCTTTGCTCTCCTAAGAAATATCTTTCTGAACATAAGTTCTATTAAGTACAGCAGGGAATTTGCAGAAGAGACCATCCATGGCCTTTAAACTCTGAAACATGTTCTTCCTGTCCTTGTAGAAAGAGAGCAAACTCCTAATAGACTCTAGTTCTACGGTAGTTTTATGACCCATACTTCCACTTACAGTGTGTTTTAGCAAAATGTTTCAAAAGAACAGGAAGGCTATTTTTTCCCTTCCTGTGACGTTTTGGCAATTCTATATAGCCATAATAGATGCAATTCTTTCCCATTAACACACTGATCTGTCAAATTACCATGATTTATAAAATTAGAGGCTTTTAACTTGATATTATGTCTGCAGCTCTCACGCTCACTCTGAGCCTAATTTCCATGGTACATTTTGTTTCAACATTATAAAATGAATGTTGACTCCATGTCTGTGCTAGTACTAATGTATACTAATCTTAAAGAGATTAATTTAAGCCATAATTTTGTCACAAGGAGACCATAGAGATACACCAACATTCCTGTAGTTCTAGGGAAATGCTGGATTTTTATTTAAGTCTCTGGGTGACAGGCTTTGATGGATGGTCTGACAATGTCCCTTAGCTTAGCCTTTCTTTGCTAGGCAAATGACTGTGGCACCAGCCTGCCCGTTCGTTATCAGCATCTCACAGCCTCAAGGCAGCAGTGTAAAAGTCATTTGTTTGCACTTCTGACATGAGCGCTCCATTGTGTAGTTTATTCAACTAAGCATAATTTTATAACAAGTTGTTAAAAGTCTTTTTGTCACCCATAAAACGTTCTTTTCCTGTTACGAACAATAATGAGGATATCTTGAACATGGTATCAGTTGAAATCCAAACAAGTAGCTCACTAAATACTGCTCAAGTAATTAGTGTTGATTTTTGTTGTTGTTGTTGTTGGACTACCAGCAAATCCTTCTTAAGCAACGTTTTTCCTTCATCACAGAAATTGCTCATTTAAAGATGAATTATTACTCTCCCTCTTATCATGCATTGAAGGCTGTCATCCTGTACTGCTGTCAGGGGATGCATATTCCACCAGGAAGGTATCTAATTTTAGCAGTCATAGCTAAAAATGATGTTACTGTTAGTTGTCAGGGAAGTGATCATTAAAGAGTCTATTTTCTCTTTGATGCAAGCAATTCAGTTCAACTTTTCAAGGCACTTAGAATTGCTGTGAATATTCCTCCAATTTTCACCTCATTTTTGTGACTCTCTTATCAATGTCATCTGTTATGAGTGTAGCTCATATAAAAATATTTTCTTGTGCACTTTCCCCAGATATATTATTATTTAAGTCAATTATGTTTTTAAAAGGATTTATAACAATTTATAATTTTAAAATATTGTAGTTGAAAGGATATCCAATTTTCCTCTCTTTTGCCTTCAAAATTTATGCATTTTATGAAGACTTTCCCAGGTCTAAAATACTGCAGCTTTTCATACAAGTTTTTACTTCATTTATATGAAGGATAAATGGAGTACACATTCTTTCCTTGTGTCTCCTAAAATTATTATTATTATTATTTATTTGTTTGTTTTTCGAGACAGGGTTTCTCTGTGTAGCTTTGGCACCTGTCCTGGAACTAACTCTGCAGAACAGGCTGGCCTCGAACTCACAGAAATCCACCTATCTCTGCCTCCCAAGTACTGGGATTAAAGGCGTGCGCTGCCACCACCGCCTGGCCTAATATTATCCTTTAACATCCTAAATATGGCTTTAATATAGAAATACAATTTTTTTACTTCTCCATTCATTTATCTTCATAAATCTTAATCCTTACATCAAAGTAAATTATACCTATGTTTTTGTTAAAATACTAATTTACAATATCTTTATAAAACATAAACACATCTTATTTTAAAGCAAAGAAAATCAATTGCAGCTTTTCATAGGGACATAAAATGTGAAAAACATTGAGATCAACACAGAAAGCCAAAGATGATACTGAACTTGGAGCTGAGAAAAGCTAGTTTTTCTTTTGCTCTTTGATGAACTGCATTAACAATGATCTCAACCCATTATGAAGGGTAAACTGTTGTAACTTGTTCTTACTGAGCTTGCACTGGTACTCTGTTACATTAGTCTCTCTGCATCTATCGTCACCTTCAAAATGCATCAGCTTCTTATTCTGTGGGTGATGGACTCTAGTGGAAATGTTTTTGATCTTAAGATTGCACTAGTCTATTGCAAAGATATGGTTATAGATGTGGAGGTACATCATGGAGAACACAGGAGGGATTTAGCCCAGTGTTTGGCTATGGTGTACCCAGAGGCTCCTGACATAATGTGGGCTCTGTCACGCAGGGCAGTGCATATTAACTGAGGTGTGCAAGCAGGGATACTCTGCTCTTTTCCTCTAGAGCAGCGGGTCTCAAACTGTAGGTTTCACACTTTTGGGGGGGGTCAACAGACCTTTTCACAGGGGAAGCCGAAGACCATCAGAAAACATAGATATTTACATTATGATTCGTAACAGTAGCAAAATTACAGTTGTGAAGTAGCAAGAAAAATAATTTCATGGTTGTGGGTCACCATAGCATGAGGAACTCCGTTAAGGGTCACAGCACATTGGGAAAGTTGAGAACCACTGCCCTACAGGATCAGGTACAGCCTAATCTTAGAATACATCTTATCTACTGCATGTTCTCACTATCTATTCATGTGTCTTGTGGTCATTTTGTCATGTTATGAAATATTGCAACGCTATTTCCTGTGGGAAGAAAAGTCACTAAGTCTCAGGAATCAGAGCTTAAGAAACTCAGTAAGTGTCCAAGATATGCAAGACTCCTTCCCATGGTTACAACAGCAGTAAACAGCTTTGGTGGAGAAAAGATGAAAAATTAGGTTTCCTGAAGTTGGGCAGCTAGATCCAGAGGTTCTGTTTTTCATGTGTCAGCTTTTTGACTTCTCAGCTTCCTGTCATTCATCTGTACTCCTCAAAGTACTGCTAACACACTCACTGATTCACCAAGATACAGTTGGCTGGAATTATTTTCTTTGGCCTGTTGCTAGCACCTTGTCTAGAGCAATTAGGTAATTGTTCAATTCTCTATAGAAGAAGTCAGAGAGTATGAATTCTCTATAAATTGCTGTAACTCTTTCTATAACTCTCAGTTGCCACATACTGAAGACTCAGTTCCTGTTTTTGACTCATCCACAACTATTGGAAAGCACAAAGACTGGCCTGGCAAGGAGCTTAGTAGGTACAGGCACATGAGTGAAAGCTTAAAGCCTTGAGTTTGATGCTTGAGCGCCTACAAGGCAACAGAAGATTACCAACTCCTAAGAGTAGTCCTCCAACTCCTACCTGAATGTACACACACACACACACACACACACACACACACAGAGAGAGAGAGAGAGAGAGAGAGAGAGAGAGAGAGAGAGAGAGAGAACAAAGTAAGTTGTAAAGAAAATAACAAAAACACCAAAATTATTTACTAATAGGAAATAATATGGTTAGAAAGTGTATCATTCTTTATCTTGTTTGAACCACTACATATAGATAAAGGCTGACGAGAACTAGCTCTTACCAAAATTTAGCAAATTTATAGGTGGGGCTCAATAGAACTTTTATAGCATAAAATAGCAACAAAACAAACAAATACCATGGAAGAGTTGGAAGGGAAGAACTCAAAGCATGTTTACTCCTATAGATTCTATAAATAGTATAGCAGGGAAGCTACTGGATCTTAGGAATAGCACATGAGGTAAAAGTGGCCTTGGGTACTAGATAGCACCTCACCTTACCTGAGGAGTGCAAGCATTATTTGAGTCCTAAAGGAGAGTTTATTTATTGAGACAAAAGCAACAGCTTTTGCAATAAAAAAATCATACACATAAAAACCACACATATTTGTCACACAACTATGTATGTAGTTTAGTAAATGTAACATACTAGGCATATTTAAGGCATAAGAGAAAGGAATTATAAAGAGGAGCCACAACAGGGAAGACAGGAAATAATCTGAAAAGATGAGGAAGAGCTGGTGGTGGGGAGATGGCTCAATATTTAAGAGCATGTCCTGAATTTGCTGATGAACCAAGTTCAGTTCCAGGAAGTATGTTGCTAGTTTACTGGAACTGTAACTTTAGCTCTAGGGAATCCCACACAGTCTTCTGCCCTGCGTGGACACCTGTACTCACGTGTACATACCCAGATACTAATACAAACATATACGTGTAAAATTAAAATAAATTATTTTTAAAAATATGAAGTAAATGAAAGCAAAAAATCGCTAATGTAAATACAGAAAATGATAATGCTCTTCCCAGGAGAACTGTGTGAGTTTGCACATCAGGAGAAGATTAAGGAAGGGGAATACTCAGTGGGACAGACAGCACAGAAGACTCAGCAGGAGGTGGGAACTGCTTCTAATTTGGGGTTTGTAGCGTAAGCATCAGAGAAGGAGGAAAGAGTAAGATCACATTCAGAATTCCGCACAAATTATTCCATCTCCAACTCCTTCATCATGAAGCCAGGCATGTGGCAGTACTGCCAGGGAAGCTGTTTGCTTATATTTTGCTGATTTCCTTTAAGCAAACAATCAAGACTATTTTTTTTCCTAAGCTGGAAGTGTTTTTATTTTTTATTTAGACTTTTTCGCTTTTTAGATACTGCATAGCAAAATGACTCCTAATGTAGTTCTCCTGGCAGGGATGAAGTTGTTCTTATGAGACATTTCTGCCATCCCCACTTTGTCAATCAGACTATTGAAACTTTGGACCTTAAGTGTGTGTGGGGATTTTTCCAAGTACCTTATGATAGGAGAGGAACAAGGCAGAAGCTTGGTGTCAGCTAGAGAAGACACTTCTTTCCCAGAAAGAGATTCCAAGGAATTCTGGCAACTCCTCAGACCTGGTTTTGCAGGAGAGACTTGAGCCTAGAAAGGGAGGATGGGCAAAGCCACACCTTCACCACAGTTGCTTAGATATTTACTCTTCCTGCTCTCTGTTGAGACCTGAACCTCCTCCCAAGACTCCAGTAAGAAATTTAGGCCCAGGTAAGGGAGAGCCTTTGTTCTTCCCAATGTGGCCTCATTGCATGCATGAGTCTAGATTTTTCTGCTTCTCACTATTACTATGTCTCCTTAATAGGCCTACAGGGGTGTCACTATTGTAAAGACCTAGGCCTCAAATCTTACTCTTCCCACAGCACAAAACAGCACAGAAGAATAGGATGAAGATTTTATACCGTTACTGCTTCTGAGGGTCAGGATCGAACACTCTCGCTGTAGTCTCACACAGACATGGAAGGGAGGTGGCCAGATCTTCAAATCAAACTGCTTGGAGCAATACCAGCGTACAGCTCTCTCTTCCCGATTCAAGTCTCTTCACACAGACCTCTCAGAAAATTTGAGTATCGTTTCAGCTTGCAGGTTAGCAGTTACCTTGCTTATGTAGTGCTAAAGGCTTTAAAAATCTCTACGGAGCAAGTTGGAGCATTGCTGGTTTGTTATGGACTTGCCTCAAAAGTGCATAGCATCCTGCCTACCCCATCCCAGTGGTTGAATCCACACCAAGGGCCTTCCTTAATGGACCGCTAGGTCTCATTTTAGAAGAGTGTGTGTCAGAAATGTATTATTAAAATCATTCGCACCATCAAGAGAAATAAAACTCAGTATACTATAATGCTATTGGCATTACTATTACAATACTATACAATAATTTTAACATATAATATATTGCCAATAATATCTATGATAACACAAGCAAATACACATATGTATATAAATAATATTTACATGTATATATTCTTTTGCATTGTCACTAGGCTCTTATGTATATGTTACTTGTTTACTGAAAATTAACTTTGCATAATCTCACAAGTTTTGCAACAATACCTTTTAATTCAAAGGCCAGGTTGCATTCATCATTCTAGTTTCAGATTTCCATGTTCTCATGTAAGCCCAAAAAAAAGTCTGCTGTTCAACCTTCAGTGGTACAGGATGATTTATGTCTCACCAGTCTCTAAGACAGATGGGTAATGAGGGTAGTTTAATATATACTTAGGAATAAGAGGTAGCATGGTATCACTTAGTCATTGAAACCCCCAAATTTGTATTGTATAAATTAAAACTAATTTAGTCTTATATTTAATGAGTGGATGAAAATAAGAAGTGAATATGTCTGTTAATGACCTGTAGATTTGGGAAGATTCAAATGTAATATTCTCTCTGTATACATGGCAGAGGAAAAACTATTTGTAATCAAATACAGGATCGTGGGCATGCTGTGAAAGCACTCAACTAACTAGATATATCTCCAACCCCAATTGTCTATAAGACAGCCATCACCATAGGCACTTATACATGGTTAGTTTAATGTAATATTTAAAAGTTACTTATTATATTGAGTTATCCAGTGATTAAAAAAAGGCAGACAATATAAAAATGTATTTCCAACTTTTATTGTAATCAGTGACTACTAGTTATATAATTTGTTTAAAATTAATATGCTTTCTTAACTTTATTGGCATATATATTCACATATATTTATATAATCATAATTGTGTATGTGTGTTTCTAGATACCACTAGTCTATCTGTGATTAAATTGAGATTCTTATTAAGATATCTGAAAGATACTTATGCCAATAATGTTATATCATTTACATGTAAATTATTCTGAACTGAGATTCATTGTACTTACAGTTTGTTGTTTTTATTGCCAATAATATGACTTCAAAATATTTCTTTCTAGGTGTGGTTGTTTTACCTGGATGTACATTGGTTCACCACATGTGTGGGGTGTCCACAGAGGCCAGAATAGGCTGATCCACTGGAACTGGAGTTACAATCAGTTGTGAGCTAACATGTGAGTGCTGAAGATCAAACCCAGACCCTCTGGAAGAGCAACCAGTGCTCTTAAACACCCAGGTATACTCCCATATCCATATAGGTCATTGTTTTAAGAACTGTTTTACTCATAAACATGTTCCTAACCACATTAACACTGTAATTTTTAAAGCTAACTGAGCAAATGTACTGCTTCTTAAAATTTAGTGGTTTATTTTATTGTTATGTTCCAATAAACCATTTAAAAAACATTGCTGTGTTGTGAATATCCTTTATGCTATTGTCTTTAAGTGGGCCTAAGTTACTACTTGGTGGTTGGAACTTTGAAGTGTCCTAATAAATCTTGAGATTAATGATGAAGGCTGTAAAGCAAGCTTGTAAATGTGTTCTTCAGTTCCTTATGTTCTATGAAAAAGCATTCTCCCTATTTTCAAAATCTATTTATAAAATTCTCCTTTGCACACACATTCATGGTGTTAATAATGTTTATAATAGTGACAGATATGGCTTAGAGAGGCAATCTTGATGTCCAAGAATAATAAGTTATGTTTGGACTTGCAGAATACATGTAAAAAGCCAGGCATACCAGAACATGAATATTGAATTGGTTTACATACTAGTAACTCCTTACACATTAAACAGCAAAATTCCTTAACATTAATTCAGTTATCCTCCCCTCCCCCCCCCCCGCCACCTTCTCTTTCTCACTCAGTAGCCAGAAGGTTTTTCTAGTACTATCCAGCTGCACGGTCCCTCAGCCACTTGTAAAATAATCATTCAGAGGCTCAATATTAATTATTAATTGCATGGCCTATAGCAGGCTACTTGCTAGCTACTGCTTATATCTTAAATTAACCCATTTCTATTCACCTATAAGTTGCCACATGGCTGTGGCATACTGGAATTTTCACATCTTGCTTCTCCTACGGTGGCTCATCCACTTCCAGTCCTTTCTCTTCTCCCTATCTCTCTTGTATTTTCCTACCTGGCTTCATCCTGTCCTGGAGCTCCATAGGCCAATGCAGCTTTATTTATCAATCAATCAGAAGAACACATATTCACAGCATACAGAAAGACATCCCACAGTACTTCCCTTTTTCTGTCTAATTAAAAAGGAAGGTTTTAAATTTAACTTAGTAAAATTACATATAACAAAACAGTTATCAAGCAAAAATTACAGTTACAATATCTAGTCTATTTATATTTGGTAAAATCAAAGAAAATATTCTATTTATCCTATATTTGTGAGTCTAAGGTTTCATATCTAACTTATCTTTTATCATAACAAAGGAAAATTATAATTATAACTATCTAGTCTTCAACTACATCAAAGACTTCAGAAGGATATAATATTACCTAAGTAAACAGGAAATGCATTGTAAGCAACTTCCAAAATTCTGAAAATGACAGAGACATCTGCTTGCCTGGACAATCACCCAAAGTTCCTCTATAATGCTGAGGCATCCATCTTCAGCCAACAGGCCTAAATGTTTTAGTCACTTCTCTCTGTGTCCTGTGGAATATTTGGCAGTCTCCTCTGTGAAGAAGGAACCTGAAGAACCATTTCGCCAAATTCAGTGGTCATTTTCCTATGAGTTCTGCATGTACAGTTTATACAATATATTATCAATCAGTCAAGGCAAGAGCAGTTTCTTGCCAAATGGCCAGTTTTGCCAAGAAGAAGATAAACTCCATATAGAAAATCCTCAATGCCCATCTTTCTCCTTGAAGTAAATTTGTGCTGCCAGGAACAGATGTGCCTCACTGTCCAGAAAGTTTAAGTTTTTAAAACATTTCAAATGCGATATTCTGTAGGTCTTTGAAATGTTTGAAGATTACCTACCTAAATGAATGATATCTTTGTATACCTAGAAAACTTAACTAACATGACTATAAGTTTGACTATCATAGAAGACTAATTATTAATTTGTATCTCTTAATTATCCATTACAAATTAAATGAGCTACATAACCATAATACCTTAAACAAGAGTAGAAATATATAGACAGTATAACAAAATTAACTTCAAATTCGTAATAAACTAAAATCTATAGCATTGTAAAACATTTCAAGCAAGTTGTTGCTCTTTAAAAATAGGTTCAATAATCTACCCTTTTATCCTATCATATCTATATTATTCTCTTTTCTTTTTTAGAAAGAGATTGTATTTATAATCAACCCCCTTTTAATAAAAATAAACATTTATAAACAATATTTTGGAAATTTGGGCATAGCTTCTGATACTACTTCCTGCTGGATGGGGTTGCTGAAAATCTTATGGGGATCCTGAGAAAATTAAGAATTATGGTCAAGTCCTGACAGGAATAGTCTGTGAGGCTGCATTGTCTGAGTCACTTGCCTTGGAGCCGTTCTGGATTTTGAATTATCTGGGCCACGGTGTCATCAAAGATTTTTCAGGGGGTCTTGGATGATCAAGCCATATTATTCTAGAAGCAATCCACAGGTTCTCATCTTCTGTGGAAACAAAAGCAGAACCTCTTTTCCAAAGCAACAGATCCTTAGACACAAACTTTGAAGTCAAGATACCATATATATATATATATATATATATATATATATATATATATATATATATTGGTTTAACTCAACAGCCTTTACAATCAAATGTCTTTCTGCAGTTAAAAATCCCAAAGACATGAGAAACCAAACTCTGTGTGTGATTTCCATCTTTACGTGGCTTATTTTTTATATTACCTTTACTATCTCTTTAAAGACTTTATTTTTTAAAACTATCTATTTCTTTATATAACTATATGTATTCCTTTTTCTCTCGCTTTCAAGCCTATGTACATTTTTACACACATTTTTAAAAGTTTAGACTTTTATTTCATCTGAATCTGTCTTATTGTGAATCTATAATCCTTCTCTGACCAGGAGAAATTTTAAAGTGCTAAACTGCATGGCTGAGATTGAAGTGGCAGCCTTGACTGCTGACTCTGCCCACCTCAGCTTCCCAACATGGCAGATGTATGCCTACTGCCAACTCTGGGAAGCAGTTTGTCTGTCTCTAAGAAGCAGTGTTTAGCCCCCTAATTATTTTTGTTGTTGTTGTTGTTCTGTGTAGCTAGAGTTTTCCTGCCTGGCCCACAACCAGGACAAATCTCTCTCACCCACCAGTCCCACAGCCGCCAAGTAAACACAGAGACTTACATTGCTTACAAACTGTATGGCCGTGGCAGGCTTCTTGCTAACTGTTCTTACAGCTTAAATTAATCCATTCCCATTAATCTATACCCTGCCACATGGCTCGTGGCTTACCGGCAACTTCACATGCTGTTTCTCATCATGGCAGCTGGCAGTGTCTCTCTGACTTAGCCTTCCACTTCCCAGCTTTATTCTCCTCCTTGTCCCGCCTACACTTCTTGCCTAGCCAATGGCCAATCAGTGCTTTATTTATTGACTAATCAGCAACACATTTGCCATATAGAACATTCCACAGCACTCCCCCCCCTTTTTTTTTTTTTCAAAAAGGAAGGTTTTAACCTTAACAAAGTAAAATTACATATAATTTGGGAATTTGGGCGTAGCTTCTCTTACTACTTCCTGCTGGAGGGGGGCGCTGTATCTTATGGGGATACAAAGAAAATTTTAGAATTATGGAATAGTCAATGATGGTGTATTGTCTGAGCCAGTTGCCTTCAAATCATTCTGGATGTTGGATCATCTGGGCCATGGTATCATCGGAGACCTTTCAGGGGGTCTTGGCTGGTCAAACCTGATGTATCTTAATCTTAAACAAATGCATAGCCTCTGGCTTTCTGTGGGAACAAAAGCAGAGAATCTTTTCCAAAGCAACATATCCTTATATCCAAATTTTGAAGTCAAGGTACCTTTAAAATATACATTTTGGCATAACTCAACAGCTTTTACAATCAAATATTTTTCTGTAGTTAAAATTCCCAAAGACAACACAATCCAGATTCTCTGTGTAATATTCATCTTTACATGGCTTATTTTATATATTAATTTTACTGTCTCTTTAAAGACTTTAAAGAGACAGTAAAATTTAAATTTAAAGCTGACTTTGGAGTTGGAGAATGGCTCTCTCCTTCTTTAAACTCAAGCATGTTGTTAAAAGGAAAATGCAGGGGGCTGGAGAGATGCCTCAGAGGTTAAGAGCACTGTTTGTTCTTCCAAAGGTCCTGAGTTCAATTCCCAGCAACCACATGATGACTCACAATCATCTGTAATGAGATCTGGCGCCCTCTTCGGGCCTGCAGGGACACATGCAGACAGAATATTGTATACATAATAAATAAATAAATCTTTTTTAAAAAAAAAAGGAAAATGCAAACTCCCTGTACCATGCCAGAATAAAAGAGCCATCTTCTGCTATGGGACAGGAGAAAAGCCAAATTAATTAAGGGACTATTCTATTACTAATCTCAACTCTTTGATTCTATTCTGATTCTTTAAGCTTTTCTTAAAGTATAAATTTTATATCAAAATTTATAAGATTAATATATATATATATATATATACATTTTAAACCTTGTTAAGATATGAATGGTCATATAGAGTACTAACTAATTTTAGAAAAAAGGCTTCAATTAGCTGCATATATATGTCTTTGTTTTCGAGTCTCTTATCAGTTTTCTGCAGGAAATCACGGCCAGGCCTAACATCAACTGAAGTCTCCAGGAGGAAGATGGGGCCCCACAACAACAACAATTCCACGTGGACAATAATAACATCACTAAACTGACAAACATCATCTACAGATCAGCTTTGAACTACAAGGTGCTCAGAGCAATTTTGAGATGACTAGATGAGATGATCCAGTCTCAAAGACTACTTGAATAAGGACTTGAGATAAACCCTGAACTTTGGCATTATACCCAGACTGGATAATGAAGGATATAGTTACCTTTCCTAGAATTTGACAATTAACCTAAAATTTTTCTTTCAGGATAAAGATAACTTCGCCCATACCCAGCAGGAAGCAATTTTAAGAATACGACACCACGTTCCCAAAGAGGTGGTGTGGGGAGGGTGTTTTTTTGGTCTTTTTAATAGGTTTTGGGTCTGGGATAATTTTCATTGTTTAGGGGGGTTGGTTACAAGTTGTTGTCAAGGGTTAGGAAAAAGGCTAAGCAGATTAGATTTAAGGTTCTTGTTTAAAAAAAGAGAAAGAAAGAAAAGAAGAAAAAGACAATTACTAGTTTTAAATACTTTACATTGGATTGGATTGTTTTATATTGTATACAAATTATATATATTGAAATTGATATTGTTAGAAAATGCTATATGTATATTTCTAATTGTACTTATATCGTTCATTTAACAATGCAATTTTCTGATCCTTGAATGTTATTATTACCAACTATTAGGATATAAAGAAATGAAAGTTAGTAGTTAGACATTACAATAGAACTTGTAGTCATATTAGATATGTTTTAAAAATTGAGCAGACATATTTTAGACAGGTCATCTTCAAACCCTTCAGAGATCTACAGAATATGGCATTTAAAATGTTTTAATAACTTAGAAAACTTTTCTTTTTTGTTATGACTATGAGACATGTCAGCTCCTGGCAGTACCAATCTACTTCAGAGAAAATATGGGCATTAAAGAAACTGCATATGGAGTTAACTTTCACTGTGGCAAAAGTTAACCACTGGACAACAAAGTATCCTTGAATCAACTGCTGACAAAATGGACAGACAGAACATGAAACAAAGGACTACTGATTCTTGCCAAAACAAGCGTGGTTATGGCTTTATCAAAAGGCATCTTCTGAGGCCAGGACAATATGGCACCATCCCTGAAGTGGCCTTTGCAACTCGGAAAAGGTACAGTGCCCTTTTCTCTGAAGGCAGCTGAACAGGCAGTGGGCTGATGGCTTCTGATGTGCAATGGAATGGCAGCTTAAACAGTTATTCTTGAAGAGTAACTAAGCTCACGCTTCTCAATAGTAGACTGGCATTTGCTAGAGGGATGTGGAGAAGAACGGGATGCTGAGATGAAGCCATATATACACATCCAAGAAGAATGGACAGTTGAATTAAAAAACCATCAACAATTTCCAGAATTTAAAATCCTGAATCATGACATGACACTAGTGGAATTCAGGTGTTTCTGGTACATGGACTGCCCTTACCCAATGTGAGGTTGAACTGTTGACCTTGTGTACATCCTACTTCACAAATGAGTCTGTCAGATATGCTAAGCCTATAGGCTGAAGATGATGTCCCAGCACTGCTGAGAAACCTCAGGTGACTGTCCAGGCAGCTGGCTGTTTCTGTCAACTCACAAATTTTTTGGAAGTTGATTGCATGCACTTTCTGTTTTTATTTTTGTTAGCTAATATTATTTCCTTCTTGGGTCTCTGAGGGAGTTGAAGATTAGTTAGTTATAGTTGAAGTTTAGTTAGTTATAGTTGAAGATTAATTAGGATAGAAAGTGAATTAGATACATTTTGGACTTAACAAAATAGGATAGATAATGAAATTATTTTCTCTGAATTTGTCAAATACAAATGGACTAGACATTGTTTAGACATTTATTACTTGTATATATTGTATATAGTCATTGTACTTTTGTATATAGTTTTTCTTTTGTTAGTTATAACCTTTTTCTTTTTTTCCTTTTTATTAAAATAGAAAAGGGAAAATGTGGTGATATTTTACTTGTACTGAAATGTGATTTTAATTGTACGTTAATAAATAAAGTTGCCTGGGGGTCAGAGCTATTAGAGCCATAGCAAGTGTGTGGGGGTGGTGCATGCCTTTAAGGACCTGGAGGGTGGTATATACAGGCAGTGACGAGGCAGTCACGTGTTTGGGTTTACAACCAATGAGAAGGCAGAACAGCTAGACTATATAAAGACATACACACAGGAAGTAGGCCCCTTTCGGAGAGCTCTCTTGACTGAAGAGGATCGCTGAAGCAGGAAGGGTGAGGCTCTTAGCTCTGACCTCTTGGCTTTCTTCTCTGAATCGGCTCTGTGTTTCTTATTTAATAAGACGGTTGGTTACATCTACAGTTCTGTAGTAGTAAAAGCTAAATTTGCCATGTAGTGCCCTGCACGACTTGGAGAAACCTCTGCATACCTTCGTGGGAATCTGCCATGCTCAAGCCTGCACACAGCAAACCTGCCATAATATAGCTCATGGCTTGCCTGAGAGACACATTGAGGAAGCTGTTTTTAGCTCTGTTTTATAACCCTTTTATATAGCTTTCTCTGGTTTTAAGTAGAAAGTCTTGCCACCACATCTAGGAACCAAATGTAAGAAGAATTGCTAAATGGTCTTATTATTAAAAACCTGTAGCCACATATTGGGGTGAAAAACTGAGAGATCAGAGAAATAAGACAAGCCATAGCCAACCTCACCTAACCGACACCTCAGTCTCCAAAGAGACCTACTTCCTGTATACCCACACCTATATGCCTTTCTGTTCTGCCATCTCAATTCCTCTCAGCTCAGCTAGCTATATCACTTCCTGTTTGTCTGTCTGTACAAACCTCCCGACCTTTATGGTTAACTAGAGTTGGAATTTAAGGCATGTGCCACCACGCCTGGCTCTGTTCCCAATGTGGCCTTGAACTCACAGAGATCCAGATGGATCTCTGACTGCTGAGTACTAGGACTAAAAGCATGTACTACTATTGCCTGGCTTCTGTGTTTAATATGGTGGCTTGCTTTTTCCTCTGATGCTCAGATAAGCTTTATTAGGGTGTACAATATTTGGGGGGACACAATATATCACCAATTCTCTCTCTCTCTTTCTCTCTCTCTCTCTCTCTCTCTCTCTCTCTCTCTTTCTCTCTCCTCTCTCTGTGTGTCTTACACACACATACACACACACACACACACACACACACACACACACACACACACAGAGCTGTGTAAACTCCAATAAGGCCTGAACTTTAGTTGTTTTCTTTGTTACTGGAAATAATTCTTTCTACATTGCCTGAAGCACAGAAGAAATTCCAAGATTATTTCTTGAATTAGTAACTAGTTTTACTAAAGGGTTTTTAATAATTAGTCTGAAGAAATTGGCCATATGACTGTTTTTGCAAGATTTCTTAATTAATGACTATTTTTTCCTTTATGAAGCCATCTTAAAGTATTCAGGTTATAACCTTTATAATTCAAAACCAAAATAACTATCATTTCTGAGAGTACAACAACCTAGCAATGGAACACAGATAAAGCATCCTTTTTGCCTGAGAAAGCTATCATCAAAGCCTTTATCTGCCATCCCCAATCCAATGATTCCAAGCATCTATCACACTTGTCTTGTGGGTTTTCTTAATTTAATGAGGAGCACACCTCTCTTGAGGTGAGGAGATGGCTCAGAGATCCAGTCTTCTGACGCAAAAAAAACAATAACCTATGTTGTATCTACAGTACACATGAAAAAAGCCAGGCCTATCAGAACATAACTGTAACCATGGGTGGAGCCAAAGATAGGTAACTCCCTGAAGCTCAATGGGCAGCCATAAAGTCTGGTTGAATCTGTGTCTTTAGGCTCACTGAGAGATCCTGCCTCAAAGATAAGGAAGATAATCTAGATACCACTCCTCTGTCAGAAGAGTAGCTGGCAAGATCTACCTCCAAAGTGTGCATATATATATAAGTGTGTGTGTGTGTGTGTGTGTGTGTGTGTGTGTGTGTGCTTCCTAATCACTTTATTCCTAGTTACCTTTGCAGTAAAAAAATTTTTGAGCTCCATGAAATTCCATTTGTTGATTGCTGGTCTTATTTCCTGTGCTGCCAAAGTCTTATTCAGAATGTCTTTTAACTGTGCCTATAAATTGAAGCAGGCTGTATTTGGAGAGATAGTAGGATATAAGTGACTAAGAGAAGTGGGAACCATATTGGTAGTTAAATTACTAAGTGGGAATGCAGTGTGGTAAAGAAATTAGTGGATTAGCCACAACTAAGAATATATGATCATGCCTTATGGAAACCTAGTAGTTAGTGAGATATTTTCAAAATATAGCCCTAAAAATAAGAACTGGAATGGAGTGACTAGCAATATATGGTTGTATGATGTTTATAACACATGGGTTAAATTTAATGAATGTCTCAATGCAAGTCATGGATACGTTCCTAGGAATTATTGGTCAAGGAGGTCCTAGAAGCCTCAAAACAATATGGGCCATTATCATTTCCCTTGGTAACATAAGTACATGGCAAGGCTCCATTGCTGAAGACATTATAAACTTTGGCTGCAGGACATCAAAACAAATCAATTTCAAATAGACCAAGAAATTTTCACACCCTCACCAACTAGCTTTTGTAGTGTCTGATGGTCCTATTCAAATTGCTTTGAAGAAAAGACATTAATGATCTTATGTAGTGATGGGTGCCTTATGCTCTAACAATGACCTGCCAATCAACAGGTGCCCACTGGTGCAATAGCGTGATAACTTAATTGCTTTCTGCTGATAGTTAAGACTTGCTCCATGGCAAGGAATGTCCATGCATCACATTGAAAGCCTATGATTTGGGAGATCATAGGCCATAGGCTACAATCTGTTACTGTTATTTTGCTCAGTGCTCACAAGATCAAATTCCCTTCTGAATATGGGCTGCTCTTGACCTTAGTTTGAGAAATGCTTTTGTTTGTTTGTTTTTATTTTTTGTTGTTATTATTGTTCTCTTTTGGTTTTTCCAATCGGTTTTAATTAATATTACAATGCATTACTGGTTACAGTGCTGAGAACATTAGATTGATTTCTCAGCCCTAAATGGAAAATAATTCTCAGCCTTCCCCCACTACCAAACAAAGGCACATGGAACGTGGTTGATAAAGAAGCACAACAAATGTATAAGCTAGATGACAGAAAGGAGTGCTCTGAAAAGTAAACTCATGGACTTAAAGCAGATATTGCATTCGTGAACTCACAGAACCTGTGGTTACCTGCCTTAGACTTGCATAAGATCAGTCTAGTCAAAACAATGTCAGTGATAAAGGTGATCAGCAGGCTCCATCTTACTGAGGAGCTATGGTCAGTTGATAGCTGCTGGAGAAAGGAGATTCACTCTTTTCTGAATCTGTGGCCACTGATAGATCTCCCACATGCCAACTGATGACCCTAAACACACATACATATATGCAGCACTGACTGGATGTAGTGAGTTAATTTAAGAAATGAAAAAGAGAGAAAGCATAAAATTGGAAGGGGATCATGATAGATGGGATTTAGAGGGAGTTAGGAGGAAAGTGGAGATGATGTTGTCATGTTTCATTGTATCAATGTATGGAATTCCTAAGGGAAAAATAGTCCAAATTTTTAAAAAAATGTAATAAAAAACTAAAATAAAATAGTTGGGGAGTGATCAAGGAAAGACATAGGATGCTAATCTCTGGCTTCCACATGTGTATGTACATACAAGTACCCATACCTATAACACAAAGGTGCACACACCCATGTGACTAGGTATATCCACTAAACACACACACACACACACACACACACACACACACACACACACACACACACACACGTTGTGGAATATTCTATCACACTGTGAACCCCGAGTTTACACTTTGAGTAAGGAGGCGGGGTCAGTAACTACTTGTCAGAAAGTAATCATAGAGAGTCAGAGGGAGTCTGGAAGACGAATAGAGAGATGCACAGGAAGTAGTAGGAGGGAACATTGACTGTGGTGGTCTTTTTTGGTTTGGTAGAGTGTAAGGACACTCTCATTTGAGACTCTGGTGAAGAGGGAAGGTCAGCTAGTTGCTCCTCAACCTCTCTGAACTAAGGTTTTCACCCCAGGCTCTGACTCCTGGGTCTTATTGATACACAGAACAACAGAAATTTAGTTGAAAACTGCATTTGGTGGCAGCAGCAGGAGGCAGATCCAGCCAGATGTAAAAGTCCCGCCCAGCTGCTGGCTGAGAAGCAGTCAGGTAACTGAGCCACAATTACTGACTGAAACAGCAGGAGGTTCAGGTGCAGCCAACTGAACCCTGTCTAAAGGAATGTTCGTTCTACTCCTCTGAAATCATTGAGTACCTGGCCTAATACTACCACTTTGGTATGAGGCTTTCAACCTCTATTACCCTGTTCCTTCACCTAAATTTCTGCCATTCCATTCGTCATATGCCCCCTTTCACCCTTCAGCCCAAAGTAGTCTCCAGAAATTTGCTAATGCGCTCTTTTTAAAATGTAAATCATAACATGTCCCCTTCATAACTATTTCACTAATTCTCCACATCATGTTAATAATGAAGCTGCAGTGCATCTGTGTGCCAATTACATGAGAGAAAAAAAGTAAAGTTGTTGTAAGAACAGTTTATCCCAGTAAGTCCTATGAACAAACTGTCATAACTCAAGCTGGGAGTGTTTTCTCTAAGGAAATACATTTTTTTCTCATCATATTCTCCTATCTTCTAAGCTAAAGGTATATTCATTTGTTAAAAGTATTAATTCCTTCTTACTTGCATTCTTTTTTTTAAAGGGAAATTTAATATTTTCTATTGATCTATTGATATATATATACATATATGGAGAAAACAATTTATTTGGCTTAAACTTCTAGGTCACCTTCCATCATTGAGGGAAGTAGAAGAAATCTCCCCCTAGACTGAAGCTCATTCACAGGCTCAAGCTGTACTAGCTTTTTTACATAGCTCATGATCACTTGCCTAGGGATGGTGCACCTCACAGTATTATGATAAACCAGCCTGCCTCAATCTTGGGCTTAAAAGCCATTGTATAGCAAAGCCAAACTAGGTTCATTCCTGTTTATAGTCAATCCCTGTTTCTCAAGGACTGGGGCCATGCCCCACCTGTAACCTTAACTACAAATGGTTCTACATTACCCATTCCAGGAAACAGCAACCATGCCTTTGTTTCAGGAGGTTGTTAAGACCACCTTGTTATGCTTATAGTCTATTTCTATAACAATGGTTATGTGCAAAATCCCTCACCCTATGGATTTTGCCCTATAAAAAGAAGTTGAAAAATTGGTTCAGGCTGGTCTCATGAACCCTGCCTTAGTGGTAGACACACATGAATTCAGCTGTGATGTTTACACAAATAAAGCTTGCTTTAATTAGGCCATCATTTGGGTTGGTGGCCTTTTTCCTCACGACTGTGGAGTTAACAATTATTGCTTTGCTTGCATCCAGAAAATCCACAGAAAACCCTCCTTGGGCATAGAAATTCTACTCACTTATGCTACCAGATCCTGGTCATGTCCCAGCTTATTAAAATGTAGAAGTGTTAGTGGTAGAACCATTCATAGTTCAGAATCCAATTTGCTCATCTACTTGCATCTCTGATGGCTGAGGGCATTTCAAATGCTATTTTTCAAACAATTCCAAAAACAAACAGTGAAGGAAATTTTGATCTGAGGAGAGACTGCTTTTGTTAACAGACCATCAGCTATGGGAAGGTAGACATGCAAGAAGTGTATGAAGTGTCCTGGAAGAGTATATGTGCATATTGAGCATAGATGTCTATGGATCAAGGGATTGTGGGTTTGTATCTTGTTGTTTGAGTAAGTTTACTAACGTCTTCCAGATCTTCATTTTCTGGCATGAATATCCTTTTTATAGTTAATATCCTACTAGTTAGCTTTATCAACTTGACACAGCCTACAGTTATCTGTCAGAAGAGCCTCAATTGAGGAATTTTCTAGATCAGATTGGTTTATAGATACATCTGTGGGTGAGATTGTCTTTTGCTATTGCAATATCTTTAAACTAGTACTTCTCCTCCCTTATAAAGGTGCACTAAGATCTGAGTAAATTGGGAGGAAGGGAGGTAATGGGAGGTGGGAACTTGAGGCCTTGAAATGGCCAAGTAGGGGAAGAAACAGGGAGGGAGAGCAATGAAAGACACATCTTGACAGAGTATACCATTAAGAGGATAGGAAGAAATATGCAGATATGGAAATCCCCAGGAACTCACATGATTGTCCTCAGCTAAGACTCATAGCAATGGTGGAGAGGTTGCTTGAACTAGCCTTCCCCTGTACTCAGATTGCTACCTATCCTAATTGTCATCATAGAACCTACATCTAGTGACTGATAGAAGCAGATGCAGAGACCCATAGTCAAGCACTTGGACAAGATCTTGGAGTTCAGTTGAAGATAGGGAGGAAGGATTATAAGAGCAAAGGGGGTCAGAATCATGATGGGAAAAACCACAGAGATAGCTGATCCAAGCTAGTGGGAGCTCATGGATTCTGGACTGACAGCTGGGGAGCCCGCATGGGACCAAACTAGTTCCTCTGAATGTGGGTGAAAGTTGTATGGTTTGATGTGTTTGTGAGTTTCCTGGCAGTGGCACCAGTACTTATCCCAGGTACATTAACTGGCTTTTTAGAGCCCATTCCCTGTGGTGCAATGCCTTACTCAGCCTTGATGCAAGGAGGAGGGACTAGGTCCAGCCCCAACTTGGTATGCCAGCCTGTGTTGACTATCCAAGGGAGCCCTTACCCTCTATGAGGAGAGGATGGGGGTGGGAGGAGGTAGATGGGGGGGGAGCAGGAGAAAGGGTTGGTATGCAAAAGGAAAGAAAAAAATTTTAAATAAAAAAATAGGTGCACTGTTCATGCTGATAAAAGTCATATTAATTTTTGTTGATTTCACCATGGACTTTGAACAGTACCTGGTATTTTGTATCTGTTAAACACACCTAAATATTAAGTGTATGTGACTCCATTTGATATAAAGCTATGTGCTTTGTAAGTTGGCACCTATGTACATGGTGGTAAAAGAATTATCTGTGCTTCATAAATTCTATATGGAATAACACCTGCCTGTTATTATATATTATAATTATGATTTTGATTTCTGTTGTTTTATTTTTCTGAGACCAACCAAGGTCTAATATTTTATATTTAATAATATAAAAATTCCAGAAGTAAACAATTCCAAACTTTAATATTTCCTGACATTTTGAGAATGGTGTTGAAGTGTCACAACATGCTGCTCTGGCTCATCAACAATATGAATCATCCCTTTTTCATGATGTCCATACCATATAAGATACCTACCCATTGATCACTCAGCAGCTGCCTCTGTCACCAGATGGACTGTCTCACTGTGACTGACTGTGTTTAAGTAGCTCTTCTGCTGTGTAGTATCACCAAAGGGTGACAGTGATAATTTTGGGAATTTGAGAGTGACAAAGACAATCCATAAAGCACTCCTACAAGTGAGAAGGTTGAGGTCTTCCATTCAATAAAGACAGTTATGAGAAAAAAAAACAAACAAACATACTAAGGCTACTGAAATCTGCCCTAAGCATAAATTTTACTGTCTGTGAAACGGCGAGGAAGGAAAAAGACACTTGTAGTCATTTTGCTGACATGCTTCAAAAAGTTGTGAATGTTATGGATAAGTCTTGCCCAGGGAAAATCACCTTTGTCATTATGGTATCTCCCCTGCCAGGTAAGTATATGTCCATAGTTTCAGAGAACCACTGTTAGTCTTAGAACAAAAACCCCAAAGATTTTTGGGAGCACAAAGGTCTCTGCACTCACATATAGCACTAGGGAATCCATGAATATTAAACATGCAGAGATATTTCTTTAACAAGAGATGTATAACCCATTTTTTACCCAGAAGGCTAGAACTGGAAGTGGTTAATAGTGTTGGTGGCCCCTGCGCTATCTGTAGGGTTAAGCCACATCTGCCTCTCCCAGACTCGGTGCTTTTTTCAGTCATTATCCTTAGAACCTTTTCGTGAGCATTGTTACTCAGGCAATAAAACCTATCTTTGTGGGACATGTCACATGTACTTCACAAATGAAACAGAACCTAGGTGACCTCTCCGTTATCTGTAAGGCTGGGCCACACCTGACCCCCCCCCCAGACTTTTATACTTTTCCCAGTCTTTCTCTCTAGACCCTTATCTTAAGCACTGTTTGTCGGTCAATCTATAGAACCCATCTTTATGGAAAAGGTAACAAGTACTTTGCAAAGTGTTTCCATGTAGTCATACCTTAAGCCATATTGTGCACAAGGGATTAAGTTAATTGTCACTAGAAGTCCCTTTTCTCAAAATTATACTGTACTTTAACATGGCTAAAATAAACTGCTTGTTATATAAATTATACTGTACTTTTAAGATAGCTAAAATAAACTGCCTGTTATAAGACTTGAGGTTTGAACTAACATCAGCTACTGATTCATGTTGAACAAGATTTCTTTCTTATGTCTCACTGATTGTTATTCTGCCAGCCTTGGTGTTTACAGAGACTTCCCACAGAGGATTAGATGGGATGGCTGATGTTTAAAAGCTGAAAGAAATAAATGTGAACACTTTTGCCATTTTTTGTATTTATGTATGTATATATGCATATATATAGTTAAAAATTATACTGAAAGATACTAGTTGCAATTATACCAATCACAATATCTTATAGCATAAAATTGTAGGAGAATATAATTGACAGATTAGCAATAAAAAGGGAAATCATCTTTCACTTTAGACTACTTTAAGGTTTCTGTATTGTCTTTATTGCTTTTCTCTAATTATTATTGTTACATTTATACACACACATACACACACACACACACACACACACACATATATATATATGTACATACATATACATAAAACATGCTGAGTCAATTTAGTATTGCTCATCTACATATTTGTTTAGTGCTGACCATTTCATTATTGGATAACCAATTAAGTAGCTCATCCCTGGAGAAGACTGGTTCTCACTCTCCACATTCATTAATTGCCTGTAGCTATTCATCTAGGGCTGTGAGCCCATGAGGTTTCCCCATTAGTGTTGGCATAACAACTGTTATTGTCATAGGTCAGGCCTAGTGAGTTATATTGTTGAGATTGCATGAAAACAGGAGAGCTTGAATGTAAGAGGAAGGGGAACAACAAAAAGAAGAAGTAAGATTTTATAAATTTAATAGATAATGGGATTAAAATGAGAGAGGTATATTGTATAAATTAAAAATTTAAAGCTGAAGTAAATTAAATAATTTCATTTATTATTTAATAAAGCGAAAATTGTGGATTTCTCAAAACAGTATATCCATATATATGTACATATATATTGAAAGTGATGTTTTAACCCATATATATATATATATATATATATATATATATATGTGTGTGTGTGTGTGTGTGTGTGTGTGTGTGTGTGTGTGTGTGTCAGTAACATGGAGTTATTGACAAATGTAAACTGCTAGAAGAAGGTGAGTATGTTTTCTCTAAGAGTGTAGCACCTGGTAAATTGATCATGCTCTAGTGGAGGACCACATCTCCAAAAGTATTTGGGCACCACAAATTGGTATAGATGGCTAAAAAAGAAGTAAGCAAACAAACAAACAAAAAAAAAAAACAAAAGACATGTCAAATTGGGTAGATAGACAAGGCAGGTAGACCTGAGAAGAGATGAGGTATGAATATAATCAAAACCCATTGCACAAAGTTCTCAATTAACTGATAAAAATTTCTAAGGATTGAAAAAATGAGTTCATACATGCTAGCTAATTATGGATGATAATCATGATTATGTTGTATATGTTTCTCTGTCTTGAAATGTGACAATTAGAAATTCATATTATCATTATAATACAAGTTGATGAGAAAGAATTATGAGAAAGATAAAAGCAATAGATAAATTATAATTCTTACACAATGTCTGCTAGCATCGTTTTCATATGAGTGTTTCATAGCATGGTTGTCCGTATGAGTGTTTTCCTAGAGTAAAGTTCCATACTGCAAGTGAGTAGCGTCCATGGGAGTTTTGAAACTCTCCAGCCCTGAAAGAATGCTTCCGGGAAAAATTAACTTGACTTCCCAGCAAGGCAGGGGAAAACTTGCTTTCTTAATTACTCTTTCATTTATTTTTCTCCTTGATGAATTAAGGAGAGACTGATGGGGCTGAAGGTCAGAGCAGAAAGACAATAGTTATTTAGGGGGAAAGTTTACACAGCAGCTTAATGCTACATAGAAAACATCTTAAACTTAACAGAGAAAGAAAGCACATAGCACTTCATCTGTAGAGGCACACAGATCAAGAGCTAATGAAATCAATTGCAAAGCATAATCATTTCCTGATATAATAAAATGGAAACATTTTATTTACATTTTACAAATTATTTTCTTTGGTTTATTGTTACAAAGCACATATACTATAAAATATCCCATTTTTATCATTTTTGCTATTTTTTGAGATTGTAATTTAATTATAACATTCTTTCCTTCCCATCCCTTCCTCAAAACCTTCCCATATACCCCTCCCCACTCTCCTTTAAATCTGTGAGCTCTTTTATCATCTATTGTTAATCACATGCATATATGTATTTTATAGACATATATTCCTAAATACAGCTTGTTGAGTCCATATAATGTAACTTGTATGTGTGTTTTCAGAGCTGACCATTTGGCACAGAACAGCTGGATGGTGTGCTCTTCCCTGAGAAGATCACTTCTCCCATTCCCAGCTTTCCTCAGGTGACTGCATTTCTTTGGGTAGGATTGAGGCCTTGTGGGCTTTTAAAAAGCATTTTCTTAAAAGTCTTTTACATATTCCGTGGATATAGCCACCATTTTATAAAATAGAACAATTTCACTGCAAAGACACTGAATATATCTCAAGAATTGAATGTATTCTAATGTTTTTATTATGTAGTACTGGCGTTGTTGTGGATTCATCTATCTTAATGCAATTGGAAACAGATGTTTGCCCTTGGTATTAGCAACATTCTTACATAAAAGCAACTCCAGTTTCATCTAAAGGTCTATATCCTTATAGAAACTAATTTTTATTATCATTTAGTTTTTGTATTCTAATTAATCCTAAAGAATTTGCTTTCATTTTGTGTACTGATTCTACTACTGTTTTGTGTGTGTTCCTTCTTTTTTGTTTATATATTTGGTTATCATTGTTCTAAATAGTCTAAGTGAACCCAACCTTTTAAAATTACACCATGAAAGTGCTTGATGGTCTTTTATAAATGATAAATACAATTATAATTGAGTGGTTAAGATATAATTTGAGGATTGAATTAATTTTCAGAAATTTTACATCCATTGCTGAAAATTGACCAAAGACCATTGTCATAATTAGTGCTCAAATCTGAAGTCACTATTTCCAATGAATTTTGATGGCTCAATCATTAATCCTGTTTGCTAATGATCAAATAGTAATAATGAGAATAATTAACATCATTTTGGAAGCCATACCTCTCTCTACATAGATAACTGCAGAGTTCCCCACTGAGACCCATTCTGCTGCTCTAGGAAGTTTTTAAAAACTACACTTTTTAGTGCCCACTTCGGGTGTTGACATCTTCGTTTCACTGTATCTTTATTGAATTATTTTTAAAAAGGATCACTCTAATGGAATTCATTGGAATAATTAACTGAGAAGTCAAGTGATACTAATGATAAGTTAGTATTTGTTTGCATTAGATTCTACTTGAAGAATGGTAAAGGTGTTATGATTGGTGGACAATGCTCTCTCCCACACATGACACGGCTTTTCCTCTCTCGAACTGTCGACAGCTGTAATTATCCACAGGGCCCTGCACAACACTGAGCCATTAACTATGTGTCGTGGAGTGTGTGCATAAGAGAGGCTCACAAGATCCCACCTTTCTTCAAGTGTTTATAGACAGTCAACAGGTACTAGAGTAGGGGCTCCAGAGTCCATGTCCTGGATAGCACGTATCAGAGGACAACTTTGTGGAGTAACTTCACTTCTTTCACCCTTATACACGTTCCTGGGGTTGGGCTAATGTGATCAGCCCTTGCATGGGGACAGCTTTTTCTGATGACTCATCTCTTTTGTCACAATAGTCTTCTTTTAATTCTTAGACTTTCTTAACTCTTCTTTTTTTTTTTTTTTTTTTTTTTTTTTTTGGTTTTTCGAGACAGGGTTTCTCTGTGTAGCTTTGCGCCTTTCCTGGGACTCACTTGGTAGCCCAGGCTGGCCTCGAACTCACAGAGATCTGCCTGCCTCTGCCTCCCGAGTGCTGGGATTAAAGGCGTGCGCCACCACCGCCCGGCAGACTTTCTTAACTCTTAAAATGGAAAAAAAGGTCTTCAAAATTATAAATAATTTAATTTCAATTTTAAATGACTAGTGATTTGGATAATTGGAGCAAAATTTAAAGGGTGGTAGTTCTCTTCTCTGACAATAGGAAAGCTAATCCTTCTGCTATACCACCACATAGAGAACATTCTGTTACTTGGATGATCAAAAGATTATACTTTAGCACACAGAATGCTTAAAGGATCATATAAACACAGAGAAGTAAGTCATATTTAAATTCCCAACCTTTGAAGTATTATTTTGTAACTTTGCTAGGAGCACATGTTACGATGAAATACTAAAGCTTTCTAATTAAATTATTTTGCAACTCACTAAGTTATATCCCTGGCCTCTTAGAGATAAATATCAGCCATGATATAGGCCAAGATAAGGGATCAGGACTTCAAGAATATTTGCCAAACTATTCCATTCATAACTATTTTTAAACTCTGCCCCCAGGAGTCCTTAACATCATCTTATCCTATAAAATCATTTAGACTGAAATTATTTTTATATATAAGTATTAGCATATGAAAAGCAAACAGAATAAAATATTCAATATGCTCAAAGATCTTCTGAATATCTTCCATGTACTACTATTTCAAACACACACAAAACATTATTCACTTACTATTATATAAATGTGTATATAAAACAGTAAGGTGTGTGTGTGTGTGTGTGTGTGTGTGTGTGTGTGTGTGTGTATGTATCATACTATTATTCTCCTAACATAACAAGAAAGTACAGTACAATCCACACCATTAGTTAATGGCATAATAATAAATTTAATGAGAAGATAAAGATGGATGTGTTAGATGAGTTGTGTGAAAGTGAATCCCAAATCTTCTGTCTCCTGATAGTTGGCACTTAACCTGTCTCCTCTGGAGTCCATTTGCCAGTTGGGTGAGCTCAACCTCAAATTGCTTCTCACAGATAAAATATGCATGAAAGGGGTCTCCCTGAAGTGAGTGGAATGATAGCCATTAGATGCAAAGAGCTCCTGTCTTTTAATGATTTTCTCTTATCTCTGTCAGATGACAATCTCAATTCTTGACAAAAATTAAATAGATAGATAAATAAATAATAAATAAATAAATAAATAAATAAATAAATAAATAAATAAATAAATGCATTCTCCTGACATGTAATGGTTGTAGGTGAGTCTATATCTCATTGGAACACACATTCTTATTTACTCTATTATTCTTAGTGATCATGTTGGCCTCTCTTCCATGAAGGCCTCTTTTTGTGGCACACACTTCTTTCTGAAATTAACTATATGTGCATGGATGGGGAGATCCAAGTAGGAGGGTTGTAATGATGTTAAATAATCACTGCTACTTCTAATAGGGGTTGGTAGGAAACCTGATTCAACTGATTTCTTACTATGTCAGGTATTCCTCTCTTTGTTTTGGATAAATTTTTAAATTGGAAGTCTTGAGTCTGATAAATGTAACACTAAATTGCCATGATTATCACATATGAAATTCCTCCTCCACTGCTAACTTAGTTAATCTACATGTCAATGAACTGTGAGTTATTAGCATGTACTTCTACTTCTGAGATTCTAAATCAGAGTCAGTTCATGGTGTTGTCTAAATTGTTTAATATATACTTTGCATGTCCTTCAAACTTAAAGTGACTTAGATAACATTTCTATTTCATTCCATGGTATGAAATGATGTTCACTTGTCAGAAATTATACCTGGAAATTGAATTTTCATCTTTCCCAATGTGGTAATAATTGTTTGGATGTTACTTTGCAATAACAGGTAGTGAGAGTAACTATAGCACTGATCCAGCGCTCTGATCAGAAAATGACTAAGTACATGGTGTCTGGGGGTGATCATGATCATCTGTGATGCTAACTAGATCATGAGTATGCAATACATTTCAAGCTTGAGTATTTAAAATTAAGTGTACATCCTTTGGAATCATTAAAATAGATCTGTTACATAGTTTTTACTTCTTTGTATCTGTATCTACTTTTAATTCATAGCTATCATTTTAAAAATCTCCTATGAAGCAGTGGTTTTGGAGACATTGGTTATGTTGGTAGTTTGTAAAATTTCATCTCTTCATTACAGTGAATGGTCAAACACAGTGTTATTTGTAGTTGGAAGATTTCCTGTGTCCTGGCCAGAGCTGTTGGGACAAATCTCTCCCACTCATGTCTCCCAAGTAAACACATAGAATCTTATATTAATTAAAACTGTTTGACCATTAGCTCAGGCATATTACTGACTAGCTCTTACACTTAATTTAACCCATAATTTTTATCTATGTTTAACCATGTGGCTTGGTACCTTTTCTCAGTTCTGCCTTGTCATCTTGCCTCTTCTGTGTCTGACTGGTGACTCCTGACCCAGCCTTCCTCTTCCCAGAATTCTCCTCATTTGCTTGCCCTACCTATACTTCCTGCCTGGCTACTGGCCAATCAGTGCTTTATTTATCAACTAATGAGAGCAACACATACTCACAGCATACAGAATGACATCCCACAGCAGTTATTCTCAATATTTTGTATAACAACTGGATTTAATAATATTTATATTGTAGGTTTGATGGTGCATGTTAGTGATCTCAGTCCCTAGAGGGTGAAATCAGGGGGACACAGGAGTTTAAGGCCTATCTCAACTACATATCAAGCCTGAGCTACATGTGACCCTCTCTCAAAAGTAGTGTGTGTGTTTCCTCAAATTTAAAATATACAGGTGAAAAAAACACAAAGAATTTTAAAATAATTTGAAAGTATATGTGAGATAGTAAATATTTTACCTACAGAAATAAAGAATGTGAAAATTATTAAACTTAACCAAAATTGTGTGATTGCTAATACTCTTAAACAAGATTAATTCATTTCTGCTCTTTTACATGTTACATAGGCAACCAATTTCTTTAGCACAAGAAGAAGGCCAGCTTTTATCATCACATGTGAAGACCTCTGAGACCGAATATACAAATGTTCAATCATCACCACCTTCAGAGAGGAAGCTGAAAAAAGAAGAAAGAAATCTGTCCTGGCTGTGCAAAAAGAAAGTCAGAATAGGGAAGGCGGGAACTCCTGAAGAGTGGGCATGATTCTGTGTTTAAAGTAAGAGTGGAGTCTTTTCAGTCCTTTTCACAGTATATGAAGGCCTTGAGGGATGAAAGTTCTGATCTCAACTCTGTAGGAGACACGGGCACATACTTACAGCCTTCATTGACTGTTCTCTTGGAGACATGTCAGCAGACAAAGAGCAAAATAGGTGCTGCTATACTATTATTGAAATAAGAATACCAGGAGTTCAATGTGTGCTTTCAGCTAATTCATCAGAAGGGAAGAAAAGGTTAAGGAATGAAGTATTGAGATGTTAGTATCTAGTCAAAGTTTGAAAAGTGAAACATACTAGGTAAAAGTGTTTTATGTTCTTAAAAGCAGAAAAAACAAAGTATGTTATTTTGCTTGAGATTTCTGTACCACTTTCATTTCTGCCATTTGGGGGTCTTTTGAACACTACAGCTCTGAAAAATGCATGCTCCTGCCTCAGCAGGTTACAGTGAGTTGGTGCCATTTGAAGTTAGGCTTAGTACATTTAACATGACTAATAGACCCTTCAAACTGTAGCGTAGTATCTATATTGAGAAATTTTGTGATATTTTTCTTCCTTTAAACAACTGAGTGAAAAGTAAATTATTTTTCACTGTTTTTTTAAGCATGTGTGATATAATGCATAAGGAATTCAAACAGATGGGATCTTCTAATGACAATTGAGACCAGAGTAAGGCACTTCCACAGTGCTGTCTAGGGCTATTTTATTTTCAGGCACATGTTTTGCAGAATATACGGTGTTTCACAAGGTCTTGACTTAGCAGTTGGGATAAAGATATAGATTTCCATAAACATGTTGAGTGTTTATTTAGAGAAAATTTAATACAAATGTCTCATTAATAAATATACCTTTGTGGTAGGATGAAGCATCCTTTAGGTATGCCCATGAGAGGTATAGCTGGGTCTTGAGGTAGATCAATTCCCAATTTTCTGAGAAAGCTCCATACTGACTTCCATAGTGTCTATAAAAGTTTACACCCCTACCAGCCAGGGAGACATGATCCCCTTGCTCCAAAACCTCACCAGCATGAGCTGTCACTTGTGTTTTGATCTTATCCATTCTAACAGGTGTTAAGATGGAATCTCAAAGTAGTTTTGATTTGTATTTCCCTGATGACTGAGGATGTTGAACATTTCTTTAAGTGTTTTTCAGCCATTTGCTACTCCTCTACTGAGAATTCTGTTTAAATCTGTACTCCACTTTTTAATTGATTTGTTGGTTGGTTGATATCTGGTTTCTTGAGTTCTTTATATACTTTGGAAATCAGCCCTCTGTCAGATATAGGGTTGGTGAAGATCTTTTCCAATTCTATGGGCAGTCCCTTTGTTCTTTGATAGTGTCCTTTACAGTAGCCTTTGGGACCCTTTTTCTCCTACTGAGTTGCCTGATCCAGTCTTGGGATGAGGGTTTGTGGCTAGTCTTACTTGTTAAGTTGTGTTCAGTTGATATAACTTGGAGGCCTGCTCTTTTCTGAAGGGAAAAGGAGGAGTAGATCTGTGTGAGGGAAGGATGTTGGTGGGACCTGGGAGGAATGGAGGGATGAGAAACTTCAATCAGGATGTACTGTATGACAGAAGAATTAATTTAAAAAAAAAAACTTATCTTTATATAATTTAAGGAGAGATCAGTGAGATATTTCAACGTGTTTAATGTTGAACTTCTGACAGTTATAAACCTTTCAAAGGTAATTACAGGATATGTAACTTCACACATAATTTTGTGTCTACAAGGTAAAACTGTATGCTTTTCATATGTTCTTTTATCTTCATTGGTTCTACCCCAGTTTGACCTCAATACCAAAGTCCCTTCGGATTATATTGTTACAATTACTTCAAGAATTTTTTTGTAGACATATACTGGGCAGGGGTGTGTGTGTCTCACTATACAAGAGTGTCTGCCACAGAAACGTGAGGACTTGATGTCCTAGCACACACAAACAAGCCAGTCTTATGAAAGAACCTTTACTTGCTGACTCATCATTTGTGCTGAGCCATAGTTTTGTTGTAATAATCAAAACTCTATTGTAAGCATTTATTCTGCTACTTGACTGTGTTTACTACAATTAATTTTAGACAAGGAAAAATATGTATTTTTATACTTAAGTAACTACATAGGAAATTTTATTTTATATTAATCACTAGTGACTGATAATAGATGCACAAGAAAACTGAACTATGTGAAAAATATCTGTTTAAAACAAAACCATAGTAATATGTCTATTACTCATTTTAATAGTTTGTGATGTTAGCTTTCTTTGCTAGAATGTTTTTCATATATAATGTCCAACAGTATAGTAGTCTATGCTATTTCATTTAAGAAATGAATCTCATTTCATATGTCAACATATGGGTTATTTAGAACTAAGCTGGTTATGATATGAAAAATTTTATGAGAGTGTAGAAAAAAGTGATACACTGCTCAGTGGAGCATTTCAAGCATTCTGTTACATGAAGTAGTTGATATTACAGCATCTGACTGTTTTGAGTCCCACATTACAGCCTGGGAAAATCATTTCCCTGGAAGTGTAGGTAGTAAGTATGTGTGTGTAGCAGTGTGTATTTTTGTTTCTAGAATAAAACATTATAGGATTGCATCAAGTCTTTGCAGTAGTAAAGGAATCTTCATACTCCTCTCTAATTCAATGTAAACCTGACACAGAAAACAAGATGCATGTTCCCACTTTCGAGACCCTGATGATCAGGCCTGCCCCCTTCCATCTGTCAGCTAGCTGTCTTTTGTAGAGCATATTCTGATCATACATCGAACTCCTTCATCTGCCCCAATACTGTGGAAAATTGCTCTTTGTTTTTTTCATCGTTTGGGGAACTGAATAACTTCGTCTATTCAGCAGCACTTCAATTTTTACTTCTTCAGAATTATCTTGTTTCATCTCTAAGTAGCTCTTTCTCACCACACCTGTCCCTGTCATGGTGACTGTTGTTCTTTCCTTACAGCCTCCACCTTTACAACCTGCAAGCATTTACTTTCTTCTCCTCTTTGTTGCTATTTCTTTTCCCAGTTAAACCTTAACTTCAATATCAAGAAAGCTATACCCTATGTAATTGAAAGTCATATTCACTTAAATAAAAATTATACACACAAAAATTGTTACTATCTTTACTAAGAATACAATATCACTTGATAGATAACAGTTAAGAATTTATTGATTCTGCTGGACGGTGGTGGTGGCACACGCCTTTAATCCCAGCACTCAGGAGGCAGGGACAGAAAAAAAAAATATTGATTCAATTTTTATTTATTAATGGAAAATATAAACAAAATATTGTTGTAAATGTAATGTCATATTGAGTAGCCTATAATAATTTATTAGGATTGCTTATCCACTAGTTTGGGTTTTTTAAGAAATACTGTGATCCAAATATGAGAAGACAATTGCTTTTAAAGCATCCAATATTAACACCTACTTTCAAAGTCTGATATTGTTTGTTCTTCCTTCAAAATATAGTTCTTAATTCAACATAAGCATTGTTTATTAAGAAATAATAAATAAAGCAAATATCTCATAATAAAGATAGCAATATTCATTAAAATTGGGATCCATTGCATTGTTATTGATATCATATTTAAATTAAGTCACTGGAAAGGACATGTGGTCTTGTCAAGATTTTTGTTTGCTTGTGTTTGTTTCTTTTGACTTTGTGTATTTGAAACAATGTATTGTTCAATAACAATAGCTGTGCTCAAACTCTAGAACCTTCTGAGTCACATTTCTTTCAAGTCCAAGGCATTTGATTTTTGCTTTTTTGGTTGTAGACAGCTGCCAGCTCACAGATTTGACATTAACTCCACTTTTGAAACAGAACTTTTTAAGAAAAGTGGGCATTGAATTGATTCTGAAACTATTTATTTTTAATTGTAATTTTTGGTCTTTGTTCTCACAGCAACTGTTTTTACTTGATCGAGACTAGCTCACGATAAAACAATTCTAATCTAGATGGAAGATATCCTCTCTAGGATCAACCCTTTCAAAGGAGCTGTTGGTAGTTGACAGCTGCTGGCAAAGGAAGGGTCATTCTTCCTTGATAGTGTTCCCACGATTGAGTTCCTTCTGTTCCAGTGCTGAGCCTCATTCTTATGCACATATGGCAGCACTAAATATACTGTGTGTTCTCTCTAAAACCCTTTATAAGCCTGTTTCTGACTTGGTGAGAATCTTTTTTTCTTCACTACATTTTTTTAATTATAAGTTATGAGAAACTTGAAGAATCTAATGGGTAGACCCTCATCTGTTTCTTATTTAATGGGAGAAAAATGTCTTGTTTTGGCTGACAAATGGTAGCCTTTAATGAATTAATTGCTTAAAAAGCCCTCTCTAAATTATTTTGTGAAAAAAATATCAGTTCTGCAAATAGCTATCTGTAATGCTCCGTGACCTGTGGTTGTTACCTGATAAATTATGTCCCATCCAAATGTCACATCAACAGTTATTTATTGTCCTAGTTACAAATTGTCTGTTATGCAAACACATTAATTTTGATCATGGAAATTTTCAATTTATGCTTCCCTAAACTGAGTGATTTATAAAATCTGTTCTTTCTATTTTTATTAATTAAATGTCTGTATTAACACTTGTAAATAATACATACCCTCTGTGTACTTAAAACCTCTTTTAATTCCCCCCACCACTACCCCACAAACTTTTCTCACATGTTCATGTCTATTCTTTTTGTGACCCACTGAGATTAACAAGTACTATCAGTGCATTCACTTATCACTTGAAGCCTGGTAGGATCAGCAGTGGTTCCATGGCTAAAGTCTTTGAAAGAAAGTATCTCCTGAGTGCCTAAACCAAATTAAGAACCTCCAAAAATAAAAATTAGAAACAATATTTTTATAGTATTTTGTGTCTATATTAGTAAAAACATTGTCTTAATGCTGGATGAGTTACATCAGTTACATTCATCAAGCAATGTGAAGATGTGCTCATTGTGATTTATGATCGCCAAGAACCCAGGCTGTGATTCTCATAAGAGAGTTGGCTGGAAGCCTAGTAGAAACCAACCCAAACACATATCTTTGAAAGAAAGATCTTACAAAAATGTATTATGTCAACATGTCAAATATGAAACAGCAGTGTGTGCCTTTTCTGTGATAACGTAAACATTCATATTTAAAATAATTGGACTTTTACTCATCTATCTATGTTAAGAGAACTCCTAGGATTAACAGGAAAAGACATAATTCATGTAAAACTTAGTAAACACTTGGGACAGTGTAGTGTACATATTGGCTTAAGTGTCAAGTAGCTTGAAAGGAAAGTTTTGTCTTAATGTTTCCTAGTAAGTTTTTTGAGTTAGTTACCTCATTTGTAGGGACTACAGAAAGCCCCACAGGTCTGTAAGAAGCAATAAATGATCAGGCAGGAAGTAAACAGACCTGAAGATTTCATTCTGTTCTTAATAACATTCATCTAAAATGCAAACTGAACATTCATTACCAATGCTTTGTGAAAGAGTCAAAAAGTGCAGATGAAAATGAGCACATCTTTTCAAATATTTTGGAAGAACTCCATTGTTTAACAAATACCTAGTTGTTTCTGCATTCTAAGTGCTAACTCACCATTACTCATTTCATGATTCTACCACAGTCACTTGGTCAGTATCAATTTTGTTTTATTTCATAATTAAGGAAATGTCATATACTTCTTCTTAAGATCATTAATGTTTCTTGGTATCCTACAAACCGTGAAGTAACAATGAGTAATGCAAAAATTGCTTATTATTAACAATATCATAGAGCCATGTATGATGATATTTTATTTGTACTAAAATGTGATTTGTTTGCTAATAAATAAACTTGCCCGGGGATCAGAGCTATTAGCAATCCATAGCAAAAGCTGGGTGGTGGTGGTACACGCCTTTAATCCCAACACTTGGTACGCAGAGCTAGGTAGATCTCTGAGTGTTCAAGGATACAGCCAGCATTGGGGACACATGCTTTTAATCTCAATATCAACCATAGAAGACCTGGAGGTCTGTACAGACAGGCAGTGACTAGGAGGTCATATGGTTGGGTTTACAACCAATGAGAAAGCAGAACAAAAACTCTATAAAAAAGATAAACACACAGGAAGTAGCTTTCTTTCAGAGAGGTAGAACAACAGCGAAAGTGAAGGGTAAGGTTTTTAGCTCTTAGCTATTGCTCTGACCTCTTGGCTTTCATCTCTGTATTGGCTCTGTGTTTCTTATTTAATAAGATGGTTGGTTACATCTACAGCCATGCATGATTTCAGGTAGTCAGTAGTGTTCTCATAACTTAGCAAGAACATTGTCAATGACCTTTGCTCACTAAAGGTGTCTTATTGATTTTGCCATAATTAATCAGTAAGGAGACGGCAGTTGTTTGGAATAGCCACTAAGAGGAAAGAAAGCAGTCCTATGTTCTTTGATGTTAGAGTGGGATAATTATTTTTTTAACTTGGTTATATATTTGAATTTATTATTTCATTGTTATCTCTATATAGACTTGCAAGGAATATTTTTTAACTCATCAGTAAAATTAGACATAAAAATTCATTGCATATATGAAAATTGTACGTTTTCAAAAATAAATTTTGTTTTTATTAAGAGATTTTCTATTCATTTTACATACCAACAAATTCCTGGTCCTCCCTCCTCCTGCCTCCCAGCCTTCCCCCGCAATGCACCCCTCATTCCTACCTCCTCCAAAGCAAGGTCTCCCATGGGGAGTCAGCAGAGCCTGGTACATTTAGTTGAGGCAGGTCCAAGCTCCTCCTAACTGCACCAAGACTGCGCAAAGTGTCCCACCATAGGCACTAGGTTCCAAAAAGGCAACTCATGCACTAGGGACAAGTTCCGATCCCACTGCCTGGGGGCCCTATATACAGTTCAAGCCAAAGAATTGTCTTGCCTATCCAGAGGGACCAGTCCAATACCATGGGGGCTCCTCAGGTATTGGTCCACAGTTCATACATTTCCACTAGTTTAGCTAGTTGTCTCTGTACTTTTTCCAATCATGGTCTCAATATCCCTTGCTCACAGAATCCCTCATCTCCCCCATCAACTGAACTCCTGAAGATTTGCCTGGGACCTGGACATGGATCTCTGCATCTGTCTCCATCAGTCACTGGATAAGGGCTCCATGATGACAGTCAGGGTATTTGGCCGTCTGATCACCAGAGTATACCAGCTCAGGCACCCTCTTAACCATTGCCAGTAGTCTATGGTTGAATCATCCTTGTGGATTCCTGGGAACATCTCCAGCACTGTTTCTCTCTATTCCCATGGTGTCTTCATTTATTATTTTTTCCTAATATATTTCCAGGTTCTCAGCCTAGGGATTTTAAAACAAGACATGAATGGGGCTGAGCATAACATGAGAAAAACAAGAAGTTTGTTTGTACATAAGGTCTATACACATGATTGCCCAAAGGTGAATAACTTGAAGATTCATTTGAGATTTGGGCTTATGTAACATGCTAGCAGAAAGACAATACAGTATTAAAAAGCCATTGATAAAATCCAGAAAGGGAATTTTAGTTTTCCAGAGGTGTAAGGAAAGGGAGAATCACAGCTCATGGAAGAGTTGGTGAGTTAATAAGATGTAGAGTAGTCTTCAAGTCTCCAGTGACTAATGCTTGTCTTTCAAATAGAAGAGAAGGAATGGTTTGTGCCTTATGTCCTGCCTTTAGGCAAATGAGTGAAAGGCAGAGAATTTTTAATGTTCATTTCTTCCATTCTCTTCACCTGAAAAAAAATTTATACCAAGAGGCATGTCATGCACTGGCATGTCATACCACCCACACTCAAATACCCCTGACCAAACACTTTAGAGAAGTAACTGAAAAATTTAAAGAGAAATAGATTTTAAGTGTGGCATCAAAGTGAAATGGAAAACAGCTAAATATACTCTGAACTTTTCAGTTCTTAAACATCTGAAAGGTTTTCTGATTTCTTTTGTTTTACTTATTTGCTAATCATCATTATAAAATTACAAAATATAACTAGCAATATAAAATGACTTTTTAAAATAAAGAACAAAGATAGTTGAATAGATTTGAATAATAAGTGATTGTGATATAATGATTTTATTATTCTATCTTATATCTGAATATAATTTAGATTAAAAATAATCAATTCAGGTTCTGTTTTGTTCATTTTTGAGGCTCTTACATAGCTCAGGCTGGCCTCAAACTCACTAAGTCGAGATTGACCTTGAACTTCTGATCTACCTGCTTCCACCTCCCAGGAGCTGGGATTACCTCCATGTGTAGAACCATCCCTGTCTTAACAATTTGGTTTTAAGTTTAGCCACTAGTATTTATAAAATTTATGGCGAACATCTTAATAGCCATTAAGATTGTACAGAATGCAATGTGCTTAAGAGTGTTTGCATTTGTAGCAAAACCAGTAAAAATAAAACTGAGTGCTCACTTAAATCATTGGTTTTGGAAACTAAGACTAAGAAAAATGTAAAATCTGCTAAATGGAGAGAAATGCAATAATAGAAGACATGGAATTTCTGAATGAAAATGAAAGTGATTTGAAAGAATATCATTTTCCTCTTCCAAGTCTTAGATCAGTGCAAACCGTAACCCTTTATCTAATTCAAAATATGTTACAGTAAAAAGCACTAAACATGGAAGTGTTTTCCAATTATATAGGTAACAGGTATAAACTTACTTTGATAGTCCAGGCTAATCTACAGTTCTATGTGGCTCAGGGTGACCTCCCATGAGCTTTTCAGTCTTTAACTTCCACCTTCCTGATGCCAGATTAAACACAAACCCTAACACATCTAGGCAAGTGATCTGTTGGTTTCAAATGTTTTCTCTCTATGCAGAAACTATTTTTCCTTCTCTAGTTCAGTAAATGATAATTCTCTAATCAACTAATGAACTATTGCTCTTACTTATTGGCTTTTGAATGGCTGAAACCAATACACATGCTAATAGTGAGTTCAATCCTTAGTATATTATAAATTTTGTAAGCGTTTTGAATGGTTTTTATTAACTGTTTCCTATTTTTAAAAATTACAAGAAATAATCATAAATAAATGAAAGTGAGGAAAATTCAATCATGCCAAAGTCTACTACTTACTTAAGAGCAATACTACCTTTTAAGTGCATAGCATTTAGAAATTGTGTTAACTTTTGTATGTTAAAAATTATACATATATACATATATATGGTGTGCATTTTATGCAATTTAAATTTTTGAACCGTGATATACAAATTCTTAAGGTCCCAGAAATTTCAATAAATATGATTAATTTTAATAATATAAAACAGAATGTTGTTACAAGGATGATTAACATACTAATAAAATAAATTACCCATACCCATCACTTGTCTGTTTTCCAGAAAAGTTCCAGTTGCATGTTTGAATGGTTCAGAAATCTTTGTATAGAACCTGTTCATTTAATACTTATTGAAAATTATGTGCAAATCCATACAGAACAAAGAAGAGAACTAAATATCACTTTATATTAATCAACTTTGAAATTTATTTGAAAATGAATGATTTATTGCATCAAAGGTATGCCAAGAAGTTAATTGTTTTATAAATTTTGACATTTTTTCTTCCAGTTAAACATAATGTATTAAAGATGGCAAAGAATATCTTCAGGGGTGTGATTGTAGCTCTGTGGTAAAGTGCTTGCCTGGTATAAGTTAGCTCTTGGTTTGATCCTCGACAGCAAAACACAAACGGAAAAAAAACATTCCTTGGGTTTCATATGAACTCATATTTTCTTAACTACTTCCCTATGTTCATAATGTTAGTATCTATATTAAAACTCTAATTGAATATAAGATTACTTTATTATCTCATTTTTTAAGTTTTTACTGGTAAACATAGACCTGCTTTTTAATTTTATGACATTTTGAAATGGGTATTTTATCTACTTGTGGTAAATATGTATATATGTTGAGGAATAAGAAAAGTTATTTGGGACTGGTAAGATTGCTAACAATGTGTAATATATGACAATTTCCCAACTGATCATCCAATACCAACTGGTCAATTTTGAAGTCATATACATACAAGGAAGACTTAATAGCAATATATACATATGTGTGTGTGTGTATATATATATATATATATGACAGGTTGTGGATTTCAGAGGGATTTATACATATTTATATAAATTTTATACATTCATATTTTTATACATTTTTAAAGAATGCATTGCTTTTTCAGAGGACACCTAAATAGAACAATTTATGAACACTTTTACCTCCAACTCCATGGGGTATGACGTCCTCTCCTGGCCTTTACATATGCCTGAACTCATGTGAATATACCCACATACACATGAGTAAAAATAAATCAACTTTAAAAATAAACATTATTCTATGTTGTAAAGTGTACTATACTATAAACCTAGATATTTAATTTCCAGATAAAAATATTGGGAGAAGTGAATTTTGCTCAGACTAAAGTGCAGCCTGACATTGTTACTTTAAGGACTCAGAGAACCTGCCAGGGTGAGGAGAAGTGCCCCGCCGGACAGGATATCAGCATCAGTAATTATACTTACTTTGATGTCGTAATTCTATGGTTTAAGGAGTTTGGTTTGCATTTTTGTTTCTCTGGCAGTTTTCCCAGCCACTAAATTCACTTTAGTGGTCTGCTAAAGGACAGCGGATGCTTTTCAACACAGATCACTCTGTGAGCTATGTTCAGAGTTGATTGTGTCTTACATTGAAATGCTGGCCAGCTTCCATTCCGTGTGAATATCAGATCAGCTACTTTATAAATGAGTATATTGAAAAGTATAAATACCACAGTTTGTTATACATTCAAATTAGGATCAACTGAGTTATTCCACAAATGAACTTCAGAGCAGAAAAATACATATAGGAATCATACTAAATTATAAACATTATCTGTTATGAAGTCATTTCATGCATATGCTCAAATTTTAAAAATATTGTATATATTTTCAGATAATTGCAATCAATATACACATTGAATAGATAAATTTATACATATACATATACCTGTACAAATTCACACAAGTATAGGAACTTTTAAACCAGATGTGTAACCAGTGAAAGATAATTTATAAAGATGATCTTAAATTTTAACTATGGAAAACTCCAAATTTATTTCTTCACTTTAACCAAACTCTATCCTTTCATAATAATAATTTGAATATTAATAAATATTATTAGATAAAATGCATGTAAATATATTTGTGTATTGCATATAATACATTACATAAATACATATTTTCCTCTTCTTGTAGTAGTTACTTTAAATCTTCCTAGTACTATTTTGGGTCTCAAGTGAAAGAGAGAACTGGCAGTCTGCTATTGAACAGCTATCTGAAGTGTAAATGTACTTAGTATGCTCTGTCCCTCAGCAATCCCTGATGCACCCCTGGAGCCCAGACGCAGCCTGAGTCCTGCTGAGTGGAAAGCATGTGCACTTGCTTTTCATTCAGTTGAAGACACAGAAGGCACAAAGAATACTTCATTAGGAATTTTCACTACAACACAGAGAGACAGTGATGGAGCAAGTAAGGAAGGAGGGTGAGACAGAAAGGACTTGGTAGGCCCAGTCCAGTGGGATTTAACAGTCCATGGATTTTATGAAAAGACTTCATACATTGTTGGAAAAGCGAATTCATTGCTCTCTCAAACCACAGCTAATCACTTTCCACTTCCTGATCCAGCTAATATAATTTCAGACGTCAAACAAATAATTATATATTTTGTCCTCTTAAAATGTCCAAAACCTGGGGCCTGGAGAAATGGTTCAGAGTTCAAGAGTGCTTATTGCTTTTCCACGGGGTCCAAGTTTAGTTCCCAGCACCTACATTTTCAACGGTAACTCTAACTCCAGGGGAACTTTCACCCTCATCTGGCCTCTACAGGCACACAAGTACAAACACACAAACACACAGGCACACACACTAATGCACACTTGCACAGACACACACACACACATACACACATAATTTTTGTTTTGTTTTGTTTTTCGAGACAGGGTTTCTCTGTGCAGCTTTGTGCCTTTCCTGGATCTCGCTCTGTAGTCCAGGCTGGCCTCGAACTGACAGAGATCCTCTTGCCTCTGCCTCCCAAGTGCTGGGATTAAAGACGTGCGCCACCACCGCCGGGCAAAATTAGATAAGGTGGCTAGATGTCCCTGAGTCTAGCACACACCTGTTTTTGGTTTTGTTTGTTTGTTTGTTTTTAGCTGAGGATCGAACCCAGGGCCTTGTGCTTGCTAGGCAAGCGCTCTACCACTGAGCTAAATCCCCAACCCGGACATAACGTTTTTAATGTCTGAAACTTTTTCAAGTTTTTGCTGCAGCCTCTTTCACTCAAGGCAACCCACTACTTCTCGTCTTTCACAGTCAATTGACAGCTTTAAGTAGCTTTACTTTCCTGGCTTCTGTTCCTGGGAGATACTAACACAGAGCCCTGCCAGCTCTGGATTCTTTTCACACTGTGATATAGTTGGCGTGGTGCGGGCTGGAGAGATGGCTCAGAGATTGAGAGCGCTAGCTGCTCTTCCAGAGGACCCAGGTTCAATTCCCAGCACTCACATGGTAGCTTAAAATCATCTGTAACTCCAGTTCCAGGGAACCCAACACCTTCTTCTGGCTTCCTCAGGCACTGAACACACATGGAACACAGACATACATGCAGGCCAAACATGGATGCACAAAAAAAAATTACATGTTTACTCAGCTTTATGCATAATAGATAAAAGCAGAGGAATTGGGAAAATAAAAATAAAAAATTCCTGTTCCATCTCAAACATCCCTTCCCCTTCTTTTCTCCTTCCCTATCCCCTCCACTGCCCTTCTCTCATCCCTAGTGTACCCATAGAGATCTCACCTATTTCCCCTTCCCAGGGTGGTCCATGCTTCCCTCTTTGGGTCTTCCCTGTTAGTTAGCTTCTCTCGAGTTGTGGGCTGTTGCCTGGGTTTTGCTTTACATCTAGTATCCACTTATGAGTGGGTATATACCATGTTTGTCCTTTTGAGTCTGGGTTACCTCACTCAGGATGATATTTTCTAGTTCCATCCATTTGCCTACAAATTTCATGATGTCATTTTTTTCTCTGCTGAGTAGTACTCCATTGTGTATATGTACCACATTTTCTTAATCCATTCTTCAGTTGAGGGGCATCTAGGTTGTTTTTAGGTTCTGGCTATTATGAGTAATGCTGCTATGAACATAGTTGAGGATGTGTCCCTGTGATATGAAAAGCAATGAAAGAGAAACCATGACAGAGGGAGATATCAAGGGGATAGAGAAACACAGTGCTAGGAAAGTTGCCAGGAATCCCCAAGGATGACCCCAGCTTGGACTACTAGAAATAGTGGATAGGGTACATGAACTGAACTGGCTTGCCCCAGTGATCAGATCGGTGAATACCCTAACTGTCATCACAGAGCTTTTCTCCAATGACTGATGGAAACAGATGCAGAGATCCACAAACCAAACACCAGGCACAGCTTCAGAAGTCCAGTCAAAGAGAGAGAAGAGGGATTCTGCGAGCAAGTGCACCAAGATCATGATGGGGAAACCCACAGAGATGACCAAACCAAACTAGTGGGAACTCATGAAAGTTGGATCAATGGCTGTGGAGCCTGCACGGGACTGGACTAGGCCCTCTGCATGGTGAGACAGTTGTGTAGCTTGGTCTGTTTGGAGGCCCACCTGGCAGTAGGATCAGAATCCATTCCTGGTACACAATCAGGCTTTTTGGAGCCCACAACCTATGATGGGGCACCTCCTGTAGCCTTGAGACAGGGGGAAGGGTTTGGACTTGTCTCTACTGGATGTGTCTCCACATGGGAGGCCCTGGCCTTCTTGTGGGAGTAGGTTGGGAGGGGGAGACTGGGGAGGAAGGAGGGAGGAAAAGGAGGGGGATCTTTGATTGGTGTGTAAAATGAATGAAAATTTTTTCTTCATAGAAAAAAACATTAAAAGTGAAAAATTCAAAATTGGACTGTCTTACATGAAATGTAAAGAATAATTAAGAATACAGAAAAAATAATGACAGATAATTGAAAATAACTGAATTAGAAAAGTAAATTTAAAACCCCAGAATAAAACAAACCATAGAAAACATCAGGGGAGATTTATATATGAGTAATATATAATGCAAAATACCAAATAACTAGACATTTGGTTTTTCAGTTCAGAGACTGTGATCCCTTAGTGTAACAGCAGCAAGCACAAAGAACAGTCACATTTTGTGATGTGACATCAGAGACTGGTGACAGTTTATTGGCATAGATAAATAATACACAGAATGAATATATTAGAGTATTGGCAGAGATTGTGAAAATACAAGAAATGCTTATGGATGTACATGTTTCTGAAGAATACTTGGTGTACGCATAAGGTAACATTTGACTTCTTACCAAAATGGAAGACACAAGGGAAAAAATGTTCCACTTTGAGTTGGTTCAATTGTCTCTACAGGTTTCCGCATCATGATCTTGACTCTCCTTGCTCATATAATCCCTCTTTCCTCTCTTTGACTCGACTCCCGGAGCTTGGCCTGGTGCTTGGCTGTGGGTCTCTGCATCTGCTTCCCTCAGTTACTGGATGAAGGTTCTATGATGACAGTTAGGGTAGTCATGAATCTGATTACCAGGATAGGCCAGTTCAGGCACCCTCTCCACTGTTGCTAGTAGTCTAATCTGGGGTAGGTCCAGGGAAAGGCTGTTACAGTGATGTTACTATCTTCATTACTATGCTGCTCATTAAACATCATAACTTGCTTTGATAATACAATATATATTTCTGAAAACCAGGAGTGTCCTTGACACTTCACCTACTCTGATTTCTGTAGAGAACACATATACCACAGGTTCAAATTTCTGAATAAATGGATCGTGGGATGGTTAATTTGATGTTTAAACTAGGATAGGCTATGGCACCCAAATATTTGATGAATGGTATTCTTGTGAAATATTTTTATAAAATTAATCCTGTCTTCAATGACTGTTCGTGGCCCACATGCATGAAGTCTTGAAGATCATGAAGAGTCATCTACATAGATGATGTGAGATTGTCAGCGCTCTGCCTTTAATTTGAGGACAACACCAAATGTACTGTGAGTCATTAGCCTGCTGGCCAGCCTTGGATATTTGGGACATGTCCCTCATCTCAAATTGATGTGAATGTATTTCTGAAAATAACAAAGTAAGCAATTGAGCTTTATCATCAGTCTTTGGAGAGTAACCAATAGCCTTAGTAATTGCCTAGACTGTGGATTGTGAGATTCCCATGGCATTGTGCAAGTAACCAATCAATATTAAAGCCTACTCCATGAGATGGAGTCCATCTCTGACACTGTTCAGATGGGCAAGAGCCTAAGACTAGATAGGCCAGGGACCTAGGGCAAAGTTAAATACTACTGTTCAGCAGCATGCATAGATCTGTGGGTTTGTACAGATCTGTGCCAGATGGAGTCCCAGCACTGAGAGGAGAATTGGGCATAAGTCCATCTCCTGAATCCGGAAGATATTATAATTGATAACAACTAGCAAATGAAAGTTGAGTTTTCTTCATCATATTCTCACTGGGGGTTACAAACCACTTTTAAGTGTAGGCTGCATATCCAGCAGTAGAGGATTGACCAAAAATGAATTCATAGGCATCTGTGGAGGTTCTTTGTCACATAATGTTTAGTCAGGGCATTTATTTATTTGCTTATTTATTTATTTATTTTTATTTCACTTTTTAATTTATTTTTATATTAATGAAATTATTTATCTATTTTCTGGCTTTGTGTTTTTATGGGATTCCTGCATGTGTTAATGTGTATGTCTACACCTCTGTCATTTCTTGTGCTTCATTTTGACTCTTTTTCTACTGTCCTTTATTTTGTCCTATTAGAATTTATTTGTTTTTGTTTTATCTTATTTTATTTTATTATTATTCTTTATAAGTCTGTTTATTTTCTAGGATAAAGAGAAGTGGAGTCGACTCAGATGGAAGAAAGGTAGGAGAATCTCAGAGGAGTCCAGGGAGGGGAATCAATAATCAGAGTATACTGCATGAAAACATATATTTCCTTTTTTTAATTAAGAAATTTTTTATTCACTTTATATACCAACCACAGATCCCCCTCTCTTCTCTCCTCCTTTCCACCTAACCCACCCTTTGTTCTCTCCTCAAACAAGGTAAGGCCTCCCATGGGGCGTCAGTAGAGCCTGGTACATTCAGTTGAGGCAGGACCAAGGCCCTCCCCCTGCATCAGGCTGTTCGAGGTGTCCCACCATAGGTAATGGGCTCCAAAGAGCCAGCTCATGTACCAGGGATGGATCCTGATCCTATTGCCAGGGGCCCCTCAAACAGACCAAGATATATAACTGTCTTGCTTGTGCAGAGGGCCTAGTTCAGTCCCATGGAGGCTCCATAGCTATTGATCTAAATTTCATGGGTTCCCATTAGCTTGGTTTGGTTGTCTCTGTAGGTTTCTACATCATGATCTGGAGCTCAGCCTGGTGTTTGGTTCTGGATCTCTGCATCTGCTTCCATCAGTTACTGAACAAAGGCTCTATGATGACAGGGTATTCACCAATCTGATTACTGGGGCAGGTCAGCTCAGGTACCCTCGCTATTATTGCTAGTAGTCTAAGCTGGAGTAATCCTTGTGGATCATGATAAATTCCCTATTACCTGGTTTCTCACTATCCCCGTGATGTCTTCTCTACCATGTGGGAGAGCAATAAAAGAGAAAGAAATACATATTTTCAATAAAAGAAAAATAGAAAAAATAATTTCTCTGTCTCTGTCTTTCTCTCTCTCTTTCTCTCTCTCTCTGCGTGTGTGTGTGTGTGTGTGTGTGTGTGTGTGTGTGTGTCTTCCACTGCCATAAATATGCACACATACACATACACATGTATATACACATATAAAACAAAACACATATACACACAGGGAAGTGTTATTTTCTGCAAGTGTTATTTCTGTTATGCTGTGGTATGTTCTGTATGGCAAATGTGTTGCTGATTAGTCAATAAATAAAACACTGATTGGCCATTGCTTAGGCAGGAAGTGTAGGCGGGACAAGGAGGAGAATAAAGCTGGGAAGTGGAAGGCTGAGTCAGAGAGAGACTGCCAGCCGCCACCATGACAAACAGCATGTGAAGATGCTGGTAAGCCACGAGCCACGTGGCAAGGTATAGATTTATAGAAATGGATTAATTTAAGCTATAAGAACAGTTAGCAAGAAGCCTGCCACGGCCATACAGTTTGAAAGCAATATAAGTCTCTGTGTTTACTTAGTCGGGTCTGAAAGGCTGTGGGACTGGCAGGTGAGAGAGATTTGTCCTGACTGTGGGCCAGGCAGGAAAACTCTAGCTACACTGTTACTTAATAAGGCATTCAGCAACACAGCACCATTATATCCTGAATAGATCTGGGGCAAGTTTTCTTTTAATTGAAAATAGGTTCTTGACTTATACAATATATTCCAACCACAGTTTGTGATCCCTCCACTCCTCCTAGCTCCCACACACACACCTCCCTTCTTTCCCAGATCTGCTCCTCCTCTGTTTCCCTTCAGAAAACAGCAGATCTCCAAGAAACAACAATCAAACATGATAAAAACAAGATACAGTAAGTCAAGGCAAAGGTTCTCATATCAAGGGTGGACAAGGGAACTCAATAGGAAGGAAAGAGTCTCAAGAGCATGTAAAAGAGTAAGAGATACACCTGCTCTCACTGTTAGGAGTCTCACAAAAACACCAAACTAGCAACCATCTATGTACAGAGGACCTGGTGCAGAGCCATACAGGCCCTGCAATTGCTGTTTCAGTCTTTGTGAGTCCATGTGAGCCCTGTTTAGCTGATTCAGAGGGCCATGCTCTCTAGGTGGTCTCCATCCCCTCTGATTTCCAAAATGTTTCCTACCTCTTTTCAAGGACTTCCCTAAGCTCCCAGCAGAGGGACATGACAGAAACTTCCAATTAGACACTCTTTCCACACAGTGACTGGCTGTGGGTCTCTGTACCTTCACCCATCTGCTGCTGGAGGAAGCCTCTCTGATGATGACTGGATAAGGCATGGATCCATGAGTATAGACGAATATCATTAGTCATTTAATTGTTCTTTGTTTTTCGGTGTGTGTGTGTGTGTGTGTGTGTGTGTGTGTGTGTGTGTGTGCCAGTAGTGTTTGATTCTATCCTAGATGTCTGGGCTTTCCAGTGTCAGGTTCTTGACTGTCCAGACAGTGTAGGACATAGGCTCTCTCTGGAGGTGTGGGCCTCAAGTTAAACCAGTCATTGGTTGGCCGCTCCCACAAGTTCTGTGAGTTCTGTAGCATTGTTTAATGTATTACTTTGTTTTTTTCTGTTGTGACAAAACAATCTTTAAAAGAAGACAATTTTGATAGAAAAAGATTTAGTGGTTCTGTTGTTTGTTTATTTTGATTTAAGGTTCCAGAGGACAAGACTCCATGATGAAGAGGTTACAAATGATAATATTGCTACTCACAACAACAACAACATTACTTCCTCACTCCTGAAATAGAAAAAGCCTCATGTTCCATGATGTGCTTTCTCAAGCAAGAACTTATCTTCAAGTCCATGACCTTCCAAAGCAGTGCCACCCTCTGGGGATCAAGTGCTCAACACTGGACATTTTACATTCCAACTCAAGTGTCAATAGTCATGCAATGCTGAAATCAAGATAATTCCTTTCTATCCACTGTTCATATCATGTAACACCTTGGTCCAATTACCCAATGAAAATCACTTTCTTTGTTCTCAGCTATAACTTATGGTTGTATTCAATAGAAAGGAGCATGTTAGCAGGAAACAATTGAACACACATACAAACTTTGCTGTGGTAGAATTGGATCATCAACAACAGTAGTTCTCAAATTCAATCACTTTTAAAATCAATGAAGCAAATGGAAACAACTTTTCGCCAAGTTTGCAATTTAGCTATGATGAACTGGGTCCAAGGTTATGAGAAAAAGTCGGTGACAGATTGCAATTTTTATCGCTGTTCTTAAAATCGAAGATGAAAATAATGCACAGTCCTCCAAAATAAGAAAGGACCAGAAAAAAATGTGCAATGTTCTGCATGAGCAAAGAGATATGGAAAGCAGAAACTTTCCAAGAATAGTGACAAAAATAAGTGGTTTTGGTTTCAAATTAAAATATTATTAAAATTAAATGAGTGGATAGTGGGAAGTTTGCTCATTTTTCAACTAAAATGCTTACGAGTACTAAACATGTGTTATGAAGAAAAAAATCTTTACTTTTCACAGTATACTTTTATGCAGTGTGTATTTAACAGATATCACTCTTTCCTTCAATAAGAACTGTGCCTGGGAAAATGTCTAAATATGTTCTTTTCAGTCTTAACACTAGATAACTTGAGATATATGCCTAAATTTAAACTGCTCTTAAAATTAGAAGCACATTTTAATTTATTTTTATTCAGAAGTAACTGTGATTCTTGACACCTTTAGTTTACTTCAAGAAATCTAACCCATCATCATTCCTATGCTTTATAATTACTGAAAAATTTACAAGCATGTTCACTTTCATTGATTGTTGTTGTTGATGTTTTTTAATATGGGTAGATAAACAAAGCTACTTGGGCATCCTACCTCCTTTATCATAGCAAAGACCAGCTTGTTTGTTGCTGCTAGGAATACTACAGGAGAAGCAGAAAATTTTCTTCAAGTGTTATGTCTCTATGCCATGATACTGCAGATGTTCTGGAAATATGCTAACTCTTTTCTAAAACAGATATGACTGGGCGGAAAGAGCTGCCATGGTAACTCCTTCCTGTCTTGACTAATCTTCCCCCTTGCTGCACAAAACACAAATTGAGGATGTATAGACATATTGGTAAATACTCTACTTGGGAATCACAGGAGACAATGCTGGTGTTGAGGTACACATGTTGCTGAGTCAGATACCATAATCAGAATTAAGGTAATTTTTAAAAATAAAACATGTATTATTTCTCTAAGGCTTTTGATGTGTGTTTGTGCCTTTGTGTTGTATATGTACACAGATGTTCTAATATGAATCTGTGTGTGGGCAGATGCCTGGGAAGGACGTAAGATGTCTTGCTCAGTAAGTCTCTTATTTATTCCTCTGGCAAGATTTCTCACTAACATGAAGCTAGATTAGCAGCCAGCAAGCCCCAGTGATCATCCTGACTCCACTCTACACAGTTTTAGATTTGCAGATGAATGTGGACACACTCAAAATTTACATGGGTGATAGGGATTTGAACCCATGTCTGCATTCTTGCACAAGAATTCATATGCAATGAGGCAACTTCTCAGCACCCAGAGTATCTTATTTTTAATGATGTTGTCACATTTATTACTATTGTTGTTAAAGAATGCATTGTCTGAGAGGGACACTTGTAGAAATCAACAAATACAGAATCATGTAGACCATGGCAAATATTGTATCTGTGCCTGATCAACGTAGTCTATCAAATTATAGTTAAAAGATGGAAACTAAAGAGTCCTTCTTAAGTTATGTATTTGGATTTTTAAGAATGAAATTATACTTTTTTTCTTATAGATAATCTGTTTCAACCATCTGAGTGGAAAATGGGTTTGGATCTCATGTGTTTGATATTTCTGCACACTGGATTATGCCAATGAAGAATTTGACCAATTATATGTAAGTATTTGTGTGCGTGTGAACATGTGAGTGTATATGTGTGTGTTTCTGTGTGTGTGTGTGTGTGTGTGTGTGTGTGTGTGTGTGTGTGTGTATGTGTGTGTAGATAGGCAGGGAGGTATAGTCCAGTGAATGTAAACAATAGGGCTTCCACAGACAATTGAATTGTCCTGGGGTCAAACACTTCCTGTTAGCAGGCAAATGTTGTGTGCCTTCTAGGTAACAAGGTTAAATATCTCCAAACAACTGTGTATTGCTGATCCAAAAGCATTTTCACATTTCTCTTGTTGTAATTACAGTCAACAGACCTTGAAACACCACTGTCCTGAGAATGATAAGTATTGCCTTTCACACAGATTTTATTCAGAAAGATCACTTGGAGGAAGGCTGTGAGGTAACTTGGAATCGACAACAAAAATAAAAATTAGTTAGCATGTTAAATAACAATGCCTATATTCAAGTGTACTGAATATTTTTTTCTGTTTTGGAGGTATACTTCTTAGCTATGTAGAGTAAAATGAAAAGTATCCCATATCTTAGAAATGAAAATATTCATTCATGTGTTAGAAATCATCCTCAAAAATATATTTACTGCATAGAGAACTTTCTGGGTATTGACAGAATAAGATTAATCATTATTGATGTCTGTCAGATCACACACATACAATAGATAAGCATCAGGTCAGTAAGATGAAATTATATAAATATATATCATTATCTAAGTTTAAAATAATACGTGGGGCAAAAGAGAAGGCTCAGAGATTGTAGCACACACGATGCTCTTAAAGATAACCCAAGTTCACCTCCCAGCACCAACTTGATAACTCACCACAACTATCTGTGTTTTCTCTTCAGATATGTATGTGTACCACATACAAGTCCTTTAGGGGGCAGTTTCCTTGGTTACCAGGCATTTATGTGGTGCACACACATACCTGGAGGCAAAACACTTATATACACAAAACAAAAATAAGTAAATCTTAAAATAATACTGTGAGAAGTTCTGAGCTGGCATAGGTCAGTAAAAAAGTGGCCTTCAATGAGCAGAACATTTGTCCAAATTTCCCCAAAATATCTAGAGATTATTGACTTACACTTAATTAGTGGAGTGAGCCATATTTTTTATTCTGCTAATGAAATAGAAGTTGCATGTGTGTGTATGTGTGTGTGTGTGTGTGTGTGTGTGTGTGTTATATGAAATTATTGTTGCACAAAGCATTATTGCTTAACACCCTCTAATGGTCTGAGGTTTTGTATTTTGACCCTTCACAGGAACAAAGTAGGTGTTAATTAGAAAGTTATGAAGGATGTAAGTTCAGAACAAAACCGAGTTCAAGGAGAAAAACACATTGTTAAGACGCTTAAAGTATAAATCAGGTTCATTCTGAGGTGGCTGAGGTGAACTGAGGAGGGAGGAAATGTGGCAGTTTTGTGTATTCTGGTTTCAGACTACATTGTAAAATCATCAGTTACAACAAAGAAAAAAAATATCTAAAATGAATTGCTTCCTTCAGCAGGAATGTGGTTGCTTCCCAGGTTCAACAGAGTTTTCATTTGAAAAAAATTTTTTATGCTAAAACAGCTACTTTAGTGAACTTTTAGGAATTCAGAATGTATTTTTCAAAAATTCTAAATTATCTGAGAACACTTTAATATTTTAATTATATGTTGTAAATAACTCACAAAATCATAAAATAATTTGACAAAATTATTGAGATGTATTTAAAGTATTTGAAGAGAATTCTTAAAATGTACAATCTGTTAAAATGGAAATGACAACAAATCCTTAACACAATTATTGCAAATTTTTATTGAAAATAGATTTTTTTCACACAATATATTCTGATTATGATTTTTCCTTTCCAGATCTTCCCTACCTTTCCTCCCATCCATATTCACATCTTTTCTGTCTCTCTTTAGAAAAAATGATGAATATAAGAAATAACAACAACATAAAAATAAAGTAAGTTGGAATAGGATAAAACAACCAAACAAGAAAAAATAAGCAAAAGAAATGCATATAGATGTGGAGACATGCATGTTTGCACACACAGATGGCTCAGCCACTGAAGGCCAGGCTCACAACCAAGAATTATTACAATTATTAAGAGGAATTCTCAATACTTTTTAATGGGTTTATTTATTTTTATTTTCCATGCATGTGTGTTTTGCCTGCATTCATGTCTGTGCACTACATATATTCAGTGCCCTTGGAAGCCAGAATGCATTGGAGGGTCCCCTGGAACTGCATAGTTTTAGGTACCATATGAGTTTTGAGAACAAAACCCAGGTCCTTACAAGAACAGTATATGCCATTAACTGGTGACCCATCTTTTTAGCCCTCTAGCTGGCCTCCAAAGCCTCATGTCTTTAAAGCTCTGCTTTGTATTACATTTTCTCACATCTTTTCCAGGCAACCAGGACATTGCATTTTTAATTGTAGGCAAAAGAAACAAGTAAAAGTAGTGAAGGCCAATTCAACATGCAAACCATTACTAAAATAAATATCTAGTAAGTGCACAAAGTGCATGAAGAGCATAAAACTCAGTCATGGAAATTTAAATAACATGTTATAGAAATAGGCAAAGAACATATACTGCAGTAATGTACATCAACTCAAGGGTAGATATATCACCACCATATTAACATATGTCCGTTTTTTTATTGCAGCATTATTCAAAGTAGTTAAAATATGAATGGCAACCAGACACTCACAGACGTAAGAATATATACTACAAGGTGGTTAATAAATGGGGGATTGCCCTGCTAATTACCACAAGGTGGAAGGACTTAAGAAAATTGTTAAGTGTATTTTAAATTTTTATTTTTATATTATATGTATGGATCTGTGTTGAGTGAGTGCTACTTGTGTATGGGTACTGAAGGAGAAATAGAAGATGTCAGAGCCTCTGGAGCTGGAATTATGGGTGATTATGAACCACAAGACATGGGTTCTGAACTGTACTCAGAACTCTGGAATAGCAACAAGTGCTGATTGATTTATATTTGTGTGGCATTAACAATAATATCCTTTTATCTCATGAATGATGGTTATCACTCTACTAAGGTTATCGCAGATTTTCTTTTGTGGCTTTTGTTAGATTTATTCCTACATAAATGGAACTTTAAGATATTTTAACTTCTGAATTCTCAATGTACCATACAAAATCACAAGATATTTTTGTATGGATTTTATGACCTATGTTGTACTAAATGTGCTATTTTTAATAGTTTGTTTCTTGTAATCTAGAAAATTATGTATATAGACAATGATGTATATAAATAAAAATAATGTCTCTCCCTCCTTTCCAGCATGAGTGAATTTTATTCACTGTTCCTGACTGAATTAGATGGAATTTCCATCTCGTTCTAATGTTGGATAGAACTTGTCTTTCTTAAGTGTTCACGTTGTGTTCCAGGGTTAAAATGCAACTTTTCACTGTTCTATTTAACAAACTAAGGAAGTTCTCTTTCATTTTTCCTTTTCTGAACATTTGAATCAATCAAGATGAGGTAAGATGGATCACTGGATAAAGGTGCTTGCAGCCAAGCCAGAAGACCTCAGTTCAATCCTAAGAATCTATGTAATACAACACTATAATGTCTCTCATATTCTATAAGTAGCTATTAACTAGGTCACTGAAACAATGTAAAATTTAACATGAAAATAAAATTATTACATAAACCATGAAAAAATTAAAATTTGGATTAAAAGTTATAACTCATATGTATTTATATATATATGTGTGTGTGCATGTTTATATTTAAACATTATATTTATGCAATTCATATATGACTTCCATGCTTAAAAAAAGAGAAGGTTTTATAATCCTTATTACATTGCATTTATTTATTTTGTGTGTACCTGTAGGTAGGTACAGGCATGACACAGCAGACATGTGGAAGTCAGAAGGGACTTCTGTTGGAAGTCAGTTGTCTCCTACCTACATGTGGGTCCTGGGCATGGAACTTGGGTTGTCAGGTTAGGTGCTAAATGCGTTTTGTTCCCGAGTATCTGGAAATACTATCTTCTCTAATCTGAAGCACCATGACATTGCATATGTTTTGAAGACAAAATAAGCAAATTTAATACAATTTAAAATAAAGACCCTCTAAAATTAGTAGAATAGTTTGAGAGAATAATTTTTTTTTATTTTTTATTTTTTTTAAAGATTTTATTTATTATGCATACAGTGTTCTGCCTGCAGGCCAGAAGAGGGCACCAGATCTCATTACAGATGGTTGTGAGCCACCATGTGGTTGCTGGGAATTGAACTCAGGACCTCTGGAAGAACATCCAGTGCTCTTAACCATTGAGCCATCTCTCCAGCCCGAGAATAATTTTAATATATCTTTTAACCAGGAATTTTTTGATAAATCTTAACAAAATAAATTTCCCTAGGGACCTGCATGAAAACATAATAAAAAAGCAAAAATTTTCCCATGATCTGAGACATTTGTCCATAAGACATTATTATTGTGAGTCCTTAAAACAATTAGGTGAGCTAGGCATGCAATGTTGGGATACTCCATTAATGGCAGCATTCAGGAGGCATAGCTAGGCAGATCTCTGAGAGTTTGAGTCTATATAGTGAATTCCAGGACAGTCAAGACTACACAGAGAAACCCTTTATTGGAAAAAAATATCAAAAATAATAGTGTGTAATATTAGATAAAGTGTTTATTAATAAATTACAGCAGATAAAACCATAAAAACCTTCCCATATTAAACAGACAACTAACTTGATTGTATGCTCTGAAAACAGACAAGTTGGCTTGAGCCCTGGAGCAGAGAACTGATGCCATTTCACCGACCAAATTACCTGTATTATCTAGAAACACTGGATTGTCTTTTTATGTTTGACATGAACATGTCAGTGAAAATACCTGTTGCAGTGCTTCTAGTTAGTGTGCAATTGTGTTGAATCCCTGTTTCCCTTCAGACTGCACACTCTTCTTTCCTTTAATTTATACATAATAATTCTGTTATGGAGACAGTTATGAATTTATGGATCTGTTTCAGAGTATTCTGAGGTGTAGAAATACATTTTAAGTCTTTAAGAGCTTGGAAGCTCTTATCAGTCATAGCTTTCTCTGGAAAAGAAGTCCAATTCAATAACAATAAAAACAAACAATGGCAGACCAGCACATCTACATTTACTGTTTGGGTCAAGATGTTAAATATAAAAATGTGACTGATTGCAGTGTTGGCAAGACCTCTGGCTGCTTTCCTGATATTCCCATAGCCCCGTCTATCATGATGGATACCTTTGTCTGTAGCATTGATTCACCTTCCTTTCAAACATTTTTTAAATTAATGCAATGAGAATAAAACATGGAGTTCTCTACTATACAGATAATTTCTTTTTTTTGCAAGTAATTTGTCTTAAAGATTTTATAGATTTTTATTGCAAAAAAATATGCTTTCTTTTCATAGAAAGCAAAGTATTTAAAAGAACGATTTTTTAATTTTAATTTTATTTTATAATTTAATTTAATTTTACATATCAGCCACGGATTCCATTGTTCTCCCCCCTCCCCCCCACCTACCCCCCAGCTCACTCCCCATTCCCATCTCTTCCAGGGCAAAGACTCCCCTGGGGATTGAGTCCAACCTGGTAGATTCAGTCCAGGCAGGTCCAGTCCCCTCCTCCCAGGCTGAGCCAAGTGTCTCTGTATAAGCCCCAGGTTCCAAACAGCCAGCTCATGCACTGAGGACAGGTCCCGGTCCCACTGCCTGGATGCCTCCCAAACAGATCAAGTTAATCAACTGTCTCACTTATCTAGAGGGCCTGATCGACTTGGGGGCTCCTCAGTATTGGTTCATAGTTCATGTATTTCCATTCATTTGGCTATTTGTCTCTGTGCTTTATCCAACCTTGGTCTCAACAATTCTTGCTCATACAAACCCTCCTCTTTCTCGATAATTGGACTTCTGGAGCTCCACCTGGGGCCTGGCCATGGATCTCTGTCTGCATCTGGTTCCCTCAGTCATTGGATGAGGTTTCTAGCACACAATTAGGGTATTTGGCCATCCTATCACCAGAGTAGATCAGTTCGGGCTTTCTCTCAACCATTGCCAGTAGTCTATTGTGGAGGTATCTTTGTGGATTTCTGTGGACCTCTCTAGCACTTTGCTTCTTCCTATTCTCATGTGGTCTTCATTTATCATGGTCTTTTATTCCTTATTCTCCCTCTCTGTTCTTGATCCAGTTGGAATCTCCCGCTCCCCTAAGCTCTCTTTCCCTCCACCCTTGCCCTTCATTACTAACACACATGTCCAAGTTGTTCATGTAGATCTCATCCACTTCTCTGTCATTGGGCAATCCCTGTGTCTTTCTTGGGGTACTGTTTTCTAGGTAACCTCTCTGGAGTTGTGAGTAGGAGTCTAGTCATCTTTGTTTTGCATCTAGTATCCTGCCATGAGTGAGTACATACCATGTTTGTCTTTCTGAGTCCGGGTTACCTCACTCAGGATGATTTTTTCTAGATCCATTCATTTGCCTGCAAACCTCATGATGTCATTGTTTTTCTCTGCTGAGTAATATTCCATTGTGTATATGTACCACATTTGATTTATCCATTCTTCAGTTGAAGGGCATCTAGGTTGTTTCCATGTTCTGGCTATTACAAACAATGCTGATATGCACTTAGCTGAGCAAGTGCCCTTGTGGTATGATTGAGCATTCCTTGGGTATATGCCCAAGAGTGGTATAGCTGGGTCTTGGGGGAGATGGATTCCCAATTTTCTAAGAAAGCGACATATTGATTTCCAAAGTGATTGTACAAGCTTGCATTCCCACCAGCAGTGGAGGAGAGTTCCCCTAGCTCCACATGATCTGCAGCATAAGCTGTCTTCAGTGTTTTTGATCTTAGCCATTCTGACAGGCGTAAGGTGGTATCTCAGAGTCATTTTGATTTGCATTTCCCTGATGATTAGGGATGTTGAGCAATTCCTTAAATGTCTTTCAGCCATTTGAGCTTCCTCTGTTGAGAATTCTCTGTTTAGTTCTATAGCCCATTTCTTAATTGGACTGTTGGGCATTTTGATGTCTAATTTCTTGAGTTCTTTATATATTCTGGATATCAGGCTTGGTGAAGACCTTTTCCCATTCTGTAGGTTGTCACTTTGCCTTGTTGACCATATCCTTTGCTTTACAAAAGCTTCTCAGATTCAAGAGATCACATTGATTGATTGTTTCTCTCAGTGTCTGTGTTACTGGTGTTATGTTTTGAAAGTGATCTCCTATGCCAATGTGTTCAAGACAACTTCCTACCTTCTCTTCTAGCAGGTTCAGAGTAGCTGGATTTCTGTTGCGGTCTTTGATCCACTTGGACTTAAGTTTTGTGCACGATGATAGATATGGATCTATTTGCAGCCTTCTACACATTGATATCCAGTTATGCCAGCACCATTTGTTGAAGATGCTTTCTTTTTTCCATTGCACAGTTTTGGCTTCTTTGTCAAAAATCAAAAAAATCAGTAGCCCTTGCTGTGGGATGGTCTGTATGTCAAGTGTGTTGCTGATTGGTCAGTAAATAAATCACTGATTGGCCATTGGCTAGGCAGGAAGTATAGGCGGGACAAGGAAAAGAATTCTGGGAAGTGGAAGGCTGAGTCAGAGGGACACTGCCAGCCGCCATCAGGACAAGGAAGATGTAAAGTACCGGTAAGCCACAAGCCACGTGGCAATGTATAGATTAATGGAAATGGGCTAAATATAAGAGTAAGAGCTAGACAATGACAGGCCTGAGCTAATGGCCAAGCAGTTTAAATAATGTAAGAGTCTGTGTGTTTATTTTATAAGTGGGCTCTGGGACTGGCGAGACTTGGTGGCGGGAGGTGGAAAGAAATTCTCCAGCTACAAATGGCGTCCAACGTGTTGGCAAGAGTTTCCACCTAAAACCTGAGTAAAAAGATTCTAAAATGGAGCTAAAAACAGCTCCTAGTTATCTCTTTTAAGCTAGCGGCAGCCTGCATGTTTGAGCTACTATGGCGGGTTCCTGGCATGCATGCTCGACCTGCAGTATGGCAGGAATGAGGCCTCTGCAAATGGCACATTAAGCTTCGTGGTGGATTTAGCCTTTGCTAGTACAAAACAAAAAAAGAGGTTTCTGGGCTACACGCTGCTTTGATAGAAGCATAGACCCACTATTTCTGAGAGTTACGGCTCCCAGAGCTGGCGGAAAGCGGACTACCGCCATGTTGGGAAGCTAAAGTGGGCGGAGCCAACAGCCATAGCGCCAGCGCCATTTCAGGCTTAGAAGGCTGCAGTTTAAAGCAATAGGCTTAAGCTAATATAAAGAAATAAGCCATGTAAAGATGGCTACCACACAGAGAATCTGGATTATGTTCTCTTTGATATTCGTAACTGAAGAAAAACATTTGATTACAAAAGCTGTTGAGTTATGCCAAAATGTATATTTTAAAGGTACCTTGACTTCAAAATTTGGATATAAGGATATGTTGCTTTGGAAAAGAGTCTCTGCTTTTGTTTCCACAGAAAGCCAGAGACTATGGATTTGTTCCAGATTAAGATACATCAGGTTTGACCAGCCCAGACCCCCTGAAAGGTCTCCAGTGACACCATGGCCCAGATGATTCAACATTCAGAATGGTTTCAAGGCAACTGGCTCAGACGATACAGCCTCACGGACTACTCCATGATCCTAAAATTTTCTTTATGTCCCCATAAGATACAGCGCCCCCCTCCAGCAGGAAGTAGTAAGAGAAGCTACGCCCAAATTCCCAAATATACCAAGCTGGCTTTAGAGATGGAATTGGCTCACTCCCCCTCTAAACCCAGACATATTGCTCAAAAAAAAAAAAAATGGTTAAGAGATTCTTGTGTCCCAAATCAGAAGAGCCCTCTGGTGTGGGACAGAGAAAAACCAATATTTTTATTTAAATCAGGTTGATTATAAATACAATCTCTTTCTAAAACAAAAAGGGGGATAGTTTAGATATGATAGGATGAAAGGGTAGATTAATGAACCTACTTTTAAAGAGTAACAACTTGTTTAAAATGTTTTACATTGCTATAGATTTTAGTTTATTGATACAAGTTTAAACTTAATTTTGTTATACTGTATATATATTTCTATTCTTGTTTGAGGTATTATGTTTATGTAACTCATTTAAAATTGTAATGGATAATTAAAAAATAGATTAATAGTTAGTCATCTATGATAATATTTGTAGCCATGTTAGTTAAGTCTTCTAGGTATACATAGATATATTTCAGATAGATAGGTAGTCTTCAAACACTTCAAAGACCTACAGAATATGGCATTTAAAATGTTTTAAAAGTTTAGACTTTTTGGACAGTGAGACATGTCTGCTCCTGACAGCACCGATTTACTTCAGAGAGGAGGATGGGCATCGAAGACACTCCATATGGAGTTTATCTTCACCTTGACAAAAATAGCCATTTGGGCAAGAAACTGTTCTTGCCTGGACTGCTTGATCAACTGGACATGCAGGACCCATAGAAAGGTGACCACTGAACTTTGCTTGACAAAATGGTCCTTCAGGTTCCTGCTTTGCAGAGAAAACTGCCAGACATTCTACAAGACACAGAGAAAAGTGAATAAGAGACTCTAGGCCTGTGGGCTGAAGACAGATGCCCCAACTTTACAAGAAAACTTTGGATGACTGTCCAGGCTCAGCTGTCTCTGTCTACCCTGCAAGACTCCCAAAAGTTGCTTGCATCCTTCTCCATTTCTCAGGTAATAATATATCCTTCTGAGGTCTTTGATGTGGTTAAAGACTAGATACTTACAATTTTCCTTAGTTATAATAAAAGATAAGTTAGATATAAAACCTTAAACTTACAAATATAAGATAGATAGGATCTCTTCTTTAATATTGTAACTGTAATTCTTGCTTGATAATTGTTTTGTTATATGTAATTTTACTATGTTAAAGTTAAAACCTTCCTTTTTAAGAAAAGAAAAGGGGAAGTGCTGTGGGATGGTCTGTATGTCAAGTGTGTTGCTGATTGGTCAGTAAATAAATCACTGATTGGCCATTGGCTAGGCAGGAAGTATAGGCGGGACAAGGAAAAGAATTCTGGGAAGTGGAAGGCTGAGTCAGAGGGACACTGCCAGCCGCCATCAGGACAAGGAAGATGTAAAGTACCGGTAAGCCACAAGCCACGTGGCAATGTATAGATTAATGGAAATGGGCTAAATATAAGAGTAAGAGCTAGACAATGACAGGCCTGAGCTAATGGCCAAGCAGTTTAAATAATGTAAGAGTCTGTGTGTTTATTTTATAAGTGGGCTCTGGGACTGGCGAGACTTGGTGGCGGGAGGTGGAAAGAAATTCTCCAGCTACAAGCCCTCCTATATAAAATTGACAAATAGGCTGAGAGGGAAATCAGAGATACATCACCCTTTACAATAGCTACAAATGATATAAAATACCTTGGGGTAACACTAACCAAGCAAGTGAAAGACCTATATGACAAGAACTTTAAGTCCCTGAAAAAAGAAATTGAAGAAGATGTCAGAAAATGGAAAGATCTCCCATGCTCATGGATAGGTAGGATTAACATAATAAAAATGGCAATCTTCCCAAAAGCAATCTACAGATTCAATGCAATATCCATCAAAATACTAACACAATTCTTCACACACCTGGAAAGAATAATACTCAACTTCATATGGAAAAACAAAAAACCCAGGATAGCCAAAAGAATCCTGTACAGTAAAACAACCTCTGGAGGCATCACGATCCCTGACCTCAAGCTCTACTATAGAGCTACAGTAATAAAAACAGCTTGGTACTGGCATAAAAACCGACATGTGGACCAATGGAATTGAATAAAAGAACAATTTTTAAAGAAAATAGTTTGATAGAAAATGAGATGATTTTGTTACCTAGGTAGAGATTTGAGGGCAATCAAACGAGCATTGATAGTTTGATATTTGAGGTGCCTTTATTTAAACTATGGATGTTTCTATTCTTAAAATTTCTAAAAATTCCCACCTGGTAATGCACAGTGAAAGTTGCCCACCTCTCTAGGATGGGCTACAACCTAGAGACAAGTTTGAGTGTATGCATCCTTAAATTCATAACCATTGACAGGGACATACCTTCTACTACTACTTTAGACAGGAGCAGTAGTGGAATTTACCATAAATGACTTGGTAATAAAGAGATTCCTAAACTATTTCTGGAATGAAAAGAGTTTGGTGTAAATCTGTGTGCAGTAATTCAAGTGATGCTTTCATGAGTTGGATGCCATTTTTCTAGGCAGTACATACTGTCCTAATTTCTTAGGTGGCATATCATATGGAAGCAACAGCTATATATTGGGTGGGAAAGACAGTTCAGCAGGAAAAATGTTATTGTTCAAGCCTAAGTCTAAGAGTTTGATCCATAGATTCTCCCATACAGTTGGCATGAGAGAAGAAGAAAAAAACCCACCAAATCATTTCCTTACCTCCATAGGCACACTGTGGCACACATAAAAGAACACACACACACACACACACACACACACACACACACACACGCACATGCACACACACACACACACACATACACATACACCTCTAAACAACAACAACAACAATAATAATAATCATAACAAATAGCCAAATATTAAGCATTGTAATGATATAAACAAAGAAAATACTATAGGGATGATGTAGTTTTAAAATACACAACTAGGCCTCTGGTTTGCTCAAAAAAGTGATTGTCATAGTTCTCTATACTTCTAGTTTGTATACTAGTTGTATAATTTTTTTTTTTATTTTAGGCCATGGGAGAACTGGTTTCACTTAATTAAATTGTGATGGAATATCTTAGCATACTAGTTACCAAAGCAGTTGTAAAGATGAATAAACTTCCAAGTTGTACGTCAATTGATGTTATAACACATTTTACTTAGTAGTTATTTTTTTCCAGTGAAGAAAGTTATGAAAGCAAATAAATATCTGATGGTGAATTATCTGAGGAGCTAACATGAAGAGTTCAGGGTAAAAAAAAAAAATAGGATGCTTCATTGTACAGATCAAAGAAGACTGAACTCATGTCTAAGAAAACAATCTCTCCTTGGAAAATGTTGAATATCATATACAGAACTGTAAAAAGCCTTTAGTGATTACTGGCTCAAGATGGATTGTCATGAGGGAGGTGACTCCTAGCCGAGCTAGCAGCAAGTCATAAAGCAAAGTCAGGTCAAGTGAGGTCACACTTCAACATCTTTTTGTATTACTCATATTCCCCATCTGTTGAATTTAACTGATATACAGATCTAACCTTATATTATTTTTGTCACTAGACAAGGAAGGAGTAACCCGAAAAGAGAAAATCTGTACAGCCATAGATCTTAAACAGCAAGTTGAAAGAAGTACTTCTATTAACCACTATGATACACAGCCAAGAGAAGAATATAGAGCAAGGCAAGCTTTTGGATGGAAAAAAATTGTGTCCAGGGATTTCACAAATTCTCCACCCCTGGAGATTATAGCTCACAGTTGATGATAATTGAAAGCAGGCATGGTTTTGTTTAGATAAGACCCACTTATCCATTAGCAGTCTGAAAACCTAAATGGACTAAATGGGAGTTAATTCTTCCTTGTCACTAAAGGAATGTGTGATTGTCTGGTTCCCAGGGACTGAACTGCTTTACAAGATATTCCAAGAATAGTTGTCTTACATGTTCTTGTTTCAATTTGGAAAGATTACTGAAGTCCCTAGGGGGTTAGGTAAGTCTTCATTTATTCAGATTAAATTTAAATGTAGCACATGGAGGAAAAGTATACAAATCAGAGGGATGAGAACTAACAGTGTGAACATTGCCACACTACTGCCACTCAAAATTGAAAGGAACCATTGCCAATAACTGGTGGAATGCATGAGAAATAATAGTAGACACATATGAAAATAAACTCAAAGCAATTTGACTAAAATCAGGAACAAGACAAGGCTGTCCACTCTCTCCATATCTATTCAATACAGTATTTGAAATTCTAGCTACAGTAATAAGACAACTGATGGAGATCAAGGGGATAAAATTGGAAAAGAAGTCAAAATATCATTATTTGCAGATGATATGATAGTATACATAAGATACCCCAAAAATCCTACCAGGGAACTACTATAGCCAGTAAACACCTTCAGTGATGTGACTGGATACAAGATTTACTCAAAAAAAAAAAAAAAAAGATAACCTTCCTGCATACAAAAGAGAAATGGACTGAGAACAAAATCAGGAAAACAACACCCCTCATAAAAGCCCCAAACAATATAAAATATTTTGAGGTAACCCTAAGCAAGCAAGTAAAAGACTTGTATAACAACAATTTCAAGTTTTTGAAGAAAGAAATTGAAGAAGATATCAGAATTTGGAAAGATCTCCCATGCTCATGGATCTGTAAAATTGACATATTTAAAATGGTCATTCTACCAAAAACAGTGGAGGGATATTCGATCACACTATGAACCCAGGATTTGCATTTATATTAATTAAACAAAATAACCTTGGGTCAGAAGGATGAGTTTACCAATTGGTTGACAGAAAATAATCATAGAACATCAGAGGAGACATTTTGGGAGACACCAGCAAGGAGAGAAAGTTAGCTAATTGGCCCCCAGCCTCTCTGAACGAGCAGGTTTTCACTCCAGCCTTTGAATCTTGAGTCTTATTTATAAATAGAACAGTAGAGATTTAGTTAAAGCTACCTTTAGCAGCAGCGACAGAGCCAGCACTTGTGGGTGTAGAATTCTTGCCAGGCTGCAGCCTAATCAGCCAGGCCACTGCTAGAGAAACAAGCTGGTAACTGCGGAGTCACAATTGCTGGCTTAAATAGTAGTAGAATAAGGCACAGCCACTCTGCTGAAGATAAAACAACAAAAAGCAATCTATAAATTCAATGAAATCCTCATCAAAATCCCATCACAATTCTTCACATCACCATTCCTGATTGCAAGTTCTACTACAGAGCTATAGTAATTAAATACACATGGTATTGGCATAAACACGAACACATTGATCAATGGAATTGAATTAAAGATCCAGATATAAATCCACACACCTATGGACACGTGATTTTGATTAAAAAGGCCAGGAACACACAAGGAAAAAAAAGTATCTTCAGCAAATGGTGCTGATCTAACTGGAGGTCTGCATATAGAAGAATGCAAATAGATCCATATCTATCACCCTGCACAAAACTCAAGTCCAAGTGGACCGAAGACCTCAACATAAAATCAGGCACACTGAACCCGATGGAAGACAAAGTAGGGAATAGCCATGAATATACTAGCACTGGAGACAATTTCTTAAATATAACATGGATAGTCTAGGCACTATGATCAACAATTATTAGATGGGACCTCATGAAGCAGATAACCTTCTGTAAGGCAAAGGAAATGGTCATAAGAAAAAAAGGCAGCCAACAGAATGGGAAAAGATTTACATCAGCTCCTTTTCCACTTCCATCATATGGCTATAACTATCAGTTATCTAGCTATATATCTATTGAGATATAGAGATAGACAGAGAGAGTCAGAGACAGAAACAGAGAGAAACAGAAAGGCAACAACATTGCCTTATCATTGAGATATTCAGGTTGTAGTCATCTCGCTAACAGATTTTCTATTTTCTGAAGGCTATCCATTACTGGTTTACCCAAAAGATGAACGAGCTCTCTAAAATTTGAAAGCCTGGATTCTTCCCTATAAAATATGAAAAAGTATATTCTCTTAATTGTTTTTATTTCATTTTTGACATTATAATATCTCCAATGACCAAAAAGAACAACTAATTTAGGAATCAATGATAGAACATGCCATCAATATTCAATGCATATTTAAAGAAAAATCCTATGCTATATGTTAAGAGGTGATAACTATTTAATAGAAAGAAGACAGATGAACAAAAATTGAGTTACTGGATATTGTATGTCATGATTCTGAATTCAGGTAACATTCTAATCAAAAGTTTCACTTGAATCACAGTAAAAAATTTCTAAATTATCTGCCATCCATCTTCCAAGCCAAGCCACCTACATAGCTTAGTAGGTACATGGTAGATTCTCACCATCCTATATCCAGAGGCGTGTACAATCCAAAGTTACCCTTAGAAAGGATAGAGAAGTGGCTTACTGGTTAAGAGCATGCACTGTTCTCAAAGAGGACCACATTCAATTCCTAGGTCTCACATTAAGTGACGTACAATTACCTGTGAGTCCAGCTCTGGGCATATTCAACACCTCTGACCTCTGCAGTTGCCTGCACTCAGATTAACATACCCAAATACACAGTTATATGTAATAAGAAATAACAAAATACTTACAGTTACTTTCAAAAAGTCATAATAGCTGAAAGGATGCAAGCCTGGATGATACTGAGGAACGAAATAGTTCAGAATTTAGAACTTTGCTGTGGCCATCTGGGAGAACATAGAGATCATACCTCATTTGTTATAGAAGATGTAGTTTCCTCTAGCTATTATCTCTGTGTCTCTTTGTCAAAAGAAGGGAAGCAGAGTGTGTTTTGTGTCAAAGACATCTTATGACATAAATAAAGTTAAGGATATTTGACTTTACAGTCAGTAATCATGTTCTTCATATGCAGTCAAACATTGCTCATCTTACGCCACTTTTCCAGATGCTAAAGTTGCCCCACTCGTATAAAGGGAAAATAACCTCATGCTTATCAATTATGCTTTTACTAACTATGATTAGTTTGTTTTGTTTTGTTTGTTGTTGTAAACTTGACATAAGCTAAGGTCGTCTGGGAAGAGGGAACCTCAATTAAAAACATGCCTCCATCAGATTGACCTGTAGTCAAGTCTGTACTTTGGATGATTGATGTATAGGAATCCAGCCCACTGTAGGAAATTACACCTCTGAGGAGGTGAACAGGGGAAGTATAAGGATAGTAGTTCAGTAAGCCATGGAGAACATGAATGTCAGCAGCACTCCTCCATGGCCTCTGCTTCAGTTCCTGCCTCCAGTTTCCTGCTTTGTTTGAGTTCCTGCTCTACTCCTCTTTGAACTATAATTATGAACTGAAATAAACCCTTTCTTGTACAAGTTATTTTGGGCCACAATATTTTATCACAGTAATTAAAAGTTACCAGACATTAATTATTAATATAGATTATAGAATACACTGAAGATAAATTAGGCCAAGTTAGCGGATGTATTTAAGCTTGGTTGTGCAAAGCATCACCTTATAACTTATAATTTTGGAATAAATTATATCGAATCCTGTAAAATTCACACTGAAATAACTTTTATCTGAATAACAGAATTCTGAACTTCATCTAAACACTCATAACACCAAGTATGCTATTTGCTGGTTGCAAGTCCATTGCTCATTTTGCTCATGAAAGTATAAATTATGGGAACATATAGAGGTGCTTTACTTCCTAAGAATATTATTGATGTGTTTGGGTGATTTCCAAATGTTATGTATTTATATTGTTTAACTTCTTTTCATTTTTTTATATGAATTTTACAAACAACCTAAGTTCTTGAAGGGGATCAGTTAGTTAATTTGTAAAAAGTAATCATTTTCAGTTTACCCATCTATTTAAATAAAATGAAAATAATATGCATTGATAGAAAATACCTGACATGTTTTCATATACCCATTTTATAACTGGAATTATTAACTCATGACCTCAGGGAGAAAAGAGACTTTTTTCCTCTGGAAAACAGACAGGCAAATGTACTATCTAGCAACTCCAGAAGAATACTGAACATAAATTCAGTGTCTTTTTGGTTTTTTTTGTTTTCTTTTTTTTTTTTTTTTAATTTTTATTTTGCAATACAATTAAGTTCTACATACAGGCACAGATTCCCTTGTTCTCCCCCCTCCCGCCCCCCTCACCTTCCCCCCAGCCCATTCCAATCTCCTCCAGGGCAAAGCCTTCCCCACAGACTGAGATCAACCTGGTGGACTCAGTCCAGGTAGGTCCAGTCCCCTCCTCCCAGGCCGAGCCAAGCGACCCTGCATAGGCCCCAGGTTTCAAACAGCCGACTCATGCAATGAGCACAGGACCCAGTGCCACTGCCTGGATGCCTCCCAAACAGATCAGGCCAATCAACTGTCTCACCCACTCAGAGGGCCTGATCCAGTTGGTGGCCCCTCAGCCATTGGTTCATATTTCATGTGTTTCCGTTTGTTTGGCTATTTGTCTCTGTGCTTTATCCGACCTTGGTCTCAACAATTCTCTCTCATATAAACCCTCCTCATTCTCGCTAATTGGACTCCCAGAGATCCACCTGGGGCCTAGTCATGATCTCTGCATCCAGATCCCTCAGTAGTTGGATGAGGTTTCTAGCACGACAATTAGGGTGTTTGGCCATCCCATCACCAGAGTAGGTCAATTCGGACTGTCTCTCGACCATTGCCAGCAGTCTGTTGTGGGGGTATCTTTGTGGATTTCTGTGGGCCTCTCTAGCACTTTGTTTCCTCCTATTCTCATGTGGTCTTCATTTACCATGGTCTCCTATTCCTTGTTCTCCCTCTCTGTTGTTGATCCAGCTGGAATCTCCCACTCACCCAAGCTCCCTTTCCCTCGACCCTCGCCCTTCACTACCCCCACTCCTATCCAGGCTGTTCATGTAGATCTCATTCCATTTCTCTGTCATTGGGCGATCCCTGTGTCTTTCTTGGGGTCCTGATTTCCAGGTAGCCTCCCTGGTGATGTGAGTAGCAGTCCAGTCATCCTTGTTCCACATCTAGTATCCTGTTATGAGTGAGTACATACCATGTTTGTCTTTCTGAGTCTGGGATACCTCACTCAGGATGATTTTTTCTAGGTCCATCCATTTGTCTGCAAACCTCATGATGTCATTGTTTTTCTCTGCTGAGTAGTATTCCATTGTGTATATGTACCACATTTTGTTTATCCATTCTTCAGTTGAAGGGCATCTAGGTTGTTTCCATGTTCTGGCTATTACAAACAATGCTGATATGAACATAGCTGAACAAGTGCTCTTGTGGTGTGGTTGAGCATTCCTTGGGTATATGCCCAAGAGTGGTATAGCTGGATCTTGGGGGAGATGGATTCCCAATTTTCTAAGAAAGCGCCATATTGATTTCCAAAGTGGTTGTACAAGCTTACATTCCCACCAGCAGTGGAGGAGAGTTCCCCTAGCTCCACATCCTCTCCAGCATAAGGTGTCTTCAGTGTTTTTGATCTTAGCCATTCTGACAGGCGTAAGGTGGTATCTCAGAGTTGTTTTGATTTGCATTTCCCTGATGATTAGGGATTTGGAGCAATTCCTTAAATGTCTTTCAGCCATTTGAGTTTCCTCTGTTGAGAATTCTCTGTTTAGTTCTATAGCCCATTTCTTAATTGGACTGTTGGGCATTTTGATGTCTAATTTCTTGAGTTCCTTATATATTCTGGATATCAGTCCTCTGTCAGATGTGGGATTGGTGAATATCTTTTCCCATTCTGTAGGCTGTCGCTTTGCCTTGTTGACCGTATCCTTTGCCCTACAAAAGCTTCTCAGTTTCAAGAGGTCCCATTGATTGATTGTTTCTCTCAGTGTCTGTGCTACTGGTGTTCTATTTAGAAAGTGTTCTCCTATGCCAATGCGTTCAAGACTACTTCCTACTTTCTCTTCTAGCAGGTTCAGAGTAGCTGGGTTTATGTTGAGGTCCTTGATCCACTTGGACTTAAGTTTTGTGCACGGTGATAGATATGGATCTATTTGCAGCCTTCTACATGTTGATATCCAGTTTTGCCAGCACCATTTGTTGAAGATGCTTTCTTTTTTCCATTGTGCACTTTTGGTTTCTTTGTCAAAAATTATTTGTTCATAGGTGTGCGGATTAATGTCAGGGTCTTCAATTTGATTCCATTGGTCCACATGTCGGTTTTTATGCCAGTACCAAGCTGTTTTTATTACTGTAGCTCTATAGTACAGCTTGAAGTCAGGAATCGTGATGCCTCCAGAGGTTGTGTTATTGTACAGGATTCTTTTGGCTATCCTGGGTTTTTTGTTTTTCCATATGAAGTTGAGTATTATTCTTTCCAGGTCTGTGAAGAATTGTGTTGGTATTTTGATGGGGATTGCATTGAATCTGTAGATTGCTTTTGGTAAGATTGCCATTTTTACTATGTTAGTTCTGCCTATCCATGAGCATGGGAGATCTTTCCATTTTCTGACATCTTCTTCAATTTCTTTTTTCAGGGACTTAAAGTTCTTGTCATATAGGTCCTTCACTTGCTTGGTTAGTGTTACCCCAAGGTATTTTATGTCATTTGTGGCTATAGTAAAGGGTGATGTATCTCTGATTTCCTTCTCCGCTTTTTTGTCCATTGTATATAGGAGGGCTACTGATTTTTTTGAGTTGATCTTGTATCCTGCTATGTTGCTGAAGGTGTTTATAAGTTGTATCAGTTCCTTGGTGGAATCTTTGGGGTTGCTCAAGTATACTATCATGTCATCTGCAAATAGGGAAAGCTTGACTTCTTCCTTTCCAATTTGTATCCCCTTAATCTCCTTATGTTGTCTTATTGCTCTGGCTAGAACTTCAAGTACTATATTGAATAAGTATGGGGAGAGCGGACAGCCTTGCCTCGTTCCTGATTTTAGTGGAATTGCTTTGAGTTTCTCTCCATTTAATTTGATGTTGTCTGTTGGCTTGCTGTAAATTGCCTTTATTATGTTTAGGTATGTTCCCTGTATTCCTGATCGCTCCAAGACCTTTATCATGAAGGGGTGTTGGATTTTGTCAAATGCCTTTTCAGCATCTAGTGAGATGATCATGTGGTTTTTTTCTTTGAGTTTGTTTATATGGTGTATCACATTGACAGACTTTCGTATGTTGAACCATCCTTGCATCCCTGGAATGAATCCTACTTGATCATGGTGGATAATTGTTTTGATGTGTTCTTGGAGTCTGTTTGCCAGTATTTTATTGAGTATTTTTGCATCAATGTTCATGAGGGAGATCGGTCTGTAGTTCTCTTTCTTTGTTGTATCCTTGTTTGGTTTGGGAATCAGGGTAATTGTAGCCTCATAGAAGGAGTTTGGTAATGTTCCTTCTGTTTCTATTGTATGGAACAATTTAGAGAGTATTGGTATTAACTCTTCTTTGAAGATCTGGTAGAATTCTGCACTGAAACCATCTGGTCCTGGGCTTTTTTTGGTTGGGAGACTTTTAATGACTGTTTCTATTTCCTTAGGGGTTATTGGACTATTTAAATAGTTTATCTGGTCTTGATTTAATTTAGGTATGTGGTAACTATCCAGAAAATTATCCATTTCTTTTAGGTTTTCCAGTTTTGTGGAGTCTTTTTGTTTTTTTAATAATTTATTCTGACTAGGAATACAAGTCACAGACACATCAACACTAAAAAAGACACAAAATATGTGTGGAGAGAAGGATAGATTGATCCAAGAAGAGTTGAAAGGAGGGAGTGAATATGATCTAAATAGCATTGTACAAAATTATTAAGGAACTAAAAAAAAAATAAAATTAGTTAAGAGGGAGTAGGGTGGTGGCTTAGTGTGTAAAGAGCTTGCTATACCAGCATGCTGATCTTACTTTGTATCTCAAACACTACGTAAAGTCCCTTAGTGGCTATACACACCATATCTATAGTCCCAGCAATGGGGCAGAGATAAGTGGATCCTGGAGCTTTCTGGCCAGCCAGTTTACTCCAAAAAGTGAGGTCCAGGTTCAGAGGCAGACCTGTTGTAAATAATAGCAATAACAACAACAATAATAATAATTAAATAATATGGGAATCAATAGAGTAAGATAGTCAGTATCAACCTCTGAGCCTCACATTTGCCTGGGTCAGAGATGATTTCCCCACACTTACACACACACACACACACACACACACACACACACACACACACTCTAGCATACACATATTATACATAAACACATAAGTCAGAAAAACACACTAAAATTAGTTAAGCCATATAATTTTTAAAAATTAATAGTAGCACCAGTATCATCTAAACAAAGTCCTGTTACTTTTATAAGCTTTTTAGAAATTTAAGCTAGCTTGTGTACAGCTCTTACCCCCATTATGTTCTTCTCTAGATAAAAAAGGAAACACTTGATAATATTTGGCCAATTTTAAAGCATCATAGAGCAAGTCAAAGACAATGAGGTCACAATCCATTTTTAAAACATTTACTAACCTTTTAAGGTCAGCAACAGACCCTGAATATTAAGAAGGTTGTTACTATATTTTAAAATTGTCTTGATATGTTTGAAGTGAGATGATTTAACCTCTAGTAATGAAATTATGTTAATAATGGGCACCTACTTTCTTATGTGGTTCCATTGTACATTTTCCTAGAAAAGACATCTATGCATATTCATAGGGAACTTTATATATATATTTTTGATGTGTGATTAATAGAACTCATGGATGTAAACCTCAGATGTGAAGGGCCCATGATATTTAATCTTTTAAATTTACAGTGGTCTTTATTGATTTGTGGTGTGTGTGCATGGGCATGCATGCTACTACCATGCACATGTAGGTCAGTCACCAACTTGCTGGAATCTGTTTTCTCCTTCTGCCTCTGAGTTGCACTGATCAATCAAGCTCAGGTCATCAGCCTTGGCTACAAGTAGATTTACCCGCTGAGTCATCTCACTGGCCCGGTATTTAATCTTTTTCTCTATTATATTATGAATTGAGTGAGAGTTGGGCTGTTTTTTATTTGTCAGTTTAACCTACTGAAGTCGTAAATTAGGACACTGTCTAGCATATGGTGCCAGCTTCAGTAAGTACTCGCTGACTGGCCCCAGTAAATGAATGAATGGCTATTTAAGTCATATGACATAAATTTTCTCAACAGAACAAGCTAATCCAAAAAATTATTCATCATACTGATAAATTTAACATTCAGACTTTTTCTAGATAAGTCCCTGGGACCCAAAAGTAGAGCGTAGTTGGATTAAGAAAGAAAAGCTATGTTTTGTCTTTCTTGGTAATAAGATAAAAGTTATTTTATCAGCTATCGGCATTATCCTCCTTATGCCTTGTTATTTAGTTCAACCCAGGCTGTACAGCCTTCAGCTACCCCCAAAAAGCAGAAGCATTGCAGGGAGACACTGCATGATCTGGGCTCATCCACTAAAGCATTTACAGTGCTAGAATTTGGTCTTGCCTAATACCACTTGGGTGTGTGAGGAAAGAGATTGTAAATACTCAACAACTGAACCTAGTCATCTGCCCATCTTTTTATTCATTGCATTCTTCACTTTGTTGCAATCTTGCCCAAGATTATTTTTATAGCAATGTTTTGAAAACATTGCTCTGGTATCTTCTCATGGAATTTAAGAATAGCCAATCTTATAATTGATCATCTGAAAGTGTCTTGTTTTCTCTATTCTGAATTTTATTTTTGACTGTTGATTTCAGCAGTGAGGTCAGTCTACATGTAGATATCTTTGTAACTAAGACTGTTGGATTTTTTTAAAGCTTCCTAGATGTCTCAAACAAGAATCTAGCATATTTACCTTCAACATTGGCTCTAAAATATAGCTACCTCATACCCTCCTTGAAGGGTCTTTTGCCCTATTCAAGGTATCAACTGCAGCTTTGAAGAGACCTGTCTTGATTGTTGGCACTACCACACAGCTTTGGTTTCAGTCTCCAGTAGATACCCGAGTTATTCCCTTGGTGTAGGTGATGGCTTCACCGTCAGTTTCCCAATACATCCTTACTAGTAGTATGTTCTGCAATTAAAACCATTTTTGAGATTACTTTTTGTGTATGGGAGTTTTGCCAGCATATGTGTCTGTGTACAATGTGCACGCATTGCCTGTGAAGGACACAAGATGAGGTTGATCACCTGGAGCTAAAGACAATGCTTAGTTGCCATGTGGGTTCTATGGACTGAACTCAAGACATTTAAAAGGTGGTTCTTGCTCTTAACCACTGAGCCACCTCTCCAGCCCCACATTCTGTCATTTAGAGCACTTGAGTGTCCCATCATAGGTAGTGGGCTCCAAAAAGCATGCTCATGCACCCAGGATGGGTTCTGATCCTACTGCCAGGGGGGCCTTTAAGCAGATTAAGCTACACAATGCCTTGCACAACCTTGAGGCAGGGGGAGGGGCTTGGACCTGCCGCTACTAACTGAACCTCACCATGGGAGGCTTTACCTTCTTGTAGGAGGCAATGGGGGGTAGGTTGGGATGGGGAGGCTGGAGGGTGGGAGGAGGAAAGAGGAGGGTATTTGATTGGTATGTAAAATGAACTTAAAAGTTATTAATAAAAAACACTACTTTGTATGATAATTTAAAAACCAACAAATTTTAAAAATAAATTAAGTAAGAACAAAAGTATTTTGACTAAAAAAATAGATTCTAGATTATTTCTAGCTCTCAAGTATATAAGTACCTTAATGACTTATGTGGGGTTTGTTATTGTTGTTTTGTTTTTTCTGTTCCCAATTTTTCTTTTCGTTCCAAAACTTATGATTGTAAGGTTTATCCACTTGATATTGGGTATCAATACTAAATATTGATATTGTATGTTCTATTTAATGAGTGTGATAGTTCATTCATTCATTTCCTTCTTGGTGGAATTTTTGGTTGTTTCTAATTTACCCAATTAAATAATTTTGATGAGACAAGTGTGTGCTTGCTCTGTCTATGTCTACATGTTCCTTTTTGGCAGTTTCTTTAGAAAAGGGAGGGAGTACTATTGCTGGGTGACATGATCTTCATGTGTTTATAGTCTCCAAAATTGCTGCAGCATTAATACAAGTCACATATATGGATTACTTTTATACTTATTTTTATTATTATGAAACCATGTTTTGTGATAGTTTACATGTGTATAGATTAAAAATACTGCACAGAATTTTATTTTCTTGTTTTTATTAGTGACTCTCATTTACCACTTCCTAGTGTGTAAAGTGAACTGTATATTTAGTGTTGGATTTTTCACCATAGTTTATTCAGTTTTTTTCACTACAGTTTATTTTCTCTCAATTTGTAAATATAATTTATAAAAATTTTCTTGGGTATACATATTACTAGGTAATTGTACTAACCTTATAATAAGTGAATAAGCTGTTGATTCTCTTGATGGATATATGTGAAATTTTAATGTTTCAGAAACATAAATGTCAATTTCTGCTTTTGTGGACACTGTTACTTATATGGTGTCATAAGATACTGGAGAATGTATATATGTATATGCACACATGTACTTTCTGTGTACAGTATTTGCAATCAGTTGCCCATCATCTTCATTAAGTGATCTGTGCTTGTATGAGTTATTTTCATATCAGTCCCTGCCTTTTCTGTGTTTTTAATTTTGATCATATTTTTATATTTGTGAATGTGAGTGAAGTGCCAGAAGAAGATAAAAGATGTGTCTGAAGACATGAACCTGAAATTATTGGGGCTGTGAGTCACCATTCATAGACGCTAGGAGGAGAACATCCATCATTTTCAAAGCACTGTGTGCCCTTAGGCTCTGAGTGGAGTCTCTAGCACCTGCCTTAGTTCTTACTCTCCAAACAGGCTTCAGTCTCCAGATTTATTTCACAACAGGGTCTCTTCTTGGACCCCTCTTGTTGCTCTCCAAATGAACAAAGTTTTAGTTTGTATATAGCTTGTCTACTTGACAAGCAGGAAAGCATTTGTTATGACATTATTTAAATTTTATACAAATAACTGTGTATTTAGTGTGTATATATGAATGTGTATATAAATATGTATCTATTTACTTCTCTATCCATCTGGAATATATTTAATATAGTGAATATATTCCAACTCCAAGTTGTTATATAAAGATAAATTTTAAAAGCTTCTCTTGTGTTGCTATATTCACTTATGTATTGCTGTGACTTTTACAAATTTATTTTGGAGTTCATAAATGCATGCCATATCATAAGAGGACAAATCTATTTTTATTTTACTATACTTAAGTTCTTCTTTTTAATGTAGTGTACATTAACACTTTGAGAATTTCATACAATGTTTTTTGGTCATATTCACTCCTTGTTTATTCCTTTATTTCTTCCCAAATGCACCACCACCACCACCCCATATCCCAGATTCTATCTTCTTCTTCTTCTTTTTTTTTTTTTTCATTAGCTCATCTAGTCAAATTTCTGCTGTCCCTAAAGTCATGCGTGTCGGGCCATACACTGCACCATAACTTCCAAGGGACCAAACCCTTGAACAAACTGACTATCCCTCTCCCAGAAGCCACTGATAATAAACAGCTTCTTAGTTAAGGGTGGGTGGGGAAGTGTTTACTGAGCTCCTGCATGAGTGACAGAACTTGCTGGAGGATCATGAGGAACGTAATTCAGATCCTCAGTACCCATGTAAAGTCTCGGCTGATCTACTGTCCACCCATAACTCCAGGACTCAGAGCAGAAATGAGTTATTACAGACACTTGTTAGCCTAGCACAAAGGGCAAATTCCAGGTTCTGTTGGAGAGCCTATTTTAAGGAAAAAAGGGGAAGGATGATAGAGCAAGATACTCAATGTCCTTATGCTCTCGCTCTCTCTCTCTCTCTCTCTCTCTCTCTCTCTCTCTCTCTCTCTCTCTCTCACACACACACACACACACACACACACACACATACACACACACACACACACGCACACTTTTTCTATGCTGTTGGGTAAATGTTACATACACAAAATGTAAAACAAAAAAAATCCTCATTTCCTCGTTTAATTTCTTTTATGTCCCATTTTCTATATTACACTCTGGATATTTTCATCTCATACATATCTTTCATCTAATTTACCCAGTGATTATATATTTTTAGGTATGTGTGAATGAATGTACATGAAGTTTTTATGTATATGTGCCTGGATGGGCATGCATCTACCAGAGTATACATGTAGAGGTATAGATACAACTTTGGATGTCTATTCTTGCCTTCCACACTGTTTACTAAATCCTGGTTCAAGGCCACAATGGGGAACAGAGCCAGGCCTGGTGACACATGGCTTTAATCCCAGCACCAACCATAGAGGTCTGGAGGTCTGTTATAGACAAACAGAAAGTGATAGAGCTGGGCAGGAAGAGGAAGTGGTGTAGCTGGGTTGAGAGAGCTAATGAGAAAACAGAACAGCAAGGCATATAGGCGTGGGTAGACAGAAACTTGTTATGGAATTGGTGAGGTGAGGTTAGATGTGGCTTTCACTATTTCCCTGATCTCTCAGGTTTTCACTCTTATATTTGGCTCTGTATTTGTAATTAATAAGACCATTTAGAAATTCATCTGCAGGTCTGGAGAGATGGCTCAGAGATTAAGAGCACTGACTGCCTTTCCAGAAGTCCTGAGTTCAATTCCCAGCAACCACATGGTGGCTCACAATCATCCATAATGAGATCTGGTGCCCTCTTCTGGCGTGCAGACATACATGCTGTATACAAAAAAAAAAAAAAAAAAAAAAAAAAAAAGAAAGAAAAGAAAGAAATTCATCTGCAGATGCCGGCTGAGGAAATCTAGTCCAAAGACACCTTGTTCTCAGCTTTGCAAGGCCCATTTCTGACCTCTGACATTCAGAGCCATAACAAGATAATTCTGTACCACTTTCTGCTACTTGTTCTGTAGGAATTTGTTTCAGCTGCCGTGGAGGACTAACACACTATTCCAGAGAACTAAGGACCACTGAGTCTGCTCATGTCTGTGGGCTCAGAGTCAGGTTGCCAAGGAAAAGGAGGATTTGAGTTTCCAAGTTTACCTGCTGCATAGTGTGAATGGAGATGTGGCTCCATGTGAGAAGCTGGCTAGAATGTGTTTCTAGCCTCCTAGGGATTTAATGATGCCATTTAAATATTTCTATTATTATTTAAAATACTTTTTAAACATAACTATACTTTGATCATATTTTTCCCTCTCTCAATTCCTTCAAGATCCTCTACCCCTTTCTACCCATCCATCTTTAAGTTCTTTCTCTAAAATCTGTTACCCAATACAATAACAAAAAACGACCAAGACAAGAGAAAAAAAAATAAAACATAACCCCTTGAAACAAACTGTCTGTCTCTGTCTCTGTCTCTCTTACACACACACACACACACACACACACACACACACACACACACACAACACAAAGGCATTCCCTGGAGTGGTTGATATAACCAGTGTAACTCCATTGGAGAAAACTGATTTTCTCTCTCCCAGCAGGTATAAGTGACAGTTCAGTTGTAAACCTTTATCCTAGCTGCTAGATTTTCATTCATTCATGCATTCATTTATTATTTTTTATAATATATATTATAAAATAAAATTAGAAGATAAAATAAAAGCTACTACATCAAAGTTGGACAAGAGAAACCAGCAGAAATGAAAGAGCCAAAGGGTAACAATAAAAGTCAAGAGACACATTAGTTTACACATTCAGGAGCCCCATAAAACTACTAAATTGGAAGTATACTATAACTGCTTAGGACTATAACTGCATATAACTGGTAGAGATGCTTGCAGGACCTGTGGATGCTCCTTTAGTCTCTGGGAGTTCTTATGAGCTATGTTCACGTTGATATACAGGGTGTTTGTATTCTTGAAGTTCTTCATCCCCTCTAGCTTTATTAAGGGGCTCTATTTGAGACGCAGTATGGAAACTTAATAATGTTTGAATACCCTGAGATTTACCTACTTGTGCTATCACACATCTCTGTTTAGCCCAGTAATGCTACCAAAGAACAGGGCTTCCCCCCTCTCTCTTCCCCAATGTGTCAGAGCAGGAGCATGCATAAGCAGATCACCTCTCTCTCTCTCTCTCTCTCTCTCTCTCTCTCTCTCTCTCTCTCTCTCTCTCTCTCCCCTCTTGATCATTGGAATGCAGCCACAAGACTAGCTGCTCAAAGTTGCTAAAGAGGACAAGAGACTTGCTGAAGAAAAAAAAAACATTTTGACTTCTCTGATAGATTAAATTACTAATTCTTGATATCTAACTGAATAAAAAGCTATCAATGTTAGAAGAAAATCTTGTAGGAGATGACCCAGAGTTCATAGCCAATTTTATTCCTTTCTTTTTAATATTCAGGTATTTGAAATATAATTATGTAACAAACAATGTTTTGGATTTAGTACCTATGCAGTGAAGTAATTACATGCCTTTTATGGTATTTCTCTACACTGTGTATGAGGAAGTTGTGGATTGTGACTCCTGTGTGTGTGTATATATGTGTTTGTGCATACACATATATGCCTCTGTGTATGTGTGTATGTAAGTATATGTATGTATTTGTGTATATGTATATGTTTGTGTGTGTAACATGAATGCATGTATATATATATATATATATATGTATGTATATATGTGTGTGTATGTGCATATGAGCATGTACTTTTGTATTGTGTAACTATATATAGACATATGAATATGCAATTTTTATTCTTCTCTCACACATTATTAACCAAACCAAATAACTCTAGCTACTGCCAAGTTGACAAAGAACCAACTTGCCCAGGAACATACTGTTTTTTGTGAATAATTTTACTGTATCTCATCATTATCTAACATCAACCACCATTGATCCATTCCCCTAACACTTCTACAAAGCTAAGAACATATCATTAGGGTTTGTTCAACTCAAGGACAAGCAGTAGTCCAATGGCCTAGCCCAAACTTATTGGATAAGAAAGTATATATGCCTTTAGCAAGAGGGTGAATGTATGGACAGGTGAATATTGGAAGCCAATCATAAAACACAAAGTCAATACAAAGAAATAAATTGTACCTACATTGCCTGAACAAGTTGCCATGCAGTGCAATGATGAGTCTCAAAAAGCAATTCACAGAAAACATATTCTACAAACCTTTATACTTATCAAAACTGTGCCATACTAAATAATGTATACCTTAAGGAAATATACGATACATAAGAAAAAAGGTATCAAGGAATTGTTAACTTAGTTCACGGTTTATGTTTGTTTATTCTTGTCTCATATAGTACATCCAAAGTGCATTTTCCCCTCCTTCCACACCTCCCAATCCCTCTCCCAACCACCCTTGCCCCCCGATCCACTTCTCCTTCTTATCTCTTCAGAAAAGAGCAGGCCTCCAGAGATATCAACTGAACACAGCGTAACAAATTCCAATAAGACTAGGCACATACCCTCATATCAAGGCTAGACAAGGTAACCCAGTAGGAGGGAAATACCAGGAAAAGGATCCCAAAACCAGGCAAAGGGGTCACAGGCACCCCTATTCCCACTGCTAGGAGTCCCACAAGAACAGGCAGCTACACAACTATAAAATATATGCAGAGGACTTAGCTCAGACCCATACAGCGTCCATGGTTGTTGCTACAGTCTCTGTGAGCCCCTATGAGCCTTGCTTAGTTGATTCTGTGGGCCATCTTCTCCTGGTGTCCTCAACCCCTCTGGCTCCTATAATCTTCCCCTGCCTCTTCTGCCAGGTTCCCCTGGCTCTGCCTAGTGTTTGGCTTGGGTCTTTGCATCTGCTTTCATCAAGTTGCTGGATGATGCCTCCCTGAATGTGTATCTTTATGTGCATGTGTGGGTTTATGTATATGTCTATGTTTATATGTATTGTGTGTATATGTCTATTTGTGTTGTGTGTACGGATACATTATGCATGTGCATGTTTGTATATACATGTGTGTGTACGTGTGCATGTTTGTTCATGTGTGTATGTTTTTATTTGTGTATATGTGTATGTATATTTGTATTGTGTGTATGTATAAGTATGAATGTGTATGTGTGCATGTATGGATGTAAGTGTATATATGTGATCATTCATGTGTATGTGTGTGTATGTATAAGTATATATGGCTATGTATATTTGTATTGTCTATATATGTGTATGCATATGTATGTTTATGTGGGCATATATACATTTATGTGTAATATGTGTATCTGTGTATGTATGTATTGTGCATGTGTATGTATGTTTATGTACATGTGAGTGTCTATGTGCAGTGTTAATATTCCTGATTACTTTACCTTTAAGTTTTCTCCAGTTTATTTTTACAGAAATCTTCTTCATTCTGATGCTGGTAAATCTTGCCTTACACATCACATGAAATAACAAAACATGCTAATTTATTTTATTTATTTGTTTACTTGTTAAAAAAGAACTGTGGCACTGACCTCCTAAACTCACAAGGTGGGTTTAGGCAGTACACTAGCTTCCCTTACTTGCATCTTTCCCTCCTTAGGCAAACCTTTCTTTCTCATAATTAACAGGTGGATGCTTCTGTAAAGAGAAAAAAAAAAACTATCATTAGAAGCAATTCTCTAGGAAGCAAGCATAGACAAAAAACTAATAAATTCGGTTCTGTGACATAATCAACGTATTTGCAATTCAGAACGTTCACTGGCCCAGAGGACTTGCTGTGATATATGCAAGGTGGGGCTGTGAATGCTGCTCAAGAATCAAGGACACTCCAATAAAAGGGACCTGCACAGTCCTGGAAATTATCTCTCTACCAGGATTCTAAGGCCATCAATGAAAAGCTAGGAACAAAACATAATATTCCATCAAACTCTTCACAGACATCCAAATTATAGTTTTTGATTTGTTTTCTTTTTGTAGGGAAGTCAACTTGGGCAGCCAAGTTGTGACAATTAGTGACACTTTGGTAAAAAAATATTTGAGGTCCACATCTATGCTTGCATTTGCTTATGTGAAATAAGTCAGGTAAAAATGTTTAAAAACACATATATGTATGTGTGCATATTTTTACATTCATAAGCATTTATTATTATAGCCTAAAATAATATATACATGTATATATAATTTGTAAACACAAACACACATAAATACACACTTATTTGCAAGCTAGTATTCAAATCATCATAAATTACATGGCCTGTACCTATTACTATGAAAAAATTATTCTGAATATCAAATTTTAGAACCTTAAAATGAAAGACGCACTAAGAATATTTCATTTCTATAGTTTTTGATAGATGAATCAAAATAACTAGTTCCACATGTTAGGTTGAGGAAAAAGAAATATTAATAGATTGATGACTATCTGATCCATGCATCCCCCTGCATACCATTAGATGAGCCATCAATAAAATAAGTATCTGCCTGTGGGATGGGAAAAGGTTGGGCAATTTTTGTAATCACAAATTCAGTTCATATGAGAAAATCCTACAACTTACCAGCTGCATAATGATTTTTCTATGCTTCATGGTAATCTGCAAATGGAATTTGAAAATCCATTGAGTTTTGTAGCACTCTTAAAAATTGATTCTTAGTTAAGTTTAATATAATTCATCAAGGGTCAAATCCATATCATTGTTGACATCAGGTCCTCCCCTGATTTACTAATTGAGCAAGTAGAGTAAGGTAAGCAGCTAGTGTTTTATGGTATAAATAAATCCATTCCAAAGGTTTATCCTCTTGTGCTGTGATACCTGTTGGAGACAATTTAGTGGGGAAAATAAGTAACTCTGGAGGCTGGGATGGATCCACTCAAGACAAATATCTGGATTCAAATAGCTGCATTTCTTTTTTATGCCTCTCAAGATGATGTGTAAGGACTACCCAACATCATCTTTCCTTCTAGAGTTTCATATAGAGGTTTTCTATTGCTGCATTGGAAATACCAAGTGTAGCTCATGAGGCAGGGAAGGAATTTCTGAATGAATTCTGCTTCCCTACCATCCTCTAGCTTGTCTTGGCTGTAAACTTAGCTTTGTCATAGGCTCTCCTAGGTCCTCACCAAAAAATGGAGAGAATTTAGTATTAGATTGATTGTCAAGTTGCTCACCCCAAGCTTCAGGGTCATTTTTCAGGCAATAGAGGATATATATTTAAAGGAGGATCCAGTAAGGGAGCTGAGGGAACCACCAAAACCTCCTTCTTTGCCTCTTTTATCAATTTTAGAATTTGATCATCTAGTTTATATTTATCTAAGGAATTAGCCATCTCTCTGTCATGATTAATATGTGTCTTATCTTCCTTACATATTATAATAACAGTTCAAATCTATGTCCAAGTGACCCAAAATAAAACAGGGTTCTTTTCCCTTGTCACTGTTGCCTATTCAATATTCTCCTGGACCCTGACCCATGCTTCTTCATCTAAAGTTCCTTCTAGAAAACGAGGATTATACTTGTACTTCTTATCCTTTCTTTAAAAAAAAATTAAAAAAAAGATGCCAGGCGGTGGTGGCGCACGCCTTTAATCCCAGCACTCGGGAGGCAGAGGCAGGCGGATCTTTGTGAGTTTAAGGCCAGCCTGGTCTACAAAGCGAGATCCAGGAAAGGCGCAAAGCTACACAGAGAAACCCTGTCTCGAAAAACCAAAAAATAAATAAATAAATAAAATAAAAAAAATAAAATAAAAAATGAAAATAAAAAAGATACACAAGATCGACATAAGGCAAAGCCTTCCCTGGTTCCCTGGTTTGTGAACCATCCATTATTTTCATTCACTACCTTCTGTGGGTTCCCACGCTCTTATCTCATAGCTAATTTTAGTTCTCTCTTCAGGATCCACTTGTTTACAGCTCTAGTTGGCAGTGTGATCCTAGGAGAGCAGGGTCCTTAAGATGTGTCATACAATGCAATAACCAACTTTGTTCAGAGCATCAGACAATTTATACTCTGAGGGTTATGAAGAATCACATGAGTAAGGTGTTCAGTCAGAAGGACAAGCAACATATGGCAAAACCATGTTTTCCCAAGAAGCATATTAATAACAAGCTGTAGTAAACTCTTTCCTATATGCTACACCTAGGAGGAAGAGCACAAAAGCACATTCCATGAACAATTCTGTGTTTTAAAAAAACAGTGGTCACAAGACTCTGGTCTTGTGTCCTTGGAGTTTTCTCACAATCACACAGAACTCTTCTCACATGTCTCTATTCTTGGACAGTGTTCTAACACCCTAACAACAAACAAACACAAACAAACAAACAGCCATAAAATGTATGTGTGTAAATATATATATGCAAAATAATAACTTCTTAAAATATGTTTATGTGTATTATCACCCTTAAAAGAAATGCTAGGCTAGTATGTTATGCAGCAAACAAACACATCTGGCATTTAGAGACTCTTGGCCAGTCTTAGAATGAATTAATGACAACATTGTAAAACTTTGCCTCTCCAGGCTCCTTTTCTACCACTAACCCTGGAGGACATGACACCAGACATGTTTCTTCATGATTGCCTTTTAGAGAGATAGGCTGTGCTTGGTAGATGAATTGTCCCTTTCTAAAGCAATAATATGCTCTCAAATGTGCAGTTAGTTAATATCAGTATGTGTTAGAGTACTAAGGTCTAGGAAAACATCCCTCCGAAATCAAATAAAATTTACCTGATTTATGTGCCAGACAGTTAAATAAGACTCACAGTGATTTTAGCAGCTTCACCAGTGCTCAGATTTACAGACAATTGGATTTCTACAGCAGAATCTCCTGACAATAAAATTTAGTGATGGAGTAGGAAACATTGTTAGCTCTGAGAAGGATACTGTTAAGAAGAAAAGAAATTGAAATTTGTTATGGCAGCAACAAAGTGGCGTAGAATGCAGTATGTGCAAAGTGAACTTAGACATCCAGGGAGACAGACAAAGAGGCAAAGTAAATGTTTAGGATGATATTATTCTGGCAGAAACAGAGGGTGAAAAGGACCTGGGGATATCATTGTAATTAATAGGCTGAAATTAAAAGTTCAGGGTCTGGCAGGTATAATGAATAAAAGTAAAGTCCCAGGACATATATTTTTTTAAGGTAATTAAAAGTCAAGTAGATAATAGACCTTGTTCACACAGCATTCCATTACCAATCAGTGTTTCAATATTAAATATATTGTAGTGTTGTTTCCTTTTTCCTTCCCCGCAGGATGAGGACCTATGAGAGGCACTGTTAAATACTGATCGGAATTTCATAGGATGAGCAGGGCAGCACTTTATTGACTGAAAGGCACTAGTAGCTGTTGCTGACAAAACTGTGATTGCAAGTACAGGTAACTTTTGAGGCCAGAATTCTGCTGTTGTTGTTATTTTTTGTTATTGTTATCACTGTTGTTATGTTTCTCTGTGTGTGTGTGCATGCACCCTAATGGGATGTGCACAAACGTGAAAGTATGCAAATATATGTGAACAGGAATATGAATGAAGAGGTCTTGAGAGACTCTCACTTGGCTTTGAACTCACAAAATATCCTAGGCAGCCAGACCAAACTCTCCCATGGATCTACCTCTTTCTACCTACTGAATGCTAGTCAGTGCCAATATGTCCAGCTTTTATATAGGTTTGGGGTTTTAAACTCAGGACTTCATGTTTGCATGACCAACCTTTTTTTCAACTAAGTCATCTCCATAAATTTATTTTATTTTTTAATATGACATATCAGAAACAATTAAAGATTCCAATATTCAAAAATTGCTAGTGTATATAAATATTCATTGTAATTCATGATAATGAGATTCTTGAACATTGGGTCACAAATTTTCTTCCACTATGCAGTATAAGTATATAGTCTTTGCACTCTGTAGACTTGATTCATACCTAAACTGATGACACTTATATGTAGTAAAATCTGAGGCTGGAGAAATGGCTCAGCCACTAAGAGTGCTACTGCTATCACAAGGGACCAAGCTTGGGTCCTAGAACCCATATCTCAGAGCTTGCAACCTCCTAAAACACCAGCTCTAGGAGATACAGTAGCCCTGTCTGGCTTATGAGGTACAGACATACTACAGTACATATGAAATCATACAAGCACACACATACACATAAATCAGTAATAAAATGTTTTTGTTAGAAAAAGAAAATCTGGTAGTTTATTTTCAACAGCGTTTTACTTGATGGAAAAAAAAAGAAAAAGAAGAAAACTCAAAGTTGGATATGTAAGGACAAGCAGGTGGAAAGGGTGGTTATGGAAGGAGCTGGGAGATGAGGGAGTGAATATGTTCAGAAATCACTCTATGAAATTCTCACAGAATCCATAAGGATATTATTATTTCAAAGAACAAAAAACATACTAGAACTTCTAGAAATTTGGCGAATTGATAAGTTCTAATGGCTGACTCCAGTTGTATGTGACTTTGCCATCGTGCAAACCATGTTGCACTGTAATGAAACATCTTTGTGGAGAGAAGGGCCTTGGGCCAACTTAGGCCCAATGTGGATGAATTAAATGCTTGTGCACTGCTAGACTCTGTTAATCCAGCTATTCCTCCCGCCCATCCTAACTCTGCTTCTCTATGACCCCTAGAGCCACAGCAGAATCTGTCATTCTGGATTGAGTCTCAGCTTTGCAAAACCGTAGATTTTGCTGCTGTGAGTCTCTAGAGTTCTCTTTTGAAGTGAGGATCTTTGCATTTCACAAGCTTAGTTGTATATTAATTATGACTAAACAATAAATAATTCTAGAGGTTAGTACATTCTTACCTACCTGCTATACATATATGTATGTATATATATATACATATATATATTTAATATGATATATATTTAATATGCATATTTATTCTATATATGTATTTAACATTTAGATAAACATTCTCTTCATAACATCTATTCACTTCCTCAAATACTTATTAAAACATAATATATCATAATTATCATACTAACTTATGACATGTGGAAAAAATGAAGGATTAGTTCTCCAAAGCCTATGAGCTAAGGATGGCAAAGTACAAACTGCATCAGATAAAGAGCTATGAGGAAAAGCAAAGAACGCGTGGCATTGATTCTGGACTCACCTGAGGAACTCTGCAAAGCTCAGGAGCTCAATCAAATGCTTGTTATCTCTGAGCTTAACTTTTATTTTCTTAACAACCTAGTGCAGAAATCTACTTCACTATATCAGAATATCATCTTAAGACATGATTGGAGTCTAGTGAGTCTTTCTGGTGATTGCTTTTATTGGTGCTTTGATTGTTTTTGAAGTAGATAATAAAATTTTCAAGCCCTTCCCACACACCTTTGGTCCTTAGTTAGAAGGAAATATGTTTTAAAATTAAACTCATGAGATGCTTTTCCACTTAATTTCCCTCTCATTTGTATATATCTTATAACATAGTCTTTGAATTGCTGTTTAATTTGCATAACCTGCATGATACTCATATATATTATAATATATTTATATACAATATATTTATAAGTATATGGCATATATATTAAATGTCAGTTACATGCCAAGCCTCTTTTGGAGTTCCATGTTGCTTACATATGAAATTCAAAAGCATGCAAAAGCTAGCAACATGACTTATTAGGTTATGATGTTCACTGCCAAGCCTGACAACCTGAATTAAATGCTCAGGATGGAAAGAAAGAACTGATTTCTGAAAGTTGTCCTGTGACCGCCCTATGTGCTCTGTAGCACACACACACACACACACACACACACACACACAAATAAAAATAAATAAATAGATAGAGGATACATAGATAGATAGATAGATAGATAGATAGATAGATAGATAGATAGATAGATAGATGATAGATAAATGTGATAATGAATAAAATATACAGTAAGAAGGAGAGGGTGTGTATATTTGTTGCTGCTTCATTGTGAAGAATAAATATTGTAATAAAACCAAGAAGAAAAGTGGGAATCTATATTCTTTGAAGATTTTTTAATTATGTGTATTTGTAGTGTGTGTGTGTGTGTGTGTGTGTGTGTGTGTGTGTGTGTATGTTTAAGTAAATGCATATGAATGAAGGTGTCTATGGAGGGCTGAAGTTGTCATATCCTACCTAGGAGTTGGAGTTACAGGCAATTGTGGCCACTTGATATGAGTTCTGATTGAGTTCTACTTCTTTGGAATTCCAACAACACAGACTGAAGGTGGAGTTATCCTGCTTCACCCACTGAACAACTATTCAGTTTTGACCTTTTGGTTAAGATTGTTGGACTAGTGGACCAGCTGGACCTCAGCCTGTACAGCTACTTCACACACACACACACACACACACACACACACACACACACACACACACACATATCTTCAGTCTATCAGTTCTGTTCTTTTAATGAACCCTGAGTAAGATTCTATCAGTTTCTCTGCTAAAGCAGTGCAAGATCTTAAAGACAGAACCATCTCTCCAGCTCTGGTCAGTAAACTTTGAAAAGTAAAGAAGACTTTTCAAAGGAAGTAGTGTATCTACAAAGAAAAAATGATACTGTGTTTTCTGTGTATTTATTTAAATTTAGCATGTAGAGCTTCTGTGGCCTTTTTATAGGGAGTAGAAGGGTTTTTTTTTTGCAGTTTTCTATTTGGAGATATATATATATATATATATATATATATATATATATATATATATAATCTTAAAATAGTAATTACACACATGATAAAAATATTTTTAAATGGCACTAATTATTTTTTGAGGAGAGCAAATAATAAAAGTAAGACAGAATTCAACTATATGTCTAATGGATTTTTTTATTTTTATTTTGTATGTATGGGTGTTCTGCCTGCATGTAGGTCTATGCACCACATCTGCATGCAGTGTTCATGAGGAGCAGAGGAGAACATCAGATCCCTGGAACTGGAATTCTAGAAGATTGTAAGTCTCCATGTGCATGCAGGAAATGGAGTCTTCAGTGTTCTTATTCAGTATACCACCTCTCAGCCCATTGTCTAGTATTTATTCTTATAAATACAAACACTACATACACAATGTGTTTCATATTTGACTGTATTGTGTGGTAAATACATACTATTTTTCAGGTAAATACAGAGGCAGTTTCAAAAGCATAGTCAGAAAATATCAGCATTTAGGCACAGGAAGTCATATTGACCTGTGCATTTGGGTGTGTACCTGTAATCTCAGACAGCCAGAGACTCCAATTACAGGGTGATGACAGTCACTTTTGGCATGCAGCCAAACATATAATACATTTATTTTACATTAAATATATAGAGATACTTAGATACAGATAGATCTTTTTCGTGTGTGTGTGTGTGTGTGTGTGTGTGTGTGTGTGTGTGTGTGTGTCTAAGGTCTTGAAGAAGTTAAGTTAGACATAGAGCACCTGACTAAGGTTAAAAGAGAGACAGTCATACAAGCATCCCATCTGAAGTCAAATAATTATAAACAAAAAAATAAGTATTTTATTTGCTTAGTTTAGCATTTTGTTCTTGTTGAACACTATGAGTGACATTACATGCTGTGTAACATTAAACAATTAAATTGGTCATATTAACTTAAAATTGTAAAGTTGAAAAGAGTAATTGTCAAAGAGAAAATTGTCTTTAAAAACTAGAAATCTCTTTGGAGACTTCGACACTACTAAAACTCTGAAGGAGGCAGTTACTGGCTTGGAAATAATTTTGTAAACAAGTACCATATCAATTGGCAAGTGAAAACAGTAGACCTTGCTCCACTCAATAAAGAGACTCTTACAGGCAGGTTATGTAATTGTTTTCTTTTTGATAAATGTTGCATATCAGTAACTGAGTTCTCTATTTTCTTTCAACTTCAACTCATATTACTTATGCATGGCACTAATGTGGAGCTAAATCCTAGGCCCAAGGAACTCTGAACTAAGATAAAAATTTCTTGATATATGCATATATATGAGAGAGATCAGAAATATGTCCAAAAATAATTATCCTGTATTTGAATTATTTAATTGTTCATTCCAGCAGTAGAAATTGCAACATTTTAGCACCCAACGTCATTGTTAGATTAAAATTTCCTGAATAAACCTCTGCTCAGCTATCTTAAAATAGTGGGGCACAGCAATTGGAACAATAATCAGTTAGAATGCAGATGAGTAAATGGGCAAGAACATGTCTATTTTGAGAATTTGTATATTCTTAAACTTTGATAAATACTAATTAAGGAGCAGGCACCCTTGAAAGCATGCAAATGAAAACAATCAATTATTTCAAGTGCCAAAGAGATATTGAAAATGTCTCTGCTTTGCTTGAAAACAGAAGTCAACATCCCTACAACCATTGTTCTTGATAAAACTTATTAAACAAAACCTGGCATTGCTTAGGCATTACTGCACATCAAGGCTGTGTGAGTGGATGTATGCATGCCTATGAAGAACACTGGAATTATGAATGAATTGTGTACTACAATCTACGTGCTAAACAATTCATGAAGCAGAATTTTCTATAAACATACATTAATGATAGACACTGTTTCTCACTGTAATGAAGATGCAAGAGAAACAGATGCTGTACTGATTTAAAGAACTGTAAATCTTTCTCTTCGCTTCTTAGCCCTGGGTGGCTTGGCTGCTTTGATGTGAGGAGGGCATAATCATGGATAACAATGTTCCATCCAAACTTGAGATTTTCATCTGTACTTTAGATTTCTTGTTTTCCAACCTCTTTTCACCTCATCAGTGCAGCTACTAACAGGCTTAGCAAATCCAGCTGCAGTGGCATCTTCCACTCATTGTAGACTGGAAATGTCATTGTCCATTCTACCAGCAAACCATGCCTGCAGACTTGTGATAAATCGATGCAAATAATGGGCTAGACTTGGGGATGTACGCAAATAAAATATTAACCTATATCTGTAAGCATTAAGGTCACAAATTCTTTCATAGATATTATGTACATAAAAGTTTCATTTATGCTTTACATTGAAAGGCCTCATCTAACTCAAACATCCTGAATCTGCATTTCATGCCAAATAGCGGCCATGCCATTGGGTGACTTATTTCTGCTGAGATCAAAGGCATGTATTTGCTGCGCTTCCTAGTTGGCTTTTCAGAAAGACTATTCTTTCTTTCCACTTAGAGAGTTAATGTCTTTTAATGTTTTGTGAGATACAAAAACGTACAAATTGTACAAATCTTCAATGTACAAATATTCTGATTTTTTTCAACAACAGCTATTGGTTCCTTGTACAATTACCATGTTACTGTTTACCCTCATTGTTCTTTAATTCATTTTTATATTAATTTTAATAAAACAATGAATTATCATAGGAAAAATTTTATAGTAATTGAAAGAATGAAAAAAATCTCAGATGAAAACAGCTCTTTTTTATTTCTCTTGTGAAGAGGGAATTTTGATATCTAAAGAAAACCCCTAAGGGTTATAATAAATATCTATGGGGATGAATATGTAGAAAATTGAAATATTGTAGTCATTTATAAGTACTTGCTAAAGTTTAAAAAAATGAATCAAAACCAGTGCTGTATAGGATAAACTCCAGAAAGGAAGTAGGATGAACAATGACAACACAGACGTTAAGTTCTGTTTAAAATCTGTTTTAAATAACCCAGTAACAAAGGGTGATGGCTTTGAGTACAGACATTTTGATTGATTTCCCTGGGTCATTATGTACATGAAAATCATATATTTAGTCTTTATTTTCCTTTTGAAAAGTTATCCAACTTTCTCTCGATAATAAGAAGTTAATATGTTATTCTCTTATTCGTTGATAAATAGATTATACTCAGCTTCGAAATAAAGTGTTTGAACTGAGAGTCCCATTGCTGGTTTGGCTAGAGCTGTTTGTTCAGCTGCCAGGTACTAGATGTTTTCCCAATCATTATTTTCATCCAGATCAATTGCAATTTTTCTTCATTTACAAGGGTTTACTGTGAGCCTATGCTCAATGATCCTATAACCATATGTGGCTTCTGCTGGATCACAATGACTTTTTAATACCTGTGAGAGATAGAAGGGGTATACAAGGAAACGTTTCTTTTCGTGAATTCCTTATGGGTATCATTTCTGAAGCTGTCTATTGATGTGGCAGTTTTATTAGTTAGAAAATTGTAAGATTACATCCCTGTAAAGAGTAGCCCCTTGGAATCACAAATTGGAAATAAAGCAATCTCTCCCTAGCCACTTCTTCTTTTTGATGTATTATATTGATGGGAAGGATGATAAAACAAAGTTTTCATGGAGGTGGAGAGCTCTTGTTATTTCTGAGACACAGATAAATCAGTTTGTCTTAATAGTGTAATATTTACTTTCTGGGATGTCTAGACTGACCACAGGAGGCAGAATGGGGAGATAGTTTGCAGTTCAATAGAATTAAACTTGCAATTTGTCCCAAAGCTAGTATATGGCACTAAGTAAGGTACCAGCCTTAGTGAAAGTCACTTGCTAAGATGTCAAGATTGAGGGAATCATTAGGTTTCAATGTACCTGGAGTGATATGTTTACATACTGTTCGTTCTCATCTAGAATAACTCAACAAGCCTGGAATTTGGGTTTTAAGTTGGATGTCTGACATGTAACAAACCCATGTGACAGAGAAAAAAAAAAGAAAAAGAAACAAAGATTTGCTGTTTTTCTCTCTGGATCTAGTCCGTCTTTTAAGATGTTTCAATAGTCCTCATTCCCAAACACTATAAGAGGAAAGTCATGTAGCCATGGTAGTAGTTGGACAATTATGGTGCCATGTGCAAAGTAGTCTGAGAGTAAGATAGATCAAATTCCCTTAAATGATCAAAATCACTTGACTCAGAAAATTTTGTTTTGAGAACCTTGAAGTTGCCAAAACCAATGAAATAATGGTTCAATGTCTAAAAGCACATTACTTAAATTGTCTGTATTCTTGCAGCATATAATTTAAAAGTAGAATATATGACAGGATATGTAACCCCTGTTTGGGGAATTATATAGTTTATATATCTATAATAGGATCTTGAAGGAGAAAACAATCATAATCAGAGAGATAGGACTACTATGGTCCCTCTGGGAGAAAGAATTTTTCAAAAGACTGCTGGATGGGGTCAAGGGGTCATAGTTGCTTGGTGATTTTAGGAGGTGTGAAGTGGAAGCCACAGTAACAGAGGAGATTATGGACATGAAGAGCTGTCATACAAGGCAGCAGTTCATCAGCTTTTAATTCCAAAAATATCCTAAACTGTAGCATGCATGACCCAATAAAATCATAATGCAGAGACCACCTGAGGGGTAATTTTACAAATCTAGCTAAGGGATTCTAAAGAACCCAAAATTCTAAATCAATAAAATAATTAAGAAGGAAATTCACTAGATGGTGACCATGATTCAAGAGGTCTGCCATTGAAGACACAACTAGGTGGTCCAGTAGAGCATTACTTGATGGAAAGTACACTTGAGATGCTTGGAGGATTTCCTGCAATAAAAGATGTACAGCTTATATTCCTAGGTGAGGCGTTATTTTATATATCACCAATAGTTTATTGATCTGATAATTTTGTTTGTTAACTATGATTTTAAGCATTTGAGATTAAACAGAGAAAAGACCATTCACCAACTACAATAACAATTCACCTTTGTTAAACAAGTTTTAAGTATTTTGAAATAAATCACTATAAGAGGATTCCTTTCTATATTTTAATGCATCCATTGAATTTTTGTTTTATGGATTAGTTGGCTTAGATTTCTTCAACTGTGTCTTTCCTAAACCCTGTCTCTAACAAGTAATATAAAAAAATCAAAAAATGTCATGCAAAAGACAAAGTTTTCTGGAAGAAGATAATCACATCTGCACACTGACAACATGAATAACTATACATTTTATAAGTATTTCTAAGATTTTAAATTAATTGTGTGGGTCAAAGGACAACTAAGAACAGTGTATATATTATAATATATATGTATTTGTACAGATATGTAATTAGTTTTTTGACTAGAGATAAAATCTAGAAGCATGTGTGACTCTGTGTGTGTGTGTGTGTGTGTGTGTGTGTTTGTGTGCACGCGCGTGCGCGGGTGTGTATGATAAGTCTCCAAGTTGGGTAACTTAATATTTGACAAAAGATTCAGATGTTACAATATTATTAATTAGGAAACTTATCTCACTTTTAATACATCATTGGAAAACATTTAATTTCTGATCTTGTTTTCATAACTCTCATACCATTAAAAATGTGTTTTGAAGTTCTATAACTTACTCTAAAGGATTATTTAACTGGATTTATTACTATTTTCATATATTTTTCAGTTTCTCATAGTAGACCATTTGGGAAATAGATTGTCCTACACATATATAAAAGAAAAGAATAATTTCGAATTTCAAATTTTTTATCTATACATTAGAAGCCAACAATAATTATAAAAGACTATGTTAAAAGTGTCCTATATAGTTTTAGGACAAATAGAGCAGATTTACAATACCAAGTAACAACATGGCCAATGAACATGGTTTTGGAAAAAAATTAGAACATGTGATATTTCTTTCTCATTTGTTATGTTAATATCTTTTAAAAAATGTATTTAACCAAAAAAAAAAAAAAAAAAGAAAGAAAGAAAGAAAGAAAAAAGTAGCCAGGCGGTGGTGGTACATGTCTTTTATCCCAGCACTCAGAAGGCAGAGCCAGGCAGATCTCTGTGAGTTTGAGGCCAGCCTGGTCTACAGAGCAAGATTCAGGACGGGCACCAAAACTACACAGAGAAACCCTGTCTCGAAAAAAATAAGAAGAAAAAGAAACAAATATTTAAGAATATTTTTAAGGTGAGTCTGGTGTCAAAATTTGAGTTCAAATACTTGGAAGACAGGGTTGTGGATCTTGAGTTCCAAGACACAGTGAGCTGCAGAGTAACATCTATTCTCAAATATTTACTAACAAGTTTTAATAAATTCTGTAATCAGCACACATAAAAGCCCATTTTATCAAAATCTCTATTTCTCACAATAAAGTGAAATATGGTATTATTATATCTGGCTAATGTCAGCCTGCACAAAGCAGCCTCCGCGGTCATGTTAACTTCTGCAATCTTCAGCTCAGTTGTTCTTGGTCCTCCAGGAACTATAACATCTGTGAACACATTTGCTCCTCATGAAACCAGATCCGAGCACATGATCACAGGCTTCATAAAATACACACATGAGCTGAAGATTCACCTGATACAGCCTTATGTGCAAAATGAATGTTTGTTTCTGCAAAGACTTTCAGAGAGTCCGGCTCTGGGATGATTTCCATAGCTGTAAATATATGCCCTGAGCAGGTGGCAGACTACCTATACAATAATTAAATTTCTGCCATTTTGAATAATGCAAACATTTTCTTTAGTTCCTTCATGCCATGACAATGATGTCATTTCAAATAATCATTATATCAATATGCCACTCTAGAATTGCCTAAAAACTGTATCAGATACTCTTCATGGCATGAAAGTAACCCCTAAAGCGTTTCCTATGTGTTTATCAAAGTCAATTTCTATATCTTCCTCAGGAATATAAAACAACAGACAAGGAGTATATCTCGCTGACGTAGCAGATGTGCACATTCATAATCCAGAGACTGTTGATTCTCTGTTAATTTCAGTAACACCTACAAAGTAACCTATTTTCCCTTCAGTGTCAAAATAACCCTCTACTTCCCTGTACTTTCTTGGCTTTTTCTGTCACAGAGATGAGACTACAGAGATACTTAGAACGGTGATATTTGGGCTGAGAGTAAAGTTCAGGCAGTAAAGTACATGCCTTTGCCAATATGAGGGCTAAGTTTAACCACAGCATCTTGTTAGAAAAAATCAAGAGCAAAGCAAAGCATAGTAGTGCATGCTTGTCATCCCAGCACTGGGGATCCAGACACAGGTGCATCACTCATCATACCAGCATTGAGGATCCAGACACAGGTGGATCCCTCACCATCCCAGCATTGGGGATCCAGACACAGGTGGATCCCTCATCACCCCAGCATTGGGGATCCAGACACAGGTGGATCCCTTATCATCCCAGCATTAGGAATCCAGACACAGGTGGATCCCTTATCATCCCAGCATTGAGGATCCAGACACAGGTGGATCCCTTGTCATCCCAGCACTGGGAATCCAGACACAGGTGGATCCCTTATCATACCAGCATTGAGGATCCAGACACAGGTGGATCCCTCATCATCCCAGCATTGGGGATCCAGACACAGGTGGATCCCTCGTCATCCCAGCATTGGGGATCTAGACACAGGTGGATCCCTCGTCATCCCAGCATTGAGGATCCAGACACAGGTGGATCCCTCGTCATCCCAGCACTGGGGATCCAGACATAGGTGAATCCCTTGTCATCCCTGTACTGTGGATTCAGAGGCAGGTGGATTCCTGAAGCTCTCTGGCAAGCCAGGCCACCTACTTAGTGAGAACCAGACCCCTGGCAGATGGTGCCTTTAGAAATAAAGTAAAAGGCTCATGAGGAAGGGCATCAGAAGATGACCTGCATACACACATACCTGCACAAATACACACATACAAAAAAGGAAAACTTTTTTAAAGAAATGGGGTTATTGTACACACGTAGCCTTTCTAGAATACCCTGTTCAACATTGTGTGTACCAGACTAGCCTTGCTTTCCTACTTTCAACCCACTCTAAATCGCAATATGTACTTTGTCCTCTGCGGGAGGTTCAAGCAATGGTGTTATTGTGCTCACTCAGCATGGCATCACTGTTCTCATAGAGATAGCTTCTTACTTTAAGCAATTAAGATACAATGGCTGATAAGTCTCACTACAGAATGTGAGGAGAGCTGAAGAATTAAATACTCCCACTCTTGCTGGTACTTATCTTCCTCAGCCACAGTCCTTCAACAATGACTAACCAACGTATCAAGTAAACTCTCTGGGCTCTGAAATATGTTCCCTGTCTTTGATAGAATCCCAAAAGAGAGACAAGATTCCCGTTGGCCAATAGTGATGAGCTGTTCAGCTTTAAATAGGATACTATCTGCTTAGTCTTAAGTCTCCTCACCCAGATTCATTGTTTGGCCACTGACAGTGTTTGTAAAGCAGGTCTTTGTTTTGGAGTATGCTTCTGGGTACAGGGGATACTCTGATGTCTCTACTGCCCCAAACTCTGAAGATATTTTTTCTTGTAAAGTGTTTTTGTCAAATTCACACAGCCTAATGTAACCTGAGAAGAGAAAGCCTCAGTTGAAGAATTCTCTAGATCAGATTGTCCTGTCACCATGCCTGGGAGAAGTTGTCATGACTGACAGCTGGGGAGGGAGCTCCCAGACCATACTGGCAGCACCATTCCCTAAGCTGATGGACCTGGTCTATATAATAAAGCTAGCAGAGAGAGTGAGCAGAGAGTAAGCTTACAAGCAGCATTGCTCTATCACGTCAGCTTCAATTTCCAGCTGTCACTATTGCCCCAACTTTCCTCAGTGCTCAATGCTCAATTCTGACCTAGAAGTGTAAAGCTGAGATAAACTGTTTCCTCCACAAAGTTGCTTTGGTGCTTATCACAGCAGCAAAGAACAAACTAGAACTTAAGAGTAATCATCAAATTTATGCAAACACTCATTTTGTGATTCTTCGGAATTTATCATAAACAGAAAAGTTCCCCTAGTAAAAATGTCTGAATCACATATAATACTCATATCTTCAATTTTTGAAATATTATCATATCTGTCAACCAATCTGAGTTGATTGTTTGTCTATTCTTGTTTATTTATAAGATTGAACCAAACACTTTGTGGGTGCTAAGCAACTGAAAAATATCCCCAGCCTTCTATTGTACTTTTATTTTGAATAACCTAAATTGCCCATGCTAGTCTTCCCCTGGCTCTGTTACCCAGACAGGCCTTGAACATTCAACATCCTGCCTCAGCCTACCACATAGCTGGGCTTCCACTACCAAGCATACCAATAATCATAAATTTTAATAATTAAAAAGTACCATTAGGGTCTTACTAAAAATTATTCCATATTATACATTTTAATAAAACTTAGTAGTTATGTTAATCTTGCCAAAAAGCATCATTCCTTCTTACTTATATAACATGTTGATATTTTATTCAATGACCAAAAACTTACAGTAAAATAAGGACCCCTTTTGTGAACTTCTCAAAAATTATCTAAATAATCATATATTATACTAATTTAGGTTTAATAAATCATCTCTAAATATTTGTATAAACAGCTGAAATAAAGTTTTAATTAACTGGTTAAACATATTGTTACTATTGTGTTATGTTACTTATGTTCCAGGTCAATCAGGCTCTGACATTCAACATAAAGTTGTGGGGACCTATAAAGATGGCCAGCTGTTAAGAGTGAATATAGCACCTGCAAAAGACACAGGTTCACCTACCAGAACCCACATCAGGAGGTTCACAATAGCTCCTGGCTCCAGCTCCAGAGACCCTCTGATTCTGGTCTCTGCCAGTATTTGTACTCGCGTGCACCGAACCACATGCCAACACACAAAGACATAGAATTAACAACAAAATAAATCTTAAAAATGAGGAAAACCAGAACAAAATGAAGTTGTAGAAAAATGTGCTTGATATAAATTTTCACAGTACTGATACCCTGATTCAAGGCTTGGGCTAGAAGCAATACAATTAGTTTAATGTAGAAAGCTGTCCATTTTTACATTAAATATTAGCATCTTTAATAATATATATTATTTGTCTTATATTTGCTGTCTTTGGCTATAATTCTATGACTAAATTCTCTCTCAAATCCTGTAGGCTTTCATCTTTACACCTGGGAAATCATTTCCAGAGTTTTGGAATCCTTACGGTGACTGGAGGAATACCTGTTTAATTAGCCACAGCATTTTTTATTATTTTCCCTAAAATAGAAACACCACAAGAGGAGCCCATCTTTTAGCTGTTTATAATGATCTCATTTTCCAATAAAAAAGAATGGAATTATTTGTTTGCACATAGAAATATTGGTTTACATATTTCAGTTCTCATTGAACTAAGGTACATATTTAATGCATTTTTAAAAAGTTTGCACTCTATTTTTTGATATGTTAACAAAGAAATATGGTGTGTCGAGTATAGTTTTAGCACAGTATATTTTATTCAAACTATTTGATCATCATTTAATACTCTAAAATCCAGAGTGATTTAACTTACAACCACAATGAGCAAACTGCATATTAGAATCTTCTTTCGCTTTCTGTAAAATGAAGCCCTTTGTTGAGTGACTCTTGTGAGTTCTGGTGCTGTGATTTGGAGGCCTCAACAAAGCTCTCACTAGGTCTCCTTGAATGTGAGGACTCACCCACTTTTAACCCCTCACCTCTCTTGTAATCTTTTTTTTTTCCTTTTTGCATTCTTTTCTATTAAATTAAGTGAACTAAAACCTGATAGAAAACTCTGATTTTCTCCATCTTGACTGAAACCTTGAGTAACAGAAACTACACATAATCTTAAATTTCATTCTCTACTGTGCAGAGGTTTTTAACACAACACTTTTCAAGCAATTCAATGAATATGTACATATTAATTGGCTTAATTGTTTGGTAATTATGTTACAGTTAATAAATTGGTTCCCCTTTAGCCCTTCAAAAACAATAAAGACATTAGTGTGAAATTTTGAATGCTATTTGTTTCAAGGTATTGCCAAATTCTTTTAGAGCAATTTCTTTCATTAAGCATTGATAGAAAATGGAGCAGCAATTCTTTCTATGTCTTGCCTTCCACTTTGGGATGGGAAAGGAAATTGAATCCAGGTCTTAGATTTGAAATATTAGACACCCCTACCATGCCAGGGATGAATCCCTATTCATAACCTCTACCTTTAGTCCAAGACCTGTGGAGAAAGCCACAGGAATTGTATTAACCAAGAGACAAAGAGGTTGCCTCCACATTTCTTCCTCAAATGTCAAGCAGTAGAGAAGACCAGACTATAATTTCTGAGTTCAGAGTACAATTGCCAATATGGAGGTTTATATTTGAACTCAATTCTTGAGTACCTTGGTAAAAGTATGCACCAGAGAAAAGCCAAAGGCCACTATACCTAAGGCTAAAGCTTAAAAAATAGGACTCTAACCCTGCCCTAGCATCACCAGAGAACTGTACACAAGAGAGACAAACCTGAGTTTTAGTTTTCCTTTTCACTAGCCTTGGAGTAGACCTAATTATACCACCCTGTCTCCTACCCTTTGCAGTTTCCAGCAGCTGTAAGAGGCTGGTGTGGCCCTGCTTAGTTAGAGCTGTGGTGTTCAACATATTGTCTCTATCAACCATCATTCCAGCTTGGACAGGACAGCTATCCCCAGGCCAGTGTTCACAGATAGAATCTTCAGAACAGCTACGGCACCGAGAACAAAATCACTTCTTACTGATACACACTCATGTTCTGGGCTGCATCTCTCTCAACAGCAGCATGTATGTGGGTTTAGTCCCAAGACTGGACATCCTTGTTAATGGTCAAGAAACTGGTCTTACCAGTACTACAATAGCTCAGGCAGCAAAGCTTGTTAAAAGAAAACACACACACACACACACACACACACACACACACACACACACACACACACACAACTCCCAGTGGACAGAACATAGTAGTTAGCTCAGTACTGTGCCAGTATATATTGGAAATAAGCAATTTCATTTTTTTTTTAACAGGGGGTAGTAGTTAAAAGATTTCCTTGCATCTCAGAAGAGAATCTGAACTTTTAAACAGTTTTGAGATAGAACGACTATGAGGTCTTTTGGCACTGGAATAAATTCACTTGCATTGTGATTTGTCTGTGTATCTGTTGGGGCCCAGGAAATGGAATGCAATAGCTTGAAGGAGCATGACCCCCATGGCCTCCAATATTTCAATACTTGGTCTTTACTTGGTGTCACTATTTGGGTAGGCTTAGGAGATGGCTTCTAGAACTATGAGATCAGATAAATTATCCTTTCTGTAAGTGGCTTCTAGGTATGGTATTTTAATATGAACAATAAAACATTAAATAATGCATGGATTATTAACAACAGTCTTTGTCCATCTAAATCATCTTAGCTATACAAGATTTGGTCCTACCTTTTTCTTTTCCTGGTACTGATGAGTTACAGAATTGAACATGTTTTTGTTTGCTTGTTTTTGTTTTGTTGTTGCTGTTTTAATGAACATAGACATGTCCTTGTAGTTTGATTTCAGTCTCTCAAATGGAGGTAGAACCTTTCAGTGTCATTTTCCAGGCTGCTGACTATGAATGATGTTATACCTCATTTAGCCTTGGGCAGAGGCTTTGTAGGATAAAATAACTCTTTGGAGGAATCCTTTCTCCAACATACTAATTGCAGAGTTGGGATAGACCTGGGCTTGGATCACTTTCTACTATTGAAAATGTGGCACACCAGAGGGAACTTGAGCCAAAACTGGACTTGGGGCTTGTTACTGCATAAAGGACAACAGTGATTACAACCTTTTGGAAAATAATCAGGACAAAATAATGTGACCTGGGGAGCAGGTAATTTAACTGTACATTTCATCTTCACGTTTTCCTCAACACATCCAAATCCAATCTTCCAGTCTTATTCACAGCTCTGTACAGACCACCTTCTGGAGCCTCCATTGAATCTTCATCTCTAGTAGAGGACACAGATCTTCCCTGCCAATTTCTTTCGATCTCACACATTGCTTTTCAGTCCCCAACATCAACAGGCACTCCCAGGGAACCCATAGAACACTCCAGATTAGAGATAAAAGAGACATACCTAAGTATAATAAAGGCAGACTACAGCAAATTTATAGCCAATATTAAATTAAATGAAGAGAAACTCAAAGCAATTTCATTAAACTTGGGAATAAGACAGGGTTGTCCACTCTCTCCATACCTGTTCCATCTAGTGCTTTAAGTCTTACCTACAGCAATAAAACAACTGAAAAAGATCAAAGGAATACAAATTGGAGGGGAAAAAGCAAAAGCATCTTTATTTGAAGATAATATGATAACATACATAAGTGAGCCAAAACATTCTACCAGGAAACTCCTACAGCTGATAAACACTTTCAGTAATGCAGCTGGATACAAAATCAATTTACAAAATCAGTAATTCCCTACATACAAATGACAAAAGGCTGAGAAAGATACCAGGGAAACAATACCTTGCATAATAGCCTCAAGTAATGTATCTTGGGTAATTCATTATAACCAAGCAAGTGAAAGACTTATATGATAAAATCTTTAAGACATTGAAGAAAATATAAAAAGATGGAAAGATTTCCTATGTTCATAGATTGGTCAGACTAATATAGTAAAAAATTGACATCCTTCCAAAATTAATCTACAAATTCAATGTAATCTCCATTAAAATTCCAACACAGTCTTGGAAGGACCATTTTTGGCTTTATGTGGAAATGCAAAAACTCAGGATAGCTGAAACAATCTTGAATAATAAAAAAAAATCTATAGGAGGTATCATTGTCCTTGATTTCAAATTGTGCTACAAAGCTATTGCAATCAAAAATAAAAACATGGTATTGGCACAAAAACAAATGTATTGATCAGTGTAATCTAATTAAAGATAAAGACATAATCCCACACATCTATGGACAACTGATTTTTCATGAAGAAGCCAGAAATACACAATGGAGAAAAAAATCCAGAATCTTCAACAAATGGTGCTGGTCAAACTGGATGTCTGCATGTAGGAAAATGCAAATAGATCAATACTTACCATCCTGCAAAAATTCAACTCTGAATGAATCAAAGACCTCAACATAAAATCAAAAACACTGAGCCTGTTAGAATAGAAAGTGGAGAATAGCCTTGAACTCATTGGCAGAGGAGAATATTTTTTGAACAGTACACATAAGCACAGGCACTTAAGATCACCAACTAATAAGTGGGACCTCATGAAACCAATAAGCTTCTGTAAGGCAAAGGTCACTATCTTTCAGACAAAGTGGCAACCTAAAGAATGGGAAAAGGTTTTTAGAACCTACACAGCTGATAGAGGGCTTATACCCAAAATATATAAAGAACTCAAAAAACCAGATATTAAGAAAACAAATAACCTAATTTAAAAATGGGATACAGTTCTAAACAGAGAATTCTCAAAAGGATGAGACAAAGAAATGCTCAACATCCTTAGTTATCAAGATAATGCAAATTAAATCTACTTTATTATTTCACCTGAAACCCATCAGAATGGCTAAGATTAATATAAACAAATGGCAGTTCATGTTGGTGAGGATGTACAATAAGGAGAATACTCATTCATTGCTGGTGGGACTGCAAAGTTGTACAGTCACTGTGGAAATCAGTGTGTCAGTTCCTCAGGAAAAATGGGAATTGATTTATTTCAAGATTCAGCTATAGCACTCTTGGGCATGTAACTACCACAGAGACACTTGCTCAAACATGTTCATTTCTGCTGTATTCATAAAAGCCAGATATTGGAAATAAACCTTATGTCCCTCAACAGCGTAATGGATAAAGGATGTATGGTACATTTATACAATAAAGTATTACTGAGCCATTAAAAACATGAAATCATGAAATTCACAAGTCAATTGGTGAAAGTGAAAAAAAAATCATTCTGAGTGAGGTAACATAGACCCAGCAAGAACTATATTGTATTATATATTTACGTCTATATTAGCTGTTAAGTCAATGGCAATCAAGCTCTAATCCATAGAATCATAGAGATTAAGTATATAATAAGGGAGTAGGGAGGTATAGATAGACCTCCCTAGAAAAGGGAAAAAATAATAAATAGTTATGAATGGATGGGTAGGGGACTAGAACAGGAGGATAAAATGGGGAGAAGGAAGGAAGAAGGGGATGTAGGAAGCAATTGGTGAAGAAACAACTAAAATTAAGGCTATTTGAAGGTTATTATGGAAACATAACAGTAGAAGCTTCATAAAAGGTACACATATATGAGGTGATCTAGTTAGAATTATCAAATAATGGGGCATTGAGTCCTGTCTGGATATCTCTTGTCACCAAATAAAGCTTCCAGTATCATGATTCAGTTACATCTAATTGAGTTGTTGGCCAAAGGGGTCTCATGGGAACCCCCAAACAACACAGACTATTTCCAAGACTATGGGTTGTTCTTCACAAAATTGTCAAAGACTTTGTTATTGAATACAACACCTGCACAACTCACTGAACATGGAAAAGTCAAGCTGGTGCTTACATAAATTCTCCATCCCTATATTCCAGGATTTTGGTACAGGAAGTTTCTTTGTACTGCCAAAGGAGAAAGTTGTTCCTTGCTCAGCCATCATCAGACAAGCTTCCTCCTGCAGCTGATGGAAACAAATAAACCCTCACCAATTAGTACACAGAGTTAGAGACCTTGAAACACTCAGCCCTATATAGGGTATCTTCATCAAATCCTTCCCCTCAGAGATCAGAGAACCCAGTGGAAGAAGATGTGGAAAGAGTGTAAGAGCCAGAGGAGATGGAGGACACAAAGAAAACAAGGTCCTCTAAATAAACATGGGCAAGATTTTGTGGACTCACGGAGACTGAGACAGCATTCACAAGCCCTGCATGGGACTGCATCAGGTCCTCTGCATACATACTATGGCTTCCAGTTTAGTGTTTCAATGGAATTCCTGAGAGTAAGAACAAGTGGATCTCTGATTCTTGTGCCTTCTCTTGAGATCTTTTCCTTCCCTTGTTTTTTTGTTTATTTGTTTATTTGTTTGTTCTTGGTTTTCACAATTCTGTTATGATAGTTTTTATGTTATCTTATTATATAATTCATGTAACTCACAGTGTTAGGAGATTAGTGACACCTGAGAGTTATCCTTTGATCTCAGCACATCTAGTTAGGTAGGTGTAAGCACACATGCAAGCACACACAAATGAAATTCAATTTTCAAAAATAAAGCTTAGAAGAAATTTGAAGGATTATTAAATGATCAAATACTTGCGTTATTTGAATTCAGAGAGGACATGAGAAAGTCAAATGGGCAGAAATCTTATTGAAAGTTACCATAGCAGAAAACTGCCCAATTGTAAAGGAGACCTAGAGGAGATCTAGATACAAGGTGGGCCAAAGATCAAAACAGTTCTTTTAACCAAATCTACCCCAAGACATAGTACAATAAATGCATCCTTTCAACTCCAAAGACAAAAAAAACTTCTCCAAGAAGGATGATAAGAAGAATTCACCTGACTGCAAATTGTCATGTAAGAACCTCATAGGCCAAGAGAATTCGCCTCACCAAAGGAAACCAGCTAACAATAACAACAACAGAACCAACAAACAGGAAAATTACTCAGACATAATCCTGGAAGGCTAGGAGAGGTAACTTATGTGGTGAATTCTCAAAAGCTATGAGAATTGTTGACTGGATTACTAACGGGAGTTCTTGAACTGAAATAAGCAAAGGTCACTGATGCAGCTCAGCTGGTAAAGTACTTTCTTAGTAATAGAGGGCCAGGGTGCTGTGGATATCGCTCTGTATGCTGTGAATGTGTTGCTCTGATTGGTTAATCAATAAAGTGCTGATTGACCACTAGCCAAGCAGGAAGTATAGACAAGACAGAGAGAGGAGTATTCTGGGAACAGGAAGGCTGAGTCAGGAGTCACCAGACACAGAGGAAGCAAGATGTAAAGATACCCATAAGCCACAAGTCATGTGGCAACTTACAGATTAATAGAAATGGGTTAATTTAAGATATAAGAACTAGATAGCAAGAATCCTGCCACAGCCATACAGTTTATAAGTAATATAAGTCTCTGTGTGTTTACTTGGGTCTGAGCAGCTACAGGAGCCGGGTGGTCACAGAAAAACTCCAGCTACACCTGGGTTTATCCCAACATTGCACAAATTAGACTCAGTGCCATATACATGTAATTATAGCACTGTGGTTACGAACAAGGTGGAATCAGAAGTTCTAGGCTAGTCTGGTCCACAAAGCAAGTTTGAGAGTAGAGTGGGATACAGGAGACACTTTCATAAAAGAAAGACAAAAACAACTTGAAAGGAACACACATTGCTAAGAACACCTGGAAAGGCACAACAGTCACTGATGAGAATGATTATGAAGACAAATTCAAAAGGTTCTAATATCAAAAATTGGGTGTGAAGCTATTTGCATCTTTATTTTGAGGGCTAAAAAATCAAAACAACACAATACTGCAGTCATTAATTCCAATGGTCAGGTCTGTAATTTCAGCTGCCCTCCCTCAGAAATTTTGTGGCAATAAATAGCAGTACAGTTTTCTCAGGAGATCCAACTGCTTTAACAGAAAAAAAGTCATTGAATTGTAATTTTTTGTAGTTGAGTGTTTTGATTTCTTTTTAAAATCAATAGAAACAAAGTAAAATCATACTTATAATGAGAAATAGCTTTCTCAAAGTTCCTGGTTCTTCAAATACAAGACATAAAGAATAAGTTCTTCCCTATATCCTGAGGGAAAATTATCTCTGTGGGTAGCTTGCAAGTCATTTAGGAAATGTATGTTCCATTAGAAGTGTGGGCGAGCTGGTTGCCTTGGATAAGGTGTGATGTTTAAAACGCATTTATGCTTCAATCATTTAGACAATTACTTAGGCTTTGGAGAGCAGAAAGCAGAGCAGGGACTATTTATCTCCAATTATACAGTATTTTAATTAAATAAGAAATAATAAGAAGGACCAGAATCTACTTATTTTTAATTCTGGTGATGCTCAAATTTTAGTATATGCAGGAATCTTACTTGTCTGTGTCAGAAATTCTTAGGAAAGTGTTCAATGTCTACCTGCTGAAAACCTCAAGTGAGTTCAATTCCACAAAATTATTTTTTTAATCTTGTTTTTCTCTGCAAATAAGGATTCAATGCAACTTCAAAACACACTCTCTAAGTTGATTCCATGTAGGATAGTCAGGGATGATGATGTCCAGATTGCATGTGATGGATGCTTAGGGGTTGAAGTTTACTCATGATAAACTAAGGCAAATAAAGACTCATTTTTCTTTGACTATTTAAAAACAGGTGATTATACTATTTCTTATATAAAAACTATTAAAAACTTTAATTTAGCACCTTGAGAAACATGATGTTTTGCTCTGTAAATTCTTAGAATGGTGTTATTTCTGAACTAGTGTCAATATGCATTCTTTCCAGAATATACTCATAGATGACTTGTATTAAATTTAATATTTCTACTCAGTTATGCATCCTGTAATTTTAATTAAAATGTCTTTTTCTATAGTAATATAATATAGGACCCAACAATCATACTAAGTAAGCCACACACTTATCAAGGTGGGAATTTTGTCTGCCAAATAAATGTAGATAATACTTAATGAATCTGCTTTTGTGCTTCCTCATTTGCACATTTTCAGTCTTATTTCCTATAAGTGCATATTTTTATGTTAAGTAATATGTACAATAGTTTATGCAGAGAAGAAAATGCTAATATTCATTTATTGCTTCCTAAAAATATGTACATACTCATTTGTTATATTGCTTGTTTTCTAATTTCCATTCGTATATAACACATTAACAGCATATGATAAAAATTATGCACATATTTGTTTCTTTTCACTTTTAATCAAAATAATTACTTTGTGACTTTTCATAGATCTCCTTAGTCTTTTTTTTTTTCTTGAAAACTTTTGACCTGGATTTCTCTACGCTAAACATAAGACACGATAAGAAAGATAGTGTGTTTTTATTTTCTTATATGTGGAATTTAGATATAAACATGTTGTATATGTTGTTTGTGTATGTGTATATAGGTGTAAGTCAGGGTTTGTCTGTACACTTGTGTGTCTGTAGGGAATGAAAGTAGAAAAAAAGACTGTGAGATCAGAGAAAGCTCTAAAGGAGGGAAAGAGAGATCAATGGGAGAGAGTAATGGAATATATAAATCATGAAAGCAGAAGAGGGTATTATTAATGGGGAGAAAGCATAGAGATGGGCAGTAATGTTGTGAATAATAGTACAACATTCTGGTATAGATGTATGAAAATGTGATATAGTGAAAGTATTTGGTTTGCATGATGAACAAAATAATAACAATAATGAAGTGGAGAAGAAGAAAGAGGAGATGGAGGAGAATAAGGAGGAGGAGAAAAAAATAAGAAATAAATATTAAATAATTCATTTACTTCCAGACCTATCCTTAATGTCATTTTATGAATTAACATCAAGTTGTTATTTTTAGGTGCCAAGGAGAAGGTGTGTGAAACATGAACTGAACTGAATTGTATGGGTTATATAAAGATCTCTGTTTTTCTAAGTACACACACACTCACAACAATGGGAAGAGATATATGCTACTCTGCTTCAAGAATAAGAAAACTAATGAATGCAAACTTCCTTCTTAATTTCTGTAGATCTTCAAATTCCATCCATTATTTCAACATGCACATATGAAATACTTTATGACAGGGGTTAGAGCCAAGCCTACAGAGACACAAGAGAAACATTGCAAACTAAACAGAGCACATATATGCCAATAAGTTACTAGAAATATATTAGCAACTAAACTATTAACAAATATTAATACCATATGATAGAGACCTCAGTGTTAAAGCAAAATTAACAAAAATAGTTTAGTTTAATCTTCTGTTTCAGGAAACACATGGGTACATGTGCACACCTTCTCACACATAGTGATTCACAATTACTAGTCAAATGGCAATGAGAACTTTTGTTTTCTGATGTTTTCAAAGAAAAGATAATATAAACACAATTAACTTTGCAAACAGATGCTGAAAAATATGATGAAGATAGTGAGGCAAATGAAACCAAGTACGTTATATAGTAGCTAGGAGAATAGACTTATAGTGGATGAAACTAAGTACTTTCTGCAATGGCTAGAGTAGTCATATTTCTAACAAAGTTAGACCAGTCCTGCATTCATTCATTCTGCTCTATATGAACACAGAGTCAATTGTGCCACTAAGAAAAAGACTTATATTGTAGTAGAACTGTCTATATGTATTGTTGCTGTTTTTCCACATGAAACTTATAGGAGTAATTACTATGAAAAAAACAAAACAACAAACAAAAAAAAACCTAAGGTACAATCCAAACTTTGATGGATAAATATGATTGGATATATGAGTTGCTGTTTCATTTAAACAATATTATTTATTTGGTATTTGAGCATAGTTACTAAACAGTTGTTTTTCCTATGAAGATCATTTATCAAAAGTCAAATTGATCATTTAGACAGTAATGAATAGATAATTTCCCCAAAATATTAGGTGATAATCATTTGTGTAAGATACAAAAAATAAGTGAAAAAATGCAAATTAAATTAAATATGACAATTGTTACTTAAAAGAAAACCTAGAAATCACTAGCCTCATGTGTGGCTTAGAGTATTTTGATGCAGGTGGCTTGAAAGCTAATTTGAGAATCAGTAGTGTGGAATGAAGTAAAAAACTATCTAGACATACTGAGAAATGGAGGATAAATGTGTAGTAGATATAGATACATAGATTAGGCCAGCAATTATTTTTAAAAAATATATTTGAGGAACAGAATTTAAAAGTTTTCATAACGGACTGTGCAAAGCAACATGTTTGGATGCAAATTGAACATGTTTATACAATGAATAATCATCAACTTAAAAAAATCAGAGTTTTCTATTACTTTTTCAGCATATATAAAAATTTGATACCAACAGCCAACATTAAATTAGTCATTAATATGCCAGGTCTTGTTCAGAATGCTTAATAAGTTACTTAAGATCATATCAATCCAAGGACTTGCCTCATTACTAAGTCACATTTACCCAGTAGTTGATCAAGAACAACAGGGTGAGTGATTGTACAGTCTTAATCAATGATAATTTGACAGTTTCAAGTTGCTTTTATCCCCAGTGTTCAAATTAGCACACAATGAATGATTTTTCAGTTAATCAGTTATGTGTTTGATAAACACATTTCAATTTTTTTCTGAAATCCTCTAAATCCTTAAGAAAGTATTCAAGATTATTTTTAAATATAAAATGTCACTATAGAAAATCATTTCAGATCTATCTGACATATATCTTGGCCATTTACTTTACTTCCATCCATCTTTGTCTTAGGCGTACAGAAATATGTCCACAAATTTTGGAAAAATAAATGTAAATTCACATAAATGAGTGGAAAAACCCATAACCAGTGTCAACTGTCAAGTGAATTAGAAGAACAGAATGAGTAATGGCTGAGTATATATAATTCTGCTGATGCTGTGGATTTACAGATACATGTGTGGCATTTGTCCCACAAATAGAGACGAGTGAACTTTTTTAAACACATTAAGGATATCTTGAAGAGATCTGTGAAAAACTTTTCTCCAAATAGGTTACTTGAATATAATCTTCATATCCTCACAGGGCACTTGTCCCAGAAGGACCCATTCAGTAAGGAACTGGAGATCTTTGATGAAGCCACTCTTCAAAAATAAAGAAGGTAAAATACATTCACCAAGTGTTTCGCCACAGTTACAAATATAGATGGCAGATAAGTCAATTTGTGTATTCTGAATAAGAAAAAAAGAACTAGTGGAGAAACTGCTAACACATAAGCAGAAAATCTTTAGAAACACTGTGATTTGACTGCCTAAACCAAAAATAATGAGTCAGAAATATGCTCTTTCTGAAAATTAGTTGAAATTTTTAAAAACTTGGTCAAACCTTAAAAGAACAATACTGAATAATACAATAAAAGAACTAGAGGTATCATGATTCCTGATTTCAAGTTCTACTACAGAGCTATAGTAATAAAAACAACACGGTATTGGCATAAAAACAGACAGGTTGATCAATGGAATTGAACCAAAGACTCAGCTGTAAACCTGCACACTTCTGGACACCTGAATTTTGATAAAGAAGCCAGAAATATACAATGGAAAAAAGAAAGCATCCTCAACGAATGATGCTGGTCTAACTAGATGTTGCCATGTAGAAGAATGTAAGTAGATCCATGTCTATGACCCTGAAAAAAAAACAAAAAACAAAAAACTCAAGACCAAGTGGATTAAAGACCTCGACATAAAAACAGGTACACTGAACCTCGTAAATGAGATAGTAGGGAATAGCTTTGAATGCATTGACACAAGACACAACTTTCTGAACAGAGCATCAATAGCATAGGCACTAACATTGACAGTAAATGGGACCTCATGAAACTGAAAAGCTTCTTTAAGTCAAAGGACACTGTCAATTGGACAAAACAGCACCAACCTACAAATGGGGAAAAGATTTTCACCAACTCCATATCTGACAGAGGGCTACTATCCAGAATATATAAAGAACTCAAGGAACTAGACATCAACAAACCAAATAATCCAATTAAAATGGGGTGCATATACTATGAGAGAGAGAGCTCACCCCTGACTCTCCTGGAAGGCCAGAAACCAGAGGCAGGATAGCACAGTGACCTAAGATAGACCCAAACATGACTGACAAAGAAAAAAAAGGCAATGAAATGATATCTAATGATATTCTGCTATACTCATAGATTGGTGCCTTTCCCAGTTGTCACAAGAGGCTTCAACCAGCAATTGATCGAAAGAGATGCAGATACCCACAGCCAAGCACAATCATTAGGCCAAGCTCAGGGAGTCCTGCTGAAGAAGGGAAAGAATGTAGCCTTAAGTTTCTCTGGTCACAACTGGCCCTGAGGTCCTACAGTCATTTTTAAAATGATCACTCAGAGGCTTAATATTAATTGCAAATTCTATGGCCTAGCCACTCAGGCTTCTTGCTAGCTAGCTCTTACAACTTAATTCAGCTCATTTCCATTAATCTATGCATTGTCACGTGGCTCTGTGATTTACCGGTACTTTCACATCTTGCTACTTCTGGTGGCAGCTGGAAGCATCTTCCCCACTCTCCTTTATTCTCTTCACTGTCCAATTGGGATGTACTGCCTAACTTTATTCTGCCTCACCATTGGCCAAACAGCTTTATTTATCAACCAATCAGAGCAACACATATTTACAGCATACAGCAAGACATCCCACAGCAAAAGAAGGATTGTAGGAGTCAGAGGGTTCAGGGACACCACAAGAAAACCACAGAATCAGTTAATCTGGGTTTATATGGGCTCACAGAGACTGAACTGACAACCAGAGAGCCTGCATGGGACTGCTTGGTTTTCTTTTGGAACTCATAACAGTGGGATCAGGGGATGTCTCTGACTCTGATGCCTGCTTTGGAGACCAGTTAGTTCCTCCTACCAGGTTGCTTTGTCCAACTTTAATATGAGAAGTGGTGCCTAGTCTCATGGTAACTTGATATACCATGGTTGGTTTGATACCCATGGAAAGTCTGATCTTTTCTGAAGAGAAGGGAGAAGGAGAAGTGAATGGGGGGGAGAGGAGAGGTAGAGGGGAGAAACTGGGAAGATAAGAGGGAGGCAAAACTGTATTCAGAGTATAAAAACAAACAAATAAATAAACTTAAATAAATTAAATAAATAAATAAAGGAAATAAAGGAAGGAAAGGAGGGAAGGAGAAAGAGAAAGAAAGAAAGAGAGAGAGAGAAAGAAAGAAAGAAAGAAAGAAAGAAAGAAAGAAAGAAAGAAAGAAAGAGAAAGAAAGAAAGAAAGGAAGGAAGGAGGGAGGGAGGGAAGGAAGGAATAGAACAGAAAAAAGCAGCTGTAGAAGCTTAGTACTTAAAAGATCTAAAGAAGTTTGGCTCTAGCCAATCTGGAGCTGAAGTCTGAAACAAAGTCAGCAGGATTCAGTCTTCCACTGTCACCTCTGTTTTCCTCCCTGTTGGCTCCATTCTATAGCGCAAATGGATTTTAACACCTCTCTGTGTACTATCTCATGCTTTAGTCAATTTCAGTAGAGTGTTTATGCTGTGGGATAATGCTTTTGTACACTGGTTTAATAAAACACTGATTGGCCAGTAGCCAGGCAAGAACTATAGGTAGGATAAGCAGATAAGTAGAATTCTGGGAAGAGAAAGGCCGAGTCAGGAGATGCCATCCTGTCATCTAGGGAGTAGCATGTAATGACACACAGGTAAAGCCATGGAACACATGGTGACATATAGATTAACAGAAATGGGCTGAGTTTAAGTGTAAGAGCTAGTTAGTGGTAGGCCTGAGCTAATGGCTGAGCAGTTTTAATTAATATAAGCCTCTGTGTGTTTACTTGGGTCTGAGTGGCTGTGGACTAGGCGGGACACAGAAAAACTTTTAGCTACATGTTTATTTCAGGAATTCTCCTGAAACAAAACTAATGAGACTCACTTGAGTGGGACTGACCTTAGTCGCATGTTCTTAAGCAGTTTGTGTGGAAGATTCTTGTAGGAAAGACATAAGACAAAACCTTCAACAAGCTTCAAGAAATAAGATAAGGACTGAGATTATTTTATGCAATATTCTCAAAATTCCATATGGACAGGAAAGCTGGGCCTGATAATCCAAGCCTGTGATTCTCTGATAATTGTGAGACTGAAGGAGGAGAAACACAAGTTCAATGCAGCCTGGGAAACTTGATGATACCTTGTCTCAGAATTAATAAAAGAAACCCAAACCAGGTTCCAGACATATCTCAGTGGTGGAGAAATTGTCCAGTGTACACCAAGTCCTAGCTTCAGTCCCAAGTACTGTAAAATGAAGGAGCTATATACCTTGCAGAGAAAAAACAATTAATACCCACTGGGGTCTCATAACTCTACTGATGTGTATCAAAAATTTTAAAGCCTGCAAGCTTTATAGGAAAAGAACATGGATAAGAGCATCCTGGGGAAAAGATTTATAGTCTGTTTACATGACTGTTGTTACTGGATAAAAATCTGATAGTTTCATAGTAAGACCTTAGGAATGTTAGAGACATTTGGTAGGAGATGCTTACAAGAAAGCCAAAATGATTAACTCTACCCATAGATGGGTTTTGGGGGAATTTAACATATATACAATCAGGTAGAGTTTGGCATCACCTGTGACAACGAAGCAAAGTAATGACTTGTTGTTTAACATGAAATAAAACCTTCTTTATTCCCTCTTTTAAAAAATGGGGTACAGATCTAAAGAGAGAATTCTCAAAAGAAGAATTCCCAATGGCCAAGAAACATTTAAAGAACTGTTCAGCATCCTTAGTTATCAGGGAAATGCAAATCAAAACAACTGAGATTCCATCACACACCTGTCAGAATGGCTAGGATAAAAAACACAAGTGACAGCTCATGCTAGAGAAGATGTGGAGCAAGGGACACAGTACTTTGCCAGTGGGAGTGCAAACTAGTGTACATACTATGGAAATTAATATGGCAGTTTCTCAGAAACTTGGAAAATGATCTACCTCAAAATTCAACTAAATCACTCCTGGGCATATACCCAAAGGTTGCTCCATCCTACTACAAGAACACTTACTCAACTATGTTCATAGCAGCTTTATTCCTAACAGCTGAAATCTGGAAACAACCTAGGTATCCCTTAACCGAAGAATGATTAAATGGGTTACATTCTCACAATAGAGTATTACTCAGCTATTAAATCAATGATATCATGAAATTTTCAGGCAAATGGATGCAACTTGAAAATATCATCCTGAGTGAGGTAACCCAGACCAATAAAGACAAACATGGTGTGTACTCACTTAGAAGTGGACATTAGCTGTTAAGTAAAAGATAACCATGCTATAATCCAGAGACCCATGGAGACAATGTAACAAGGAATGCTTAAGAGGGGATACATGGATCTCCCTGGGAAGGAAAAAAATGATAGATTTTTGTGGGTGGCCTGGGGGAGGGAGGAATGAGAACAAGAGTGATCAGGTGTGTGTGGGGAGGGTGTGATGGAGGGAGAGAGTAGTGGGAAAGACAACTGGAGTTGGCGGGGGAGGGGGGCTGCATTTCAAGGGCTAAGTAGAAACCTAGCACAAGGAAAACTCCAAGGAATCTATAGGGGTAACTCTATGGAAGACTCCTAGAATAGGGGGATACAGAGCCTGAACTGGCCACCTTCTGTAACCAGACAAGGCTTCTAATAAAAGGATTGGGACACCAACCCAATCACAAAACCTTCAACCTACAATTCATCCTGTTCATAAGACATGCTGGAGTAAAGGTGGTGTGGAACTTGTGAAAGTAGCCAACTAATTACTGGTCTAGCATGAGAGCCATGCCACCAAGGAGAGTCCACCCCTGGCACTGTCTGGATGGCCACTAACCAGAGGCTGATAGCCCAGAGTCCTAGCATAGAACCAAACGTGGGCCAGCCAAAAAATGAAAAAAAAAAAAAGTCAGTGAAATTATTCTTAATGATCCTTCCCTGTACTCATAGACCAGAGTCTAGCATAATCATCATCAGGGAAGATTCCTCCAGCAGCTGAGTGAAGCAGATGCAGACCTGCAGCCAAACAGGCTGAGCTCGGTATATCTTGTAGAAGAGGGGGAGGAAGTATTGTGTGAGCCAGCCAGAACAAGGAGACCAAACAAACAACAATAAAAATAACCCACAAAATCAACTACTCTGGGCTTGTAGGGGCTCACAGAGACTGAATCGCAACCACAGGACCCAGTATGGTTCTGAGCTAGGTCTTTTTTTTTTTTTTTTTTTTTTTTTTTTCTTTCTTTTTTGGTTTTTCGAGGCAGGGTTTCTCTATGTAGTTTTGTGCCTTTCCTGGAACTCACTTGGTAGCCCAGGCTGGCCTCGAACTCACAGAGATCCACCTGGCTCTGCCTCCCGAGTGCTGGGATTAAAGGCATGCGCCACCACCGCCCGGCCTAGGTCTTCTTTATATATGTTATGGTTGTGTAGCTTGTTGTTCTTGTGGGACTCCCAGCAATAAGAGTGAGGGGTGTCTCTGATTTTTTTTGCCTGAGCTTGGGACTCTTTTTTCTCCTACTGCTTTGTCCAGCCTTACTATGTTGTATATCTTGTATCTTGTTAGGTCATGTTTGGTTGATATCCCTTAGGCCTGCACTTTTCTGAAGGGACACAGAGGAGGAGTAGATCTAGGGGAGTGCAAAAGGGAAAGAGAGGGCTGGGAGGAGAGGAAGGAAGGATAACTGTGGTCAGGATGCAATATATGAGAGAAAAATAAAAAAAAATAAATGACAACCTAGTCAGGAATAATTACACATTGGAGTGATAGTATGTCACAAAGAATAAAGTTTCCTAATGAAACTGTTGTTTGGAAAAGTGATCTGTACTGTTTCAGGAAAGCTCACTGTGAGTATAACCACTCTCAGTTCCACTTTGTCTTTCGTGACAGGAGTATTAAATGAAGCTGATTTACTTTTCTTAGTGCCTATAAGAACAGTGCAGGCAGCAAAAGTTTGGGTCAGCTCCTGAAGATGATTTGAAGTTTTTAATCACCTTTAGTTAACTCTGATAATTTATAAAGTGAAAGAGACAAAGTTGTGTAATGATAGCTCTACATCTTATTATTTTCATTAAATGAGGAAATCATTTACAAAAATGAATGCTCAGAAAACGGGTTCTGGGAATATGGCTCACTTCAAAAAGTGCTTGTCTAGCAAGCAGGAAGAACTGATGTAATTCCTAGAACTCTGGCCCTGAATTCAATCTCAATCTCAATAAATAAATAGAGATATGTTCTGAAAAGGAGGAACTAAGCATAGTGTGGTAGTTAGAATAGGAACAGTCCCCATAGACTCATGTGTTTGAATAAACGGCCCATAAGGAATGACACTATTAGGAGATGTGGCCTTGTTGGAGGAAGTGTGTCACCGTGGGGGCAGACTCTGAGGTCTCATATATTCAAGCAACACCCAGTGTGGTACACAGTCTTCTGCTGCCTGCGGATCAAGATGAAGTACTCTCTGCAACCTCTCCAGCACCTCTGCCTGCATGCCCCATGTTTTCCACCATGATGACAATGGACTAAACCTCTGAAACTGTAAGTCAGATCCAATAAATCGTTTCCCTTTGTAAGAGTTTCCATGGTCCACCAGGCTGAGGTCCGGGAATCCAAATGATGAGAGAGCAGAGAGATACTGCAGGTGAGGGACGTGGAGATCCTGATGGGGGGACGTACAGAGATGACCGGCCACACTAGTGGAGGCCCATGAACTGTGGACTGGTGGCTGTGGAGCCCCCATGGGACTGGACTAGGCCCTCTGGATATGGAAGATGGTTGTTTGGCTCGACCTGTTTGGGGGGCACCCAGGCAGGGGGATCAGGATCTGTCCCTGTTCTATGGTCAGGCTTCTGGAACCTGGTGCCTGTGGTGTGACACCTTGCACAGTGTTGGTGCAGTGGGAAGGGGCTTGGACCTGCCTAGGCTCAGTGTGCTGGACTCTGCTGACTCCCCTTGGGAGAACTCGACTTGGGGGATGTGGGTGTCTTGGGAAAGAGGGCTGGGGGATGGGAGGAGGGAGGAGGGGAGATCTGTGGATAGTATGTAGAGTGAGTAGAATATTTTTTTAATAAAGAAAAATGAAAGAAAAAAAGTTGCCATGGTCATGGCATCTCTTCACAGCAATAAAACCCTAACTAAGACACATGGTAAATCAAAATTTATTTTATATATTTATCTGAATTTCTAAAATAATAAATATATGATTTTTTTTAGAGCCAGGCGTGGGAACAAACATTTGTAATCCCCAAGTATGAAGGTAGAAACAAGAGGATACCTGAGACTCTCTGGCCACCCAACCAAGCCTACAGGGTAAGCCCCAGATTCAGTGAAAGAATCTCCAGCATAAAGACAGCCAATTGCTGAAGAATAACACTCAAGGTTATCCTCTATCCTCCACAAGTACATCCCCACCCATGCATGTGCAGTTAAATCCACATGAACACCAAACATGCCCACATATACATACATACATGTACATATATATGTACATGTTGATATATGTGTGCATGTATTACTAAAGATAGTTGCAAATTATAATAATTCTAGAAAAATATAAACAGCACTCTTTATGTATAAAATTTTGGGGAAATATATCCTATATCCATCACTTTAAAATATTAGTATATTATCATAATATTAGTATACTATTAGTACATATTTTTATTTTATTGTTTTGTGTGTATGAGTGTTTTGATCTACATATGTCTGAGTACCACTGTGTGCCTGGTGTCGGAGGAGGCCAGAGAGTACATCAACATCCCTGTAACTGGAATAACAGAAGGTTGTGAGATATCACATGTGTCCTGGGAATTGAACCTGGGTCCTCTGAATGAGCAGTCAGTGAGTCATCTCTTCAGCACCCAGTATATTAGTATTTTAATTTTAATTTTTATTGAGATTTTATGGACAATATATTTTATTTACATTGGAGAAACAAATTTAATACATTATATAGATTTTATACAGTAAATTAAATTCAATAACGTACTCCATGTGGCTATAAATGGTGACATCATTGTCAAGTGGTCTAATCATCATGAATTCAAGGAAAAACACAATGAAAGTGAATGTCCCTGGCATAAGTATTTAGTCAACATTTGGAATGATCAGAAGAAATAGGTCAAAATCAGTAAAAAGTTTCTACTGTACTTCAAGTACATTTACCTTCCATTATCTTTCCTGAAAATAACATATTTTGGATTGTTTCAAATCTTCAAGCAGTGTAGAACTCTGTCTCTTTCTCATTCTCAAGACAGACAAAAAGTGACTTGTAAATCATATAGTTGTAAAGGGCCAGCAAATATCAATACTCCTTTATTGTTGGCAATTTTGAAACATTTTTTAAATTGAGAAATAAAAGCATTAGAGAATAGTGTGACAAAGATGGTAATGGCCATCTTAACATTCCATTGCTGGTTTTCTTCACGTATACTTAAATGTAAAGAATTGGGAGCTTCTGGCTTTACTTCTTCTTCCATTAATTTTGAGACATCATCTCTCTATCCACTCAGTGCTGTCCTTGAACACTCAAAATTCCTGCTTCAGCCTTCCCACTGCTGGGATTACAGCCATAGAACGTGATGACTGGGAAAACCAGTTTTATCTGAAATAATAATCTTTCATCAGGAGTTCCTCTGGGGCTGTTCTGCTTCCTCTCTTTGTGCCTTCTCTCTTCCTGATCCCCTGCATGGAAGAGAACCTTTCTTGAAGTGACAATTCAGTAGCTTCAGAGCTGTAAATTCATGAAGCATACCAGAGAAGACATGTTTCTAGAAGATTCCTCCAATATATGGACTTCCTGCCCCTTTTCTCACTACAGGCTTCCATTTCTCCTATGTCTTCCTCAGGGGCAGCTTTGAATGGATCTACTTCCTCCACCAACACTGTCTCCCAGGTATCTGGGCAGCAGAAAGCAGTTAAGAATTTTACATTCCATTAAGAGTTGCATCTTACTGTGACTCACATTAGTTTCCTAGTAACAGTTTACAAAGTTCATTTTATTCATATAAAACAGTTGTTAGCCCAAGGGGAATGACTAAAAACCCCATTTGGCTTGTCAAAATAAGAATATTAAGTCACCTTCAATAAAGATTTTGAAAAAAATTATTAAAAACCACAAATTACATTTTATTATGCTAACATTTAGTAAAGCCATAATTTCATACCAAAATTATAGTAAGGATATAAATTTTGTGATAAGAGTGCTATAAAGACATCAATATTCTTGGTAATGGAGCAGAGCCCTGATTCTTGGATCAGCAATTGGAAGCACTGAGAGGAAACCAAAAGGAAGCTAAATTTAGGATCTGAGAAAGCTTGTAAGTCTTACTTACTCTGAAGCACAAAGGACATAAATTTTAAAATCTAAGGACAGGTTACATAAGGTGGTCACAATGGCCACTTCATAATGGAGATCACTGGATATTTCCTGGCACTCTAAGAGACAATGTACTTTAATGTAGATTATATTGATTTAGCCTAACACAACTGTTTCCTCTTACCTTGCAATAACTTGGAGCAAATCAATGCAATCTGCATTTCAATACTTTGTTTTACTGACTTCTTAATAGACATGGTTTGAAAATTTTGATTAGAGGACAATATGCCCACACCTATGAATAAATGGACTGCATACAGGTAGGAAGCCAGAAAGCAAAATAAATCACTTTATTTTTAAATTCACACAAGCAATTAATGCTTGTATATTTTAGAGACATTGTCAATAGAGACATGACCTTGCTTTTTGTGTGACAGTATCTCAGAAGCCTCCTTGAGAGTGTTCAGATCTCATTGTGAATGCTGTCTTCATATCATTGTGGTAAAATATAAGATGTAATAAGTATTCCCAGTGAAAGAGCAACAAACTCAATATATCCATTCTACCATCATTCTCTTCCTTAGCAACTGTAGTGTTCATGAATGCCAAATGCAATTATAGAAAATATAAGAAAAAATATTTTGAAAGCTTAGATTTTGTGAAAGTTTTGGGCTACCTCTATTCTACAATTAATTGTCCTATGGTGTTATAAGTAGGGATAGGTGGTCTAAAGGCAATGGTCAGGGGTGTTGTTTCTGCTGCCATTGTTTGTCAAGTCTCATTATTGTAGATCCAACCAGTCATAGAGTATTGACAGAAATACAAGTAAATCAAAAACAACACTTGCTACAATCAATGTAAAGGCATGCGTGCATATGGCTTGAGACAAAATAGAGCATTATTTTGTAATGTTCTAATTAAATGTGGATATTACAATGTTGTATGAAGTCTGGGGAGATTGATCAGTCAGAAATGTGCTTGAGGACCTTAGTTTAATCCATCAGATCCGACATGAAGATTTTCATACTGAGCACAGCGGTGTATAACTTAATCTTATTCTTGGGTATTGCTGGCCAGATGGGGGAACCTAATCTGTAAATCCCAGTTCCAGTGACAGACACTGTCTCAAAAACAAGATGGAAAGTGATTGGCAATGACACACCCAGTATGGACCTCTAGTCTCCACTAGCATGTGCACATGAATACATACACCATATGTAGTGCGCACACACACAGACACACACACACACACACACACACACAAATATGGCATGAAGATTTTATTAAATGTTTGATGCATCTAACATAGAAATATTAATGAATGATTATGATATATGTGTGTGTACATCAGAAAGAAAACAAGAGACTTTATACTGTCCTTAATAACAATAAAATATGTTGTTACTAAGAACAAATGAAGATATTGAATAAGCCTTTGAAATATACTTGATTCAGGAGCCATGAAGGCATAAAAAATGACTATATGTCTGCCATTCTCTCATCTACTTCATAAAATGTTTCCTTTCTTTCCTTTCCTTTTTTTTTTTTTTTTTTTTTTTTTTTTGAGGCAGGGTTTCTCTGTGTAACAGTACTACCTGTCCTTGTTGTCATTCTCCCACTCGGCCACTGTTGACTCTTATTTCTCTGGAACCATAAGTCCAAATAAGCTCATTTTTCCCCCTTAAATTCCTTCTGGTCATAGTATTTTATCATTGCAACAGAAGAGGAACTAATACAATGTTCCACAATCATTTCTTCTCTTAGGAGAGTCTAATCACATAACCCACACAGGACATTATCACATGAACCTAAAATTGTCTACATTGTATATCACTGGCCTTCCTTCACAGTAGAAACTTGTAGCTATTTGAGATTTGATAGAGTATAATAAAGTGCAGTTCAAATGTTTCTAGTACCACATTCTCTGTGTACAAGAAATGGATATTGATAGCAACATTTGAAATCCTTTCTTATGAGGCTCAGTTATTAACATTTAACAAGAATATTTGTATTTGATATCCATGAAAAAAGGCCAGTTAGCCCATTTAATAGTCATTGATAAGATTATTTATTCTTAAAAATAAATGTTAAGACTTAAGGTAGGTTCATTATCTAATAATTATATTACAATGATTTATATCCAACTAGCTTTGGAATTTTAGTTGTCAAAAAGTTCAGATATTAAGTAAAAATGTTTTTATGCTTATTTATAAACAAAAAATCTTTAGTGAATATTACCACATTACTTTCTGACATACATTGTTCAGGTTTACAGACTCAGTTAAAAACATCAGGCAAAAGAATCCACAAATCCTTACTATATTTAGTCTCTTAGGGTTTCTATTGCTGAGTTAAAAACACATAACCAAAAAGCAACTTGGGAAAGAAAGGGTTTTATTTTTCTTCTTCTACTTCCACTTCACAGTCCATTATCAAAGGAAATGAAGGCAGGAACTTAAGGCAGGGACCTGGAAGCAGGAAGTGAAGCAGAAGCCATGGAGGTTTCTTGCTTACTGCCTTGCTTCTCATGGCTTTTATTCACAGATCTTCCTTTACATTCATTTTTTTCTCCCCTCTTCACTACATATCTTTCTTGCTTCTTTAATAGCCTCCATCTGATGTCCATGACCAATACACACTCAGGCATATATCACCTAACATGATCATTTCCGTTTCCATCTGTTTTCTTGAAAATATCTTAATTTCATTTTAATAACTAAATTCCACTGTACATATGTATATTTTGACTATATACAGGGTTTGAAATCTTGTTTATAATTTTTCAGCAAGCTAGATGTTTCCAGAAGAGAAACAAGTAAGGTAAAAGTAAAAGGATGCCTCCCCTTAGGCCTTAAACACTGTTCATTACTGTTTGTACATTCTTGTTTTAAATATTTCTGATTTCTGGGCTACCTAGGACAGTCTTCAGCTGACCATAATATTACAACTAACCATAATAGAATGCAGTTCATTATTTCTTCCTGGGTTAGCTTAAAAGACACAACGCAGTTTTCCCCTCCCAGGTTCACTTCATCCTGGTAGAACTAAGCTGTCATGTGCGTCTCACTCTTTATTCTCCACTAGCTTGCTGACTGACCCTTCAAAATACATCCTTCTATTTCTCCCTTTCCTTTCACTCCTGGGGAAGTTTTGTTTTGTTTTTCCTTATTGAAAATAGATTTTTTTTTAATTTAATATATCCTGATTATGATTTTCCCTCCATCTACTCCTCCCAGTTCCTCCCTATCTGGATCCACCCCCTTTCCATTTCTCATTAGAAAACAAACAAGCTTGTAAAGGATAATAATAAGCTATAATATAATATAATTTAATATAGTAAGACAAAAACTAACATATCTGATTTGGACAAAACAAACAGGAGAAAAAGAATCCAAGAGAAGCACAAGAAACAGTGAAAATTTGTACACTCAGGAAATGATAAGATCACTAAACTTGGAGCCATAATATATATACAAAGGACCTGATGCAGATTGGTGCAAGCCCTATGAATTCTGCCTCAATTTCTGTGAGTTCATGTGCTTTGACCATGTTGATGTAGAGGGCCTTGTTCTCTTAGTGTCCTCCAATCCCTCTAACTTTTGCAATCTTTCTGCATCCCTTTCTGCAGGGTTCACTGAACTCTGAGGGGGAGGAAATTGATGGATGCATCCCATTTAGGTCTGAGTATTTTAAGTGTTCTCATTCTCTGCATTCTGGCTGAGGGTCTGAGTATTTGTTTCCATCTTCTGCATGAGGAAGCTTGTCTGATGATGACTCAGCAAGGAACTGATCTTTCTTCATTGGTAGCACACACAAAAACTTCCTATATCACAGATCCTGGAACACAGGGCTGAAGGCTCTATATGGGCACCAGCTTGATTTACCCATGGTCAATGAATTATATAGGTGTTGTCATCAGCAATGGGGCCTTTCTGTAGGTTGTGGAGAGCCTTTATAGGCTTGAAAACAATCTGGGTTGTTTGGTGAATTTCCAAGGGATCCTTTTGGCCAATAGTTCAACTAGATGTAACCCAATCCTGGCCTGGGAAACTTCATTTGATGACAAGAGTTGACCAACTGAAGCTTTGTTTCCCTCATTATTTGGTGATTTTATTTCATTATATGTATTTATTATATGTATATATTTTAGCAAGCATCCACTGTATTCTTTCCGTACTGCCCCTCTAATTATCCTTAATTTTAGCTTTTTCTCTTTCTTGTGGGAGATTTTCTAAGGGAAGGATCCCTATGTTAGGTGGCCTTGGGCAAGAACCAGAGTGATTCTAGTTGCATAGTGGCAATATTGAGCAAACATCACACTGGATGAAAATTTCAGACATACTCATCTCACAGGAGGAAAGCACACAGAGATTTGACTTCTCTGTCATTGTTAGTTATCTCTATAAGATAACTGTAAACTGAATGAATTGCAAGTCAATTGAAAAAATCCCTCATTCATTGAAAATGAGGTGATCAATGATGTGGCAATCACAATAAGATCAACAAACTTCTAAAGGGTTGAGATAATGGAAACAGTTGACCAAACACTGGATGAAATTGTCTGCCCACTACTAACCCCATAAAATCTACAATATGACTTTTCATGATATGGCAAACAGGATACACAGTCTAAACCACACATAATTTAAAAATACATTACCATAAGTTAACAAAATGACTTGATTGATATTAGCAGTAAAGCTACTAGACTTTCAGGATTCTGTTGCCTGGTCTTCATGTATTGACATGAACCCATGGGTAAGTATCTACTCTGACTTTAATTTTGAGAAGGATGATCCCGGTCCTGAAACACACAGGGCTTCCAATAGCAACAATTCCAGGAATATCAAACTATGTCTTACAAGTATTTTCATCTAAATTCAGGAAAAGCTTTAGATGGCAATGATGATGTTTTAGAATACACTGTCTGCTTCTGAAATTATCTAAAATTTCTCCAAGGACACAAATGTCTCCACCCAGACTCATACAAAACAACAGCTATGATTACATATATCTCATGCTGATTTGTGTGTGGAGAGACAGAAAAAGAAACCAAATTGCCTAAATTTTTATATACACATTTCATTTTATATACTGCCTAGACATTTTGCTTTAACATTTTATTACATTTATTTAGTGCATGTGTGTATGCATGTGTGAAGGGGTGGCATGCTTTTGCGCAAATGTACTTATGGCAGTCAGAGGACAACCTGCAAAAATTTGTTCTATCCTTCCACCATGTGAATCTGAGGGATCAAATTCAGTACATGAGGCTTGGCATTAAGTGCTCTTAACCACACTAAGCATCTCATCAGCTCACATTTTGTTTATGATATTTTGAATATAATGTTTGCATACAACTCAATTAATAATGAAGTATTTACGTGTCAAATAATGAACTATCATCACTATCATTGGAAATTTATGATTATAGGCTATATAAAAAAACCCCACAATACTTTACTAAAAAGCTCTGAAACAAACAAAAAACACATAAATGAGTTGCATCTGATATTTCCTTCTCAAATTAAACTACCAGTTAAATGCAAACATCATCATACTTTATCCATCAATAAATAGTAAAGCAGTCTTTGAAAAAGCAAAGGGCATGGTTTAACACAATCTAATAATTACTGCTACACATAGAACAAAACAATGAATAAAAAGGGAGCTGAGCCGTGATGTTTCACTATGTGGCAACTTCATTCAGAGGACATCAAAAACAGAATTCACAATAGACAGAATGCATGGTAGATGGTCATGTTGACACCCTCTTTAATCCCAAACTCCAAATATAGAAACAGGTAGACTTCTGTGTGTTCAAGATTAGTTCAAACTATCCAGCCAGGATAATAAGACTCTCACAGTAACAATAGTAATGATAATGATGATGAAGAAGAAGAAGATGATGATGATGATGATGATGATGATGATGATGTAAATACAAGATCTTCCCAGTCCATGATTTGAAGACTAAAGAAGCCTATATATTTTTTCTTTTTTCTTCTTTTGGTTTTTCCAGGACAGGGTTTCTCTGTGTAGTTTTGGTATTTGTTCTGGATCTCGCTCTGTAGACCAGGCTGGCCTCAAACTCACAGAGATCCACCTGGCTCTGTCTCCCGAGTGCTGGAATTAAAGGTGTGTGCCACCACTGCCCAGTAGAAGCCTATATTTTTATCCTGTTCTAAATAAAAGCATGACTTTAAACAGAGCGGGCATTTTAGAACACCTTAATTTTCTAAAATTGGGAAGATACTTCTTTAAGACCAACTTTGGCCAAGTAGAAAGTAAATTGTAAATTTTTATATCTTAAAATTAAGAAAGAGTTGGTGCAAAAGAGAGATATCCATGTTAACACAGTAGTAATTAACTGGGAGAAGTTTTGTGAATATCAAAGGTTGTAATACATAAAATAAGATAAACAATCCTGAGCCCTGGAAAGATGGTCCAGTGTTTAAGAGCACTTGTTCTTGCAGAGATGACTTGTGTTAACTTCCTAGCACCCCCATGGTAGATCACAATTGTCTGTAACTCCAGTTCCAAGAGATAAAACCACCTTCTTATGACCTTGTGGACACCAGGCATGCACATGATACCCAGAGATATATATAGGCAAAATACTGAAGTGCTGTGGGAAGTCTTTCTGTATGCTGTGAATATATGTGTTGCTTCCATTGGCTAATAAATAATGCAGTTTTGGCCTATGGCAAGGCAGCTTAGAGACAAGTGGGAAATTCAAGCAGAGATACAGAGAGAAGGGCGAAGTCAGAGGAGACACCAGCCCTCCGCCCAAGGCGTAACAAGATGCCAGCAGACTGGTAACACCATGGTGACATGTCAACATATAGATTAATAGAAATGGATTGAGTTAAGTTGTAAGAGTTAGCTAGCAAGAAGCCTGACCCATAGGCCATATAATTTGCATTTAATATTAAGCCTCTGAGTGATTATTTTATAAGAGGCTGTGGGACCACAGGGCTGGGCAGGACTGAAGAAACATGGGACCACGGAGGGCAAGTGGGACTGGAGAAACTAATGGCTACATTGGTGTGCATAAAAAAAATACATAAAAAAATTTACAGAAAGACAATCCAGTAAATGAAGGAGTAGAAATAGAAAAATACTCAAAGGTTATAAACATTAAGCGTCAGTCCTGGAAATGTGTCTCGGAGAGCATTGTTTAGATGTGTAGTGTGGAAAGTTAAATTAGATAGCCCGATACTCCTTGTGTTGGTTAACAGTTGTTTCTAAGTCAGTGTCCGCCAACATGTATTCAAGAAAGTGAAATGTGATAGACTTCACTACACTACAAAACACCACGTATCTGTGAGAAATAAAACCCTCTACATAAACAGAATTGCTCTGTGTATATGTATACATAAAGACAGTATTTCTTATATTGAGTAAAAATTAAATTAGAAAAAGAAATGTGATTGGGAAAATCAGCAGTAACGCCATGACTCTTCAGAGAGCACTTAGGAACATATTGAAGTGCAGTAACATAAGAACAAGGCTTTTGGTAGACTGAGATGACTCCAAATTTATCAATTAAATTGATTCTTTTCATTGACTAGCTAATGGGGACAATACCACTATGGACATGTGTGCATGGGAAGGAACTAAAGTAGTTTGAACTTTTCATAAAGCACCCAATCACACAGGACATGGGCTTTTGTTAAACTTACATGATTATGGATAGAGAACAAGAAGGTATGATTACAGCTTAAAAACTGTCTTCACGGGGCCGGAGAGATGACTCAAACATTAAGAATACATGCCTGAGTTCAATTCCTACCACCCATGTAAAGTGGCTAAAAACCTCCTGTAATTCCAGCTCCAATGGATGTGCTGTCCTCTCCCAGTGTTCACTTTACCTACTGTACACTGAGATTCTGGAGCAGACTGCCCATGAAAAAGGTATCTGCAATCTCACATACCCTCACCTAAACACAGACATATATATAATTAGAATTAATAAAAGAAATCTGAAAAATAACTGCCCATGAACTTGGGATGCTAGAATCTGCAAGCACACCACACACACACACACACACACACACACACACACACACACACACACACACTATAATGTAAAGTATTCCAATATCTGTAAATACATCTACATGAATATATACATATTCTGAGAAAATGTGTACACTGAACACATTCAGTCACACAGAATACTGCAGAGGTCATGGTTTTAGGGAAGAGAAAATTAGGAGGTTTTTCTTTTTGCTTCTAAATGAGAGAGGGCTCATTTTGACCTGTGGAGACATGGTTCTGGGAGCTGGATAGTGTGAATACTCCAATGTTTTCTACCAAGTTTCTTGTAATTTACAAGAAAAAACTATGTAAATTTTATGCAATAAAGAAAGGCATGGTCTTTTTCATGGGCAGTCTGCTCCAGAATCTCAGTGTACAGTAGGTAAAGTGAACACCTATAGAAAGTCTGCATTGAATGTGAAGTAGAATGATAGCTGTCTCAATGACAATAGAACTGTTGGCTTAGCACATAGTCTATTCTAAACACTTTCTACTAATTATCTTATAGTACTGATGTCGTGAAAGTACATGTGTTCATCTGGGATCCACACCAAGGACACTAGACTAGACCTTGGATAAATATCGCTCCCTCTGACTCAGTTACAACAGACATAGTAAGCTTCTCTCACATGCTGGTTCTTAGGCTCTGATATATTTTTATCTGGATCTCTATATTTTTATGTTCATGAACTGCACAGAAATGTTGCCACTTAGAGAAACTCTGAAGATGTACCTAAGAAAAACTACAGTTAGTGATTAAAATACAGAAATTTTATCCAGTAAAATTTTATCCAAATACTGTTGATTCATTTTTTCTTTTGTTGCCACATCCTTGGAGAACTAGACTACCACTGTAACTGAAAGTTTCAATAAATAGTGAAAATTTTATATTTCATACTCCTATAACAGTACATAAAAAAATTAAAGTATAAGTAGTAAAAAGATGGTTTTGGTTTTTGGTTTTTGTTGTTTGTTTGTTTGTTTTTTCCTCTAAATGAAAAACGTCACCTGACTTTTTTTCTAGTTATTTCGGGATGTTTTTTTGGACATTTAATTGGTGGAATGCAAATGTCCTGGTACCCAGGGAAACTCTTCCTTTATTTACAAAAGGTCATCTTAAAAGGTAGATGTTAACCAATGATCAAATGTAATAAAGACATCAGCACTGATTGTGCCTTTCTAAGCGGCCTCACTGCTTTTCAGGCCATCCATTTCTTTGTATTTACCATGATTTAGTTCATAATACCATGCTTGAATGTTTGTTCATTTTCTCTGTTTCAAATTATGAGCTTTAAAGAAGACATTTTAACTGGCTTCAGGCATATTTTCTGTTGCAGAAAGAAGATTTACCGTTCACTCTGCTACCAATGTTCAGAACTTACACTTACCCTGTGAATTCCCATATTGTTTAAATAAATGTCTTGTTTCATAATTGGCTTGTTGATAACAAATACTTTGTTTTGTTTCTATATGAAACACTAAAATTAGTATTATATATGAACTTATATATTTTCATGGAGTTTACTAGTAATCATGTGACTGAATTTTTAAAACTAGTAGTCCAAAAACTCCAATTCTGTGTCAGAAAGCTTGCTGGATTTTATCCTTAGGCAATTTCACTTCTCTATTGATTCCTTAACTATTTTGCTGTTAACACTTTTTATTCTTCATCTGAGGAAACTTTAGAAGGGAGAAAATGTTCCCTTTTCTCCTTGCAGAGGTATAATAGAAATTGTTGTTTACCCAGACAGCATTTGGAATAGACTTCCTGGAACCCCTCCATCACAGAGCTTCTCATGAATGCAGATCCCAATCACTGCCCAATAGCCATAGACCCCCAGTAAGGTCAATTACTCCTTCAACCAAGGATGCTGGCATGGACTGGCTGAGATCCAATTTATATATGTCGAGTATAAACCATCCTTTTGAGTGACAGCTTTAGGCATTAGGACACGTTTGTCATTGTTTATTGAGGCATTGGTAGGGGCAGAAGGTAACTTCAGGAGATTACCCTCTTGTTTTCACTCTAACAAGCACATTGGGGGAAACCATCTATTTCTGCCTCTGGACACTGCTGTATCTGAATGCAAGAAGCAAAATTGGTGCTGTCATTAAATGACCGGAATGAGATCTTGCCCTAGGTTAAAGCATACATGGTGATAAGACAGGGAAATGCAGACAGCCATAGCACAGCCTTGTTCACTCCGCCATGTTGTTGACACTTCTTACTAGGCGATTCAATGATTGCTAAGCTGAGCAGTGCTGGTGCTCAGGGCTTTCAACCTAAACCATATTAAAGGAACACGTATCAATGGCATGGGACATTAATAAAACAGATTTTTTAAATTAAGTTTGCTGATGTTGAAAGTTGGAGATGGAATAAAGAGGATATTGTCCTTTGACCTTGCACAGTGTCTTTGAGAAGTAAGAGACAGAAAGAATTACAAACAAGAGCTTAATAATAGCTTCCAAAATGCAAAAGTGACTATCAGAAATAGTGTGTTGATAAAAATATTTCATATTCTTTATTTCCTCTTTAAACTGAGTCAATAGTTTCAAGTCCCTACTCTGTTTTTCTAGAGAGTGAAGAAAAAGCTGTTCTCACCTGTGACCCTGAAGTGGCTCTATGGCACTGTTCCTGTTATCACTTTCAACAAGTGAAGGGTATGACAATATGATAAAAGAGACGAGTAGAGAGGGAAGATGTAAAAAATGATGATAGGGATCTCAACAGGGCTTTTTTCCCCCTCAAGGCTTTGTCCTAACAATGAAGGAAAAGATTAGTAAGGAAGAGATGATTGACAGCTGGGAATTTGCCACTGTAATGTGCACTACATATCTACAGGAGTGCCATCTCTTCGATTTATAATCCTAAGTGGTTCTTATCACTGAGAGCTGCCTGGTGTATTGTGTGTCAGGGAAAAGTGTGTCTTAGGTTTCTGTTGTTTGACTTTTACTCTTGAGAAAAACATAAGCTAACATCTCCTCTCCCCAGACAGGACACTGACAATAGAGCAAAGACACGTTTCTACCACACCTAGCTTGGTGAACCAGTGAACTTATCAGAATTCCCTATAGGAGTGTGAAAGGTGGGTGATTTACTATCATGGATGATTCAGCAGGGCAAATCACTTAAAGCACACCCAGCCTCAGTGACACAGCATTGCTCCACAGCTCCATTGCTCCATTGCTCACAAAGTTATTTCTAAAGATTCATTCTTTCCCAACACTTCAGTTCCCAAGGACCACATCCCCTTCTAGTCTTTACTTCAGCCCTATCATAGACACACTGAAGGAGTTGGAAGAATGTCCAAGAAACTGATTTACCACTGAACTTATCAGAATTCCCTATAGGAGTGTGACAGGTGGGTGATTTACTATCATGGATGATTCAGCAGGGCAAATCACTTAAAGCACACCCAGCCTCAGTGACACAGCATTGCTCCACAGCTCCATTGCTCCATTGCTCACAAAGTTATTCCTAAAGATTCATTCTTTCCCAACACTACTTAATAGACATTTTAAATTGATATGTATGGTGAATTCTTAAAATTATAAGAACCTAATTTAAGCATTAGTAAGGCATTGCATTAAGTCGACATAACAAAGATATAATTTTTAAAGTAACTTTTAAGGAGGCAGATTTGCGTGCACAAATAAACAATAAATATTGAAGTATACAAAGGGTTTAAGAAGTAGGGTGCTTTTCAATGTGCAAAAACATCCTTCTACACACACAAGATGTAAATGCATAGCAGCTTTACTGCAAAGGCCTGGTACAAATGACTAAGGAGGGCACTTTCTTGAGGCAAAAAAAGAACACCAAATGAGACTTAATCATAGTTGTTTTAATTTACTAGATAAAGATAAGGCTGATTGCATTATAATTTTAGAACATTTAAAGTAAGTGAAATCAAATTTATAATACAAAGATAAGAGTCAACAAAATGATTGGAAAATGCATAGTGCTCATTATTCTAAAATAAATTAGCTATTCATTTTCTGCAAATTTGGAAAGACCAAGACTGTCAAATATTTGCAGTTATGTACGTTTAATTTTGGCAAATAAACCCACATATCCCCTCCGAAACAGCCTAAGCTTTGACATTCATGAACAAAGAGAGGAGATTCCACAGCTCTGTCAACACCTAACACACAGCACATTGTTAAGCTTAGAGTTAACAGCATAATAATAAAAATGACTACTATTCATTGTTACAAGAACTTTATGCTTTCACATGCTTCAGCTCACTTACTAAAAGCTTACTATTCGCACACACTCATACACATTACCATCACTTTACAAATAAGGAAACAGAGGCATGTGAACTAAATAGATCAACCAAGAAAGCATAACTGGTAAAAATGACACGCAGAGTACATTCTATCATTATAATTAATACCATATGAAATATATGAAATAAAATGGTTCTTGACAGTCAGTGACCAGATTTCAGACAAGACCTGTAACTTGGTACATTGTGCCATCTTAAAACAGGATCAAACAAATAAACAAACCCTTACCCACCCACCCCCCCAAAATTTTACTCCTTTGTTCCATCACATCTGTCTTAGTACAGCAGGATCTTCCTGATGGCCTAACAGTGGTCTCTGTCTCCTTATACCATAGGATCATCTTTAAACTGATGAGGTTGTGGAGAGATTCGAGTCAGAATTTTAGAGGTAGAAGTTATTTACAGTGCACCTGCCAGCTGAATGTTCATTGTACATCTACCGTCTCTGAGAGCTAAAATATAGCAGACCTCATACTCTAATTGAATTAATGTAACTAAATGGCAGAAAAATTCATTTCAGTTGCTGCATCAGTTTTCTGCACTGCAACTCATCTCCCCTTCTGCCCGTCTAAAATCTACCTGCAATTCCCATACATTTTTTTCCTGTTATAAAGAAAACCCTCTGAAAATGAGCTTTTTAAACTAATGTGAATATATCATTAAAATCGAAGTTTTACAGAATGTAATTTCCCTGTCATGAGAGGATGCTACACTCTTCACTGACTTGCAAATTTCTTTTTGAACAACATACACTTCAAGGATACAACATATTCAACAAATGAAAAGGCCAAGAATATGCACAAAAAGAAGAGGCAGCATTAACATATAGATTAACCCCATCAAAGGGTGATGTTTGATGGGATATTCAATGTGATTCATATATCAGCAGCTAAAAAGCTGAGCTCCACTTCTGAAAAGCCTCTAATTCCACAGTCTGCCTTGTCCCCGACATGAAAAGTGGACTGTGAATGCTGGAGGCATGGGTGCCAGTTACCAGGATAAATGAGAAGCTCATGGGAATTAAGAGATTACACTGTTCTGCAAGACGTAATTAAATGGCAGAAAGATTCATTTCAGTAATTCTAAAACCAAAGCATATGGATTTACTTTCATTTTAATTATTTCTCTTTTTGATTTTTACCTCCCATTAAATATGAAATTTTATTTTAGTTTTTATTGTTTGAATAAATCCAAAGTATAATAAAATGAGCAGTCAATTTCATAATCACATTAATAAAATTTATATATTTTATCAATGTAACTAAATAACAGTTTGTGAATTTCATCATTGAAAAACCAATCATAAATATTAATTTTATTTCTAATAAGTATCTTTCCTTTATTTTTCAAAACTAAAGTGTAAGTATACTACAAAATACATGTAAAAAATTTAGCTGCATATTGTCTTTTCAAATTTTACTCATACAAACAGATACATACATAGTTAGACAGTGTCTTAGGAAGGATTTTATAACTTCCACTTTTTAGCAGTAATTCTCCACCTGTGGATCATGATGAATGACCGTTTCACAGAGGGTGCCTAAGACTATTGATAAACATGGGTATTTACATTATGATTCATAACAGTAGCAAAATTACAGATATGAAGTATATTAAAATAATTTTATGGTTAGGGTTCATCACAACATGAAGTACTGTCTTAAAGGATTGCCGAGTTAGGTTGAGAACCACTCCTTTAAATGAAAATTTATGGTTTTAATCATTTAAATTCTCTTTACTGTAATATGAAACTTTGCTTTCATACTGTGTCATCCATGTCTCCTACTTTCGTCAGAAAAAGAGGCAAACAGAAGAAATGAAAGAAGTATATCCTTCATAATTAGAGCAGATCTTTCCCGGAACTTCCCACCTGGCCCTGTAACTTCTTAGTCCTGCATTCTTTCAAAAAATGAAGTTATAAACATGGAACCATGAATATATCTATAAGACAACAAGTACATTTATCTAACAAGTGTGGCTGAAAGACTACTTCATAGTATCAGCTGTATAGTATAGTCAGATGCTAACTAACTCTACTCATTCTCAATGTATGTGAGCAAGAGTTGATGAAGACGCTTTTTAATCACATGTCCTCAGCATATTGTATGACTCCTCTCCTTCCCCTGCTTTAAAATGTATCTTTTTCTGTTCTTTTAACTTCTTTTTTTTATTTCAGAAAGCATTATAATAAATCACTGCTTTACCTCATTGGTTCTGCATTCTAGTAAGTATAATATTTGAATTTCTATTTATTGGTAAGATCTTGGCTGTTTATATAGAGAATAAAGATGACATAAAACAGTAGAATAAAGGAGATAACATAACAGAAATCAGAACTACCAAAATCCTTTTAAAAAGCCACGAAAGCCATGTTCTGATATTATTTCAATATTGTTGGTGCATGTGTATGTGCATGTAGTATGCAGGTGTACATGTGTGCATTTGGTTGGGAACAGTACATGTGAGCATAAATGAGGAGAACAGAGAAAAATATCAGGTGTCATCCATCATTTGACAAGATAAAGATTTTCATTGGCCTAGAATTTTATAAACAGGGTGGGATAGCTAGCCAGTAGGATCCAGGGATCCACTTGTTTCATCCTCTCCATCACATGAAATAGCAGCCCATCACCAAGCCCAGCTCAGTTCAGGGAGATGGAACTCAGGTTCTCAATCTTGAATGGCAAGCACTTTTCCCATGGAGTTATGTGGCCAGTCCCTACCTCTGTCTCAGAAATTTAGAATTTAGTACAGGGAAGTTGGATGTGCATAACCCCTTCTGTGATACGGCATCCCCCCTTTGTCCACCAGTCTGAGGACTAGCTGCTCTGCCCAGAGAAGCTTTGCTGGCAGAGAAGGAATGTCCCCAAGATTCGGTGAACCAAACTCTTTCCCACTGTGGTGAATGGTCTGGGCAGGTTTAGACTGAATCATTGAGAGGTAGAAGCAAATTTATCTCTGAGTCATGATTTTTTGCTAAATGGCATATATATATCTTACTCTTTTGTCCTTAAAACAATTCCTTAAATCACATTCTGCAAGCACACAATCTAATTTCAACTGAGTCCAGTGTACTTTTGAAATAGTAAGTCAGAAACAGTGTGTGGGGCTGGTGAAATGTTTCCATGGTGAAGAGTACTGGTTGCTCTTCCAGAGGAGCAGAGATTGGTTCCCTGAGCCTCTATCAGGCGATTTATGACAGCCTCTAACTCTATCTAACTGCAGGGGAACGATTGCCCTTTTCTACCCACCCCAGTCCCTGCACAAAGGTGGCACATATTCACACAAATACACATACATATACACACTTACATTACACACACTCATAAATAAAAATGAATATTAAGAAAAATAAATACTTTCAGACCTCTTTAGATGAACACTTTGCTTAAAATTGAAGCCAGAAAAACCGATGAATCATGTAACTCAAAGTAAAATTATTTCATTTATGACTTTATACTACACTGAGTTATTATGTACAAAATTGAGCCCTGAAATAATTATTTTGTTTCATATCTTATATTAGTTATCTTGTAAAATGCTAATTTGTTTAGGGTAAAAAACAAAACAAAACAACAGCAAAACTACTTTACCCTTACCTACCCTTGAAGCATATTAAACCACTGCAGTAAATGTTTTAAAAAATCAAGTGCAATTTGAAATTTTACTCAAGGCTTGTAGATTATTATGCCAGACCATTATTTGTATAACGTATGAAACTCTGTAGCAATGTCAAACACCTACGTTTTGAGGGATATTGAAAATGTTTCTACACACAGCAGCAATGAATTCACGAAGTTTTGCTGACACATATGGAAACATGTGTGTGGAGTGTGTAAATTCATGGGTGTCGAGATTGGGCTAATATCAAGCACATGTGTGTGGAGTGTGTAAATTCATGGGTGTCGAGATTGGGCTAATATCAAGCACATGTGTGTGGAGTGTGTAAATTCATGGGTGTCGAGATTGGGCTAATATCAAGCACATGTGTGTGGAGTGTGTAAATTCATGGGTGTCGAGATTGGGCTAATATCAAGCACATGTTGTCTTTGAAGATAATCACATTTTCCATTAGAATGAATAATTACATAAGTGCTTTACATTTCCTAATATTGACCCACATATGAGTTATATTTCCAAAATAAATCCCATTTGATTATTATTTAGCAATTTTCCTGATAAGTCTGTTTTCTAACTACATTTATAAGATCTTCAGTGTTGGGCAGATAATTATTCAGGCCTATTTTCTGCAATGTTCACTAACAGATTTTGAAATTAAAGTTTTTTCTGATGCATGAAATCAACTATGCTTTTTTATCCATATTTTCTATACAAAGTTTACAGTTTAAATTATCTCTACTTTGGTGAAATTTTGTTAATATTGTGTTACCAAAACATCACTTTGCTATAAAGTTAATTTACATAGAGATAAACAAAGCAGCTATAGAATTATACCTTAACCATTTTAATGTCATTTTTTTTAATTTTGCTATTTATTTTCTATATATTTAAAGTTTTCTAACTCCAAAGGTATACTAGTTTATAGATGACATTAATGCTTTCAAAGAATCACTATGCACGATATTTTTGGTAATAACTTTTATTTTTCACAGCATTATTAATTTTTGATGTTAAACTTTGTTGGCAAAGCCTTTTTAGACTTCTATTTCATTTATGCTCACTAACTTCCCACTACAGATTTTATTCGAGAATTATCTCAGTCGCTTTCCTTGAATTGCTAACATTGATGTGTTGCACAGATAAGAGAGTGCTATGGACTTTCAGCTTTAATTTCAAATTATAGATTTTGATTCCAAGTCTTTCGAGGACCAATATTACCATAAATACTGTAAACTTGATTAATATTAGCATTTAAATCAAGCAGTTTAAGACTATCTAAACCTGTATAAAAAGTAAGTTCTTTTAATTCTTGGTAATATGATATTAATATCCAGGTGTAATGATATGTGAATTATGACCAGACTACTACTAGTGATACATGTATAATTCCTTTGGTACTTGTGTTTTTTCTTTTTCCTGTGCTTAATATTTTGTCAGTTTTCTGGAATATTTTAAGCTGATAATACATTCTTTATCATCATCTTAGAAAAGTTATTATATAAATGTGATTTACCTTGTAATTGTCTTTATTTTTTTATTTTGTGTTAAAGTCTCTTATTAGTGGGTTTTGGTCACTCCTTTTGATTTTGCAGGCTCTATGTTAACTGGACAACTTCTATGTTATTAAATTCATAAATACACATAATTATTTTGTCTATACTGAAGTTATAGCCTTGAGTATTTTAAACTCTCTCATTTTCTAAGAATAACAGTTTATCCCCAATTGTGCCTCCAGAGGTATCTAGGCCACCACGCCTGCTGTCTTAGAATTTGTGTCTTTAATATGCTTACTTGTCCCTGCCTATGTTACTTCGATTTTCCAGTCATATCATTTTGTGTGTAGCTCTTGCACTGTGTAGAGCAGGCAGCTATGCACAAGTCTGAATCTTCCAGTCACTGAATTAAATCACTTTATTGATAGTATGACTCTGTCTGGTGTCAACTTGATAATGCTATTTCATTCATATACATTATTTCCAATTCTCTCTCTCTCTCTTTTGTTATGTTTTTCGAGACAGGGTTTTTCTGTCTAGTTTTGTTGCCTGTCCTGGATCTCCCTCTGTAGCCCAGGCTGGTTCGAACTCACAGGAATCTGCGTGGCTCTGCCTCCCAAGTGCTGGGATTAAAGGCGTGCACCACTGACACCAGCCCCAATTCTCTTTTTATAGGAGATATTTACTGTGGCCACTTTCATCCACTTTTAGAATTTATGATGTTTCTTTTCTATTCTAATTATACTTTTGTAGCTTTTACAGTCTTTATAATTTTTTGCATAAAACTCACTTCTCTATTGATATTGCAGTTTTAAATCTACTTTTATCTTTAATTATGGGAAAACAATGCTATTATTATGTTATTACTCTACATTTACCCATATATGTTTCTTTTTTCTTTATTTGTATATTTGCTTTTTTATTTTTATTTTTGCATCTGTATGTACATGTATGTGGAATGTGCTCAATCTGTACACATTTTCACAGGTGTAGGTGTTCAGGTGTGCATGTACTTATACACACAGGCATGTAGAGGCCCAGGGCTGACACAGCATATCTTTCTTGATTATATACCATCATGTCTATTGAAGTAGGGTCTCTTGTTGAAAGACGAGCTCACCAATTCTGGTTAAATGGGCCAGGTACCTTATCTTGTGGATCTCTGTCTCCGACTGTCTTGTACTGACATTAAAGATGGCAGCCTTGCATGGTGTATAATTTCTCTCCCTACATACATGTGAGCAGTTTGATGTGTACTGTACCTTTAAATTCTGCTGTAGAATTTAATGGATTTTGAATGGCATTATTTTTCCTTCTTTTAATCTGGTTTTCAGATTGATGTTTAGATAGCAGTCATTTAGAAATTCACAAATGTAAAAAAATTAAAATCTTGAAAAATAATGTAATGAAAGGCCAGTTCCATCATTTTCAAATTATTAAGTATCATCATTACATCTTTATATTAACAGGAAGCACTTCTCTTGTACTCTTGTTTCCTCTTCCAATTTTTAGTATGAAATTTAGCAACTTTATACTACATAATTAAATAATAAATGTTACATTATGCTTATTGTCCAACTAATGCTAACACTTTCATAATTCTACATCAAAAGAAGATAATTAGCATAACATTCAGTGAGTAAGTCTAATTTAATGAAGGATATTTTACAAGTGAGAACACTACCTAACCAAATACAATATTCACAGACAATAAAATATTCTGAAATCAAAAGGCTTGCAAAGAGCAAAATGGATTAATACAGTAAAAGACAGAAAGTTTCCAGGGTAGTCCAACAATGATTCAGGCAATAAAGTTGTGAACTAAATTAAAATACGGATTATTCAGCCAACCTCAGAAAGACTGTGAGCTAATGGACTATATCACACATGAGTGTTGAATGCAGAGCACCTGGCATCTTTATAGACAATATAGTCAAATGCCAGGACTCAAGTGGTGAATAAGGGTAACGCGAGAGTCCTAACGACAGTAATATCAGCAGAAATGACATTAATTGAGCCACCCTGGCTAAAAAGCAACGCTGAATGAGATGCACCAATGTGATTCAAACAAACAAAAAGTAATCATGATGGAATATTCCTGACACATTTCCTAAGAAAATAGAAACCTGATGAAAGTAATGATGTTAATTAATGTAACTTACTAAACTGGCATGATTTATGGAGTTACCAAAGTAATGATGTTAACTAGTGTAACTTACTAAACTGGCATGATTTATGGAGTTACAAGAATATGATTGAGGGGCTACTTCCAAATGAATAATTCAGAGGCAGTTACACACACTAAATTCCACCCAGCATAGGTGACAACTCACAAAAGCTGAATTCATGAAGGTTCTTGTAAAATAATGAAGGAAAGCATAGGATGGCCAATTGTTCCAGGCATCATCTTCTTGAAATTTTTTCTCCAAGTTTTCCAGAACAACGGATTATTCTCTAAAGTTCACTTTTTTCTTCCCATGTTGGTCCTTTCAAAGGCTTTAGAAACCATAGTGGAAGAGAGTTGCTGCAGTGGGAGCAGGTCAATTGCACCCACATGGGTGATTGTGAGATGTGTGTATTTCTTTATGCCAGACTTGCTCTTTTTCTTTCTTTCACTTACTAACTGCATAAGAGCAGGACCTGGGTTTTGGTCTCCTCCAAGCACCTGGAGCCAGGTCAAGCACCTTCCCACTAAAGGAGAAAATTAGCTCAAATTCAATTAACAATTATCTATTCTGAGTGCACCCACTATAAATTAAGAAATGTGCAGACAACATGAGAATTATAGTTATCAACATGTTAGAAATAGGAAATAAATCCATTTAAAGGTAGTTGTGGCTTAGATCATAAAGATCTGCAAAAGCTCAAATGTTGAACGTTGGTTCTCAACTTGTGAGACTTGTGGCAAGTGACGGAATCCTTGAAGGTGAGGCATAACAGACAATCATGGCAAGTGTTCCCTTTGAGGGGACATTGTAACCCCAACGTCTTCTACTCTCTTTTAGCTTATAGTCATCTGTGATGTGAGCAGCTTATATCTGTTAGAAGTTCTCCACTATGCCACTACAGTTTCTCAAACAATAGAGGTGAACTACCATAGAAGTCTCTAGAACCATGAACTACTATGTCTTTCTTCCTTACGTTGTTTTTTTTCTCAGTTATTGGGCAAGTCATGACCCAGAAAGTCTCCAATACAACTTTTTTTTTTGCCATTTGTATTTTGTGTTTATAGGAAGTGTGATTTTTTTTTTAATTTAGAAGTTTATTTTTTTCATTTGACATACCAACCATGGTTCCCCACCCCCACCCCCACCCCTGTCTTTTCTGTTCTCATCCCCCTCACACCTCCTCCCCCTCAACCTTCCCTCCATCGACTCCTCAGAGAAGATAAGGCCTCCCATGGGGAGTCAAGGGAGAGCAAGGAAAGAGATATTCAACACAACTTTTAAAATAGTATGTACTTTAAGAATTTCAAGGACTAGCAGAAGGGGAACATATGATTAAATATATTTGAACTTAAATTTTGTTTTAAATAATGTAATATAATAAAAAGATTCATGCAAAGTGTTTTAATAATATCCATGGCCCTCCCCAACTCTTCCCAGATCTACCCTATTCTCTATCCAACTGTGTATTTCCCTCCCCTTTTTCCCCATTAAGACGAGTTTGTGCTGCATAACTATTCTGGATGTCTGGGCTTCCACTTGAGGACAGTTGATCGACCAGGGACTGCAGTCTTAGAGTAGGCATTTTGTCACAGCCATAGAAAGCAAACACAGAAGTTTCAATACATGTTATAAGTTTGTTTTGGTAAAATTGATCCCCTCCAGAAAGATTATCTTTATGTAATATAACCACATTTAGTCTTTATTTTGGAATGGAATTATTTCACGTATCTGAGTTGCTTTGTTTTGTTTTGATGTAGTAGAGAATAGACATTAGATATGGATGACACAAAAATCCTATAATTACAGTGTTTCTAAAGTTATTGTTGTGGCTTTCAAATTATAAAATCATTTTATCAACATAGTCAGATAATATCATCTGTTCTTTTGTAATATTTGTTCCGGTTATTTATTTTCTTTAACTTAAGAATTTATTAGAACTTCTCAAAAACTTACTAATGGTGATGATGGTAAAGGACATTACAGTTTTAACTTAATTATGTGAGTGTCTCTCTAAAACTGATATTTGCAATTCAATTTTATTAAGTATTTCTTATGATATTTAAATAACATACCATTTGTTCTTGTTTTATTTGGATCTCTTATTAGACATGACATTTGAATTTCATTAAATGCCTATTTTTCCTCAACTGATATAATTATACTTTATGCTGGCTTCATAAAATTAATTGACAAAATTTTCATCTTCCTCATATCTTCATTGATTTAGAGCACAGATATGTAATGTTTTGAAAAAAGATAGAATATATTTAGCTTTGAACTTGTCATTTTATTGTTTTTAATTTTAAGCAATTTATCCACTACTATTGTAATTGTAATTTTAACATTTCTTTTGAAATTCTTAAGGACATTTTGGAAATTTTGTTTTCATTAAAAAATCTTCATTCAAATTTGAAAATATATTGGCTAACTTTGGATGGATGTAATTTCTTTCATAATTTTTGAGATTGTCTTTATCTGATTATACCCTTCCTTTTTTTTTATGTTTTTTTTTCTTTTGTATTACTAGCTTGTTGAAGGTTTCTCTACTTCTCTTACTGAATTAAATGGCTCAGGTTTATACTTTTTCTTTCTTGTGTCTTTTTCTATTTTATGATATAGAACCATCCAAAAAACACTTGTCAGTGAGCTTCTCCCTCATCATGCTTAAATGAAAATAATAAATAACAAATGATAAGTCTAGAAATCACTCTTTCAACTTGTGATACAAAATAAGAACTCATCTTGTTATTTCATTCTGCTTCTCTTCATAAACATAATGCAGTTATTATAATTTCAACTATAGATGGAATGAAAAATATTTATGAGTGTCCCCCCCCAATTCCTTCTCAGATAGGATAAGAAATATCAATGGGTTTAGAGAATAGGCTTATGGGGATTTGCTTGCTTGCTGAATTTTATTCACAGCAAATGCACTGAGCACATTTCACAGTGATTACTCTTCTCCTCCCTCAGTCATGCCAAAGAAGAAATTCTTTGATCTTTACCTTCAAAACAGATTGAAATTACTGGAACTAGGCTCAAGTAATTGCTCTCAATAACCCATAGTCATCCTAAACAATATATCTGAGTTCTACCATATAATGGCAACTGTACCCTCTTTTCTAGGTAACTAGCTCCCATTAATGACTCTGAGGTTTTCTTTCCATCTACATTTCAAAGTAGTAGCTTGCTTGGTAACCTCGATTGTTGATGTATCCAGGACAAGTAGTTGCTTTCAGTTTTCTTCTTATTGGAGGGTTAGGAGCAATGACCATGTATCTCTTTTGTAACAGTCATTAACCAAAAGTCTCCAAAATAACTTTTAGAACCAACATTTATATGTAATAAAAATTATTTTAGACTTAAGTGTATTTACTTAGATATAATTGTCTATCGTATATGAAAAACAACACTCCTTGAAGAATTCTTTGACTTTGCAATTATGGCTGACAAATTTTCGCTTATTTATTTGTTGAGACAGAGTATCACTATACAGTCTAAGCTGGCTTCAAAGACATAATCTTTCTGCTCAAACTTTTAATTTTGTGTATCTAGCAGGGTGCACCACTATGTCCAGCTAACATTTTTATTTCTTGCAGACTCTGGTAGAACAAGTGTGGAGCTATTCTGCCCTCTTCATGAGATTTTTCACTTTGGGTTTTGGAATAATATGCCTATATATTTTTTATAATTTTTTATTTAAAAAATTTCTTCCTTTTTATATATCAACCCCTGTTCCTCTTCCCTCCCCTCCCCCCTCCTGCTCCTCTTCTGTTTTTTAAAACCTTATGTGCTGTAGTGTCTATAAAGTAGGTGGTGGAAAGTTATGAAGTAGTCAGTTCCAATATTCATTCATTTGGTCAATCTCTATATATGTGACAGGATAGGCTTGACCTCTGCTATGCAGTGTGGTGTATATCATTTACCTGTGTGTGTGTGAAAAATGTACTTCACATTTAGGCTGTGTGTGGAGATTCATGTTAGTATGAAAGTGACCTTTATTCACTAACAACGTTTTACTTAGTGTGACGTAAGAATTGCCCTGAAACATCCAGTGAGAGCTGAAAATAAGCTTGGCCTAAGCAAAGACTGTTTGGGTCTCCTTGGCAAAAACCAGCAAAGGCAGGGACTATAGTATACCAAAAAAAGGGAGCAACAATTCTCATGTGGTCTTCATTTACCATGGTCTCCTATTCCTTGTTCTCCCTCTCTGTTGTTGATCCAGCTGGGATCTCCCACTCATCCAAGCTCTCTTTCCCTCGACCCTTGCCCTTCACTACCCCCACTCATGTCCAGGCTGTTCATGTAGATCTCATTCCATTTCTCTGTCATTGGGCGATCCCTGTGTCTTTCTTGGGGTCCTGTTTTCCAGGTAGTCTGCCTGGTGATGTGAGTAGCAGTCCAGTCATCCTTGTTCCACATCTAGTATCCTGTTATGAGTGAGTACATACCATGTTTGTCTTTCTGAGTCTGGGATACCTCACTCAGGATGATTTTTTCTAGCTCCTTCCATTTGTCTGCAAGCCTCATGATGTCATTGTTTTTCTCTGCTGAGTAGTATTCCATTGTGTATATGTACCACATTTTGTTTATCCATTCTTCAGTTGAAGGGCATCTAGGTTGTTTCCATGTTCTGGCTATTACAAACAATGCTGATATGAACATAGCTGAACAAGTGCTCTTGTGGTGTGGTTGAGCATTCCTTGGGTATATGCCCAAGAGTGGTATAGCTGGATCTTGGGGGAGATGGATTCCCAATTTTCTAAGAAAGTGCCATATTGATTTCCAAAGTGGTTGTACAAGCTTGCATTCCCACCAGCAGTGGAGGAGAGTTCCCCTAGCTCCACATCCTCTCCAGCATAAGGTGTCTTCAGTGTTTTTGATCTTAGCCATTCTGACAGGCATAAGGTGGTATCTCAGAGTTGTTTTGATTTGCATTTCCCTGATGATTAGGGATGTTGAGCAATTCCTTAAATGTCTTTCAGCCATTTGAGTTTCCTCTGTTGAGAATTCTCTGTTTAGTTCTATAGCCCATTTCTTAATTGGATTGTTGGGCATTTTGATATCTAATTTCTTGAGTTCCTTATATATTCTGGATATCAGTCCTCTGTCAGATGTGGGATTGGTGAATATCTTTTCCCATTCTGTAGGCTAGGAGACCATGGTAAATGAAGACCACATGAGAATAGGAAGAAACAAAGTGCTAGAGAGGCCCACAGAAATCCACAAAGATACCCCCACAACAGACTGCTGGCAATGGTCGAGAGACAGTCCGAATTGACCTACTCTGGTGATGGGATGGCCAAACACCCCAATTGTCATGCTAGAAACCTCATCCAACTACTGAGGGATCTGGATGCAGAGATCCATGACTAGGCCCCAGGTGGATCTCTGGGAGTCCAATTAGCGAGAATGAGGAGGGTTTATATGAGAGAGAATTGTTGAGACCAAGGTCGGATAAAGCACAGAGACAAATAGTCAAACAAACGGAAACACATGAAATATGAACCAATGGCTGAGGGGTCACCAACTGGATCAGGCCCTCTGAGTGCGTGAGACAGTTGATTGGCCTGATCTGTTTGGGAGGCATCCAGGCAGTGGCACTGGGTCCTGTGCTCATTGCATGAGTCGGCTGTTTGAAACCTGGGGCCTATGCAGGGTCGCTTGGCTCGGCCTGGGAGGAGGGGACTGGACCTACCTGGACTGAGTCCACCAGGTTGATCTCAGTCTGTGGGGAAGGCTTTGCCCTGGAGGAGATTGGAATGGGGGGCGGGCTGGGGGGAAGGTGAGGGGGGCGGGAGGGGGGAGAACAAGGGAATCTGTGCCTGTATGTAGAACTGAATTGTATTGCAAAATAAAAATTAAAAAAAAAAATTAAAAAAAAAAAAAGGGAGCAACAAAAAGGTGAAGGGAAATGAGGGATGGACTCGTCAGTACACAAAGAGAGAATTAAGCAAATGTGTAGATTCAACCCAACATATGAAGTTCTGGTGTATCTATAATTAGGCAAACAGACAATAAATCATGTGATTAGATACATAAAAAAGCTAAGTGTCCTGCGCACATGATGCAACATGGATACAAAATACAAAGTTCATAGTTTTTTGCCCCTCCTAGGAATCTGTAAAAGTAAGTATCAATCCAAATGGCCTTAACTTCTCCTGGGCTTCAGCTACTTCAGACAGATTTCAGCCTCACCACAGGCCTCTGTCCTCCCTTTTTCTCAAGCATTTACTTCAGAAAACTAGCAGTTGTAAATGCTTGTTTTACCCCCTTGAGATGTAAATCTCTCAGCCTTTTATCAGTTTCACAGTTCAGAAAAAGCATTTTAAAGGGCTTGAAAGCCATCATAAAATAGGATCACCAAGGAAGAGGATGTCCAGGAGACTTCTGGTGCAAGTTGAAGCCTCAGCATTCTAAGTTTTAATGCCAATCCACAGATACTTGGTCACTGACTTCTCTAAAACAAACTTCAGTATTTTTCCCAGTAATTGTAAAATCTGTGTTTTGTTGAAACAAAATTGAGTTCACCCTCATGCCTATTACATAGAACCAATTAAGTCTCCCTTGTTTGTTTAATTCCACTTGGAACATTTTCTCTGTAAAGTTTAAAACAAAAAAAAAAGAAAAAAAAAACAGAAACAACAACAAAAACTAAATGGAACTCATAAATTTTAAAAGTTGGAGTCAGTCTAATTGTGGGTATATGCCAATTGTTTATGAAAAAGTAGACAACCAGTAACTGCCGTCTTCAAAGTACACAGGCTTCCTGAAGATGGAAAGTCAAGTTTGATGGGTCTGGTAGAGGAGAAAGCATACAGAGAGAGAGAGATCCAGGGGCATGTGCTGGCTAGTTTTATGTCAACTTGACATAAGCTATCAGAAAGGAGAGAATCTTACTGGGGAAAAATATTTCCATAAGATAGGGCTGTAGGCAGTCCTTTAGGGCATTTTCGTAATTAGTGATTGATGGCCAAGGGCTTATCCAATGGTGGGTGGGGACACCCCGGATGATACCTTGGATTCTGTAAGAAAGCAGGCTGAACAAGCCATTAGCCATTGGGAGCAAGTAACAATATTTCATCACCTCTGCATCTTCTCCTGCCCCCGGTTTCTAACTAATTTGAGTTCTTGCCTTTCTTGTCTTCCCTCAGTGAACTGTGACTCAGAATATGTAAGTCAAATAAACTTTTTACTCCTAAGTTACTTTTGGTCATGGTGTCTCATCAAAGTAATGGTAACCCTAAGACAGGGCACTATGTAATGTTATGGCATTCATATTTTCTATCAGTGTTAGGCTACAAGTGGAATTGAATGAATTCCAGTTTGGGGAACACATGGAAGAAACATTAGAGGCTGGAGAACTAGCCCAATCTCCAAGACGATAATATATAGCTGGTTTGAGAAATGTCCATTTGGATTGTTGTTGATGGGTGACAGGTTCAAATAAGACAGAAATAGAATCAGTACCCTGCAAATTTACTGAATTTGGGTATTAAAATGATGGTCCAGACATAACAATAGCATGCATATACTTTGCTCTTGTTTCATCATATTTTACAAGACTAAGTGTTCCTGTTGTAAAGAAGTCTTGGCTCTCTTTATATTGTTTTCTAGATGTTCTAGTACTATGGTCTAAAATGCTGTGTGTGCACTCTGGACAGCACTATCATGAAATGGGTATGGAAAAGCAATGGTGTTATGGAAGAACAATCTTTAGATTAATGAATGCCTCGTCAGGTCTATTAAACATAGACTTAGAATGATAAAGTCTCACTTAGATAAACATGAATCCATAAGCTATTTTAAGAATGGAAATTGCTGTGGCTGGAGAAAAGGTTCATCAGTTAAGAGGGCTTTCAGCTCTTGAAGAGGACCCAGGTTCAGGTCCCAGCATCTAGCTAACAGTTCATAATCATATATAACTCCAGCTTCTAGGTACCTGATGCTTGCTTCTGGCTTCCACACATTTATGCTCACATGTAGTACAAGCACACATACATACAGATAGAAAAAAAAAAACACATTTATATTAAAGAATAAAAATTATTACTGTTAATTACTGGAAAAGAGAAAAGATATGACATATTCACATTTATAGTTTGTTAGGCAAATTTCCCATTATTGTAATGTATTTTCATGGTAACTGTTTTGCTGACACTGGAGGCAGAAATTGAGACTCCATTCATCCAAAGTTGAATTTGAATCTCAGGTAGTCCACAGACTGACTGTGAACCTTTGGGTAAGCCACTTAATCTCTTTCCTGCCAAAGGCTTTTTTCTCCTCTCTATATTATATCATTTCCTTTTTCTATGTCTCTAGAGTTTCCTTTCTGTTAATATGTGCTCTGGGCATTAAAAAAAAAAAAAAAAAAAAAAAAAAAAAAAGATGTGCACTTAGAAAATTTGACCTGGCAGCTTAAGTAATTTGCCCAAGGTCACTGAGTGAATCAGTGGTAGATATAAGTGTAAGAAGCTATAATTCCTCCTCTCATTTCCTGCCTAAACCATTAGATAGCTCCATCTGTTTTGATTCCATCATTAATATGAAGTCATAGTTCTGTTTCTTAATAGAAATGAACTGATCCACTGGCTAAAAGTAGAAGGTGAAATAGCTTTAAATGTAGTATTAGTCCTCATAAATAAAACTTCAAAGATACCCTGTTATAAAAATTTTTTAAAGTACTGTGTGATACTGATCTTTACCATTATAATAAAAGAAAAAACAAAGTTCTCATCAACATGAGTATTTAATGAACCTTTTTATGCTAAACATGAAGTTAAGCTTTTGATACTTTGATAACATGTCACGGTGACATTTTTAAGTGACGAAGCGTTCATTAATGCCTGCCTACGTTAAAAGTAACACTACATTAACTTGATCCGATTAATGTTCCCACAATGCACAATGATACATTGATAATTATGGGCCACTTTTTTTAAAGTATTAACCAGCATATTATTATATAGTAAATGAATTGGATAGCCTCTGTAATGTCACTGTTCATTATTAGTTCAGTTAATTAAATGTGTGCCATAGAAACCATTTGGTAATTCACTTCTCTCAGATGTTATCAAATGCTTTTAATACAATGCATTCCAAGATCACATGTTAATGCCTCGTATCTGTGATGGCTATTTCCCATGACTAGGCAGAAAGAATTTCCCTGTTCTATTTAGAGTTTTAGATAAAGATGTTTGCTACATAGTTACAGATATACACCTAGTTCATGGGGGATAGGAAGATGACTGCATTGTTAAAGTGCTTGCCATGTATGCATGAAAAACTGGGTTTCATTCCCTGAAGTCACATAACAAGTGAGGCAGTCCATCTTATGCCTATAATGCCAGCACAGGGGAGGCAGAGAGAGAGAGGCAGATCTTCTCATTAGCCGGTCAATCTATACAAATTGGTGAGTGTTGGACTCAGTGAGAGATTCCATCTAAACAATAATATGTAAAGCAACTGAGGGAAGCCTCACATTAACTTCTGGCTTCCATATACATGAACAATTACACACTCATGTTCACACACACACACACACACACACACACACCCATATGCCGTACATTGCACAAGGATTTACATTATTAACATTTATTCTAACAATCTCATTTATACGTATTTCATGACTGACTAGTTTTTCTTTAATATAAAGCCATTTAAATTGTATGATATATATATATATATATATATATATATATATATATATATATATATATAGAGAGAGAGAGAGAGAGAGAGAGAGAGAGAGAGGAGAGAGGCCATTAAAATTATTTAGCTTTATCTCTCCAAGATGCTTATCAATATAATGTGTTCTGTGCAAACTCTGCACCATTATTTTGTCTGTCAGTTGCCTTTGAATGTTATATGAGTATCAGTGACAGATGAACGCAAACTTTCAAAGGAACAGAGCACAAGGATTTGTGTAATTCAAAATGGACTTCAAATTGGAGTTTAAGTTAGGCAGACAGAATTTTACTACATTTGCAAATATGAATCTAAAAGAGACTAGGTCATATGAGGCCTGAGGAGGATATTTAGGCAATGTCAGAGTGTAGCTGGTATCAAAAGTCTGCCTTGTAAGGAAATTTCACCGGGTTTAGTAAGATGCCAACAGAAAATAGACCATCTATGTTGGGTTCCACTCTGCCATATGTTTCTGTGGGCATATTGATATTATAATTACATCGTTTTCATGTTCTGCAGAACTAAATATCTGTTGGATTTGATTCAAGAGGAACTTCAAGGCATGGGACAGCTAGAGTTCGGAGCTCATTACTACATGTCCTCCTAAGAACAGATGGAAGACCACAGGCCTTGTTACTGCTCTAGTGTCTCTCCGGCAGCTCTTGACATAGGGACAGGAGGAAAACAGCTGAGCCAATTTCCCAGGACCCGAAGATAAATATTTTGAAGGGAAGAAAAAAAATTCATGGCAATATTTTTCTATTTTTTGTTTGTTTGTTTATTTGTAAATAATATACCACAAAGTCATCAAAATATTCGGTGGAAGGTTCATTCTTGTGAACTTACGAGTTGCTGTAGTGTCCTTTTTTTTTTCGTGATAAAGTCAACATCACTGACCCTTTTTTTTTATTCTTAAAAGTAGATTTTACATAAGTGCTGCTGCTAGTTCACCAAAGAGAGTCTACCCATGAAACATGACTTTTATTTTATTTTTTATAATATATGCTGCTGGAAAGTACACTACAAATATGTCTCTTTGAATCTGGAAGTCTAGAACTCGTTGTGCATAACTAACTTATCAGCTTACTCTTTGAACATATTTAATATGAAGTTCCAACTGATCATGTAATCTCAATTTCGAGCGTGTAAGTTTTTCCTCAAAATATCCTTTATTATATTAGTAAAGTATGCATACAAATGAGGTATTTATTTAGACAGTATATATGTATTTTAGAGGAAAATATTTTATAGAAATCAACATTTAATAATCAGGGGAAATTTAAATTTTTCTTTGCATAAAATTTTTCAAGTGAAAAATAAAACCTTAAAGCAGAATATAGAACTTACAATATTTTGTTATCCAAGGTTCTTGAGAATATTTACTACTACCATCCTGGGCATTTTGATTACCCAAGTGATCCTTTGGTTCTTATAACCTTTCCATCCATGAGAAAAAGATGACTTAGACTGGCCTTGCAATCACACACAATCCGTGAATCTGAGCAGTCGTTCTGGAGGCTGAACTACAATGACAACTTGACCAGGACATTGAAGGAACTTAGGAAATGACAACTGGGTTGCAGACTGTTCTGTGGGTCCATGAAGGCAGAGTCGTGAGTGATCTGACTTGAAAATTGGGGTGTTTAACAATGTTAAGCAAATGATTATGTTGCACTCCAGGGACTGCATATGACTCTTCCATGTGTGTCATTATAGGCTGTTTTACATGCTAGCCAATCAAATCAATGCCTCTCATTAATGAGAAGCTCAAAATGTATAAGTCCACTTTCTATGTAGTCTAGCATCATTCTTGATGAGAATCCCTACCTCTTTCTAATGAATGACTTCAACAAATACCTATTTTGTGCATAATATGTTTGAACCACAAGGTAATAAAAGTGAAAAAAAACAGATTTCTTATTTTCATAGAATGTGTATTTTCTTCGTCAGAGGAATGGAAATAATCACAGAATACACTGGTTTTGATGGAGACTGGGAAGCACTCTGAGGAAGCAGCAGTAAAGGGAAGCAACATCCAAACACAGCGAGCAGCCAAGGAAAACAATCTATCAGGCACCCATCTCACCCTGCCAAGCAGCACCCTCACTTGGTGTTAACAGGTCTCCTTACTTCAAGGAGCAGAGTGTACACTTAAGAAAATATAAACTGAACAGCAACTATCAGAAATATTGGAAAAATATAAAATATTTTACAAAAATAAATTTTAAAAAATGCCATGGGCTCTTGCCCTTCTACTACACTTCATATGCTTTGAGACTCTGTGAGAGTCAATAAGCATCTTTAAACTTCATTTTCTTTATTAAAAGAAAAACAAAAACAAATTCTGGATCTTCTGAATTTGGGGTGAAGTCCTAACCAGAGTAGGCAACAAGGACGGTGGAAACACTTAGCAAAACCAGCCTGAGGGTCAAAGGCATCACCACTCTGTTACATTAACCAAGATCCATTTTTCTATCCAGAGAATAAGTGCTCTCTGCCACTCAGCCCAGTCGTTTATACCCCACTTCTCTACCCTTACTACACAGCATAAATCACATATTATTTAACCTTGTTTCCTCACAATATACGATCTCCCTATTTCTTGGACGCTTTCAGAGTTGACACTGTACTTTGTATGGTGGGACTGAATCTTCTTCCTTCAAACTCCGACCTTCTGCTTGCTACAATGTTGAAAAATCTCTTGAGTGAAGAGTGACTCAACACAGCTGTATCTCTCTCAAACCCCTCTCATATCTTTTGCCAAGGCATAGGAATTTTATAATTCATTGTCGAGCCAAGAAGTACAGTTACAGAAGACAAGACTGTTTTTTCTATCACTTGAGTTGTCTTGTAATTAATTATCTGTTATCGAAAACGTCAGAGCAGACAATGTTCAGCATTCTTAAAATGTTATACACACACATACACATATGAAACTCCTTTGTGTGTGTGTGTGTGTGTGTGTGTGTGTGTGTGTCTGTATGTGTGTGTGTGTGCTCACAAAGAAAATTCTTTATTAATTTCTCTACCTTATCTATAACTTTTTTCTCTTGTTCTACTTGATAAACAACAGAAAAAGACTGGCTTTAAAAAAATCTAATGTCAAAAGCCCAAAGCTTCAATTCTTTTGGAGTTTTGTTTTTGATATGCAAAAATAGGCTTTGCAAATTCTGAAATCTTTCTCTCAAAATAATTTGTCCTTGTAAATCCAAACCTTGATCTTCAAGAACATTTAAATACTTAAAAGTGTGTTGTTTGACTATATTCTTGGCGGTTAAATACATTATTTCCCATTCGAGATAATACTCTTACAACACCATATCATAAAATTTGGTTTTGTAAGGCCCATATGCTGAAGACCAAAAAGAAACATGCATTTAATTTTCGTGTGTGTGTGTGTGTGTGTGTGTGTGTGTGTGTGTGTGTGTGTTTGTACGGTGAATACATGTATGCATATATATGTGTGTGTGAATTTACATTCCAGTTCAGGTACAAGTGGAGTCCAGAGGCTGATGTCAGATGTCTTTATTGCTTCCCCATATTATTTTTTGAGACTTAAGTCTTATACTTCATCTATTGGCAGGCCAGTGAGTTCCCAGGATCTGCTTGTTTCCATGCCAAGTCAGCAATGAGGTGACAGAGACACAGCTCCATACTTACTGCTCACCCTTAGTAACCTGAGGCATTCTTTTCGACTTTTATGGACTTTGAATTAGGCTAAATTGGAGTACACGGTTTTATTGTGGACAATAATTTCAATATTAGGCAGTTTATGAACAAGAACTGCATATGTTGCTAATGATGTTTTAATACAAGCTTAAAAGTTAAGATTAGGAGAAAGAGGGGCGCTTAGAAGAAAGTAAGATGTACCCAAAAGTAGGTATGTGGGGTTCTTAAAAAGAACCTGGGTAAGTCAGACTATTCTTCTGCAGGCACTGTCTCTTCAATGGATAGTTGAAACAGATTGTTTCTGGATTTGAGTAGACTTTGAAGTCACTCTCTTATTTCTACGTGGTTCCTGAGGCATGTCTTATTGATCATTAGGAGGATATAGGATGGCAGGGTATTTAACTTAAACAGTTTTGTTGGATGTTCTCAGGTGATATCTGGGGAAAGTAGTAAGGCTCTACTCAAGATCATTTATGGCAAATGTAGGCCTGGGTTATTGCTACTTTAACATAGATTATCTACATAATAATTCTATGCCAGCAGCTTTTACAGCCAGTGGCAACTGTATAATACTTGCTTCTCAGTGGAAGGGACTTTAATCGGCCCTGTAATGAGGGTGTCCTTCCCATACCATGTTCCATAATCTCCATGTCTTCGTAGTCTGCCTCACTACCAGGGCTGGAGTTACAGATATGAGCTGTCACACCTCGATTATATGTTGGCACTAGGGTTCTAAGCACAGTAGGGGTCATCATGTTTGTGCAGCAAACATTGTTAAGTACAGAGTTACATCACCTGCCCCGCTTTTATTTTTCTCACATGTGAGATAAAGATCAAGTGAAATGATTAGTGAGAAAGAGTAGTTTACATAAAAGTAATCATGAAGTGATTAAGCAGCAAGGTTCACAACCATCATTATTGAGGAAGAATTGGTTTTTTTATTAGAAAGGACATGCTAGGGAGCTGGAAAAGAATAAGGTTTTGTTTTCTGCTCTTTCACTAAGTGGAATATGTGTTTCCTGCTGTGATATTAAAAACAGTGCTCTTGGGCTTGGGAGAAGGATCAGAGTATAAAAGAGCTGCTATGTAAGAAGCATGGAGACAGAAATTCAGATGCCTTGCACCCAGTAAAATGCCAGATGGATATAGCAGTTTATCTGTAATCTTAGCACAAGGTAAGCAGATACTGAGAGCAGGCCGGCTAGCTAACCAGGCCAAACTGATGAGCTCTGGGGTCAAGTGAGAGGCCTCTCATCTCGATGCTTTTAGATGTCAACTTCTGGTTTCCACACATATCCAATGACATCTGTACATATGCATGTATCCACAAACTCGTGAAAATGCAGGCACACATGCAAACACCTAGATATACAAGCAGAAAAAAAAATGTATTGTTTCAATATTCTCCCCCCTCACAAAGCAAAAGGCTAGTGTTAGAATTAAGAATGCAGCTAACACATAGAACCCTATCAGCAAGGGTGATTCAAAGTGCTGGGGCTAGAGACAGAAGCCAAGACAGGTAACCGCACCATTAACAGGGAAAGCAGGATGCCAGAATTTGCAGAATCTATTGGAAGGACCCCCCATTCTGTGTGGCAGACAGTTGATGAAGATGTGGCAAATTAAAGGCTCCACTTTGACTCATTGCATAAAACAGAAAAGCTAAGACCTTCTGACTTGACATGCATTTTCTACAGCACAGTAAAATAAATTTACCTAGCTTTTCATAAAAGGAAGCAAAGCCTTGAAATAGCACCATGGAGAAAGCCAGAATAAAACGTAACAACACAAAAATCAAAAAAGTTAAAAAATTATTTGGATTGTTATTCCAAAGCCACGGCAAGGAAAATTGGGCATCAGAGCCCACTGCATGGGTATTTTAGTTGTTAATCATTTTCTTAGATATATGTCTTTCCTATACCAAATATTAAATTTTAACTTTCAGTAATATTTTTGCAGTTCATAAAATTTTGTAACTTTCAGCTAATATTATACATAGATATTTAAGTAAAGGAATCCTGTATCACTCTAATTAAGGATTTTTCTCACCTAAAAGAGAATGAATCAGTTAATTAGCAACTGGTATATAAAACAGATTTTAACTTCTCCTGTACTCCAGAAAATATCAGGAGGTACTAAATGAATTTACAAAATAATAATATAGCATACACAAAAGATAATTACATTAAAATAACTTAATGTGACCCACTTAAAGTGTTAAAATATTTACTTCAAAATCCCACTTCAGAGAACCCCCTTTATAGTTGAAATATGGCACAAACCTTGTCTGATAAAAGTCCGTGGGCAGGGTGAGCATGGGGTGTGTTCTTCTTTCTATCTGGAGCTGCTGTATTTTCAGTGTCTTTTTATGATAAGCTTTGAATAGACTTCACTCCTTCTTGAACCCTTGACCTCATATCCTGTAAGTGGATAAAGTATTAGCACATCAATATTTTATTGAAATCCTATAAGAAGCAACACACGCATTACATTTCTGGGATGAGAAAGAGGCCATGTGAGTAACAGGAATTAGCATTCTATTGGGTATGAGATGACATTTGGTGCTATGGGTCATTCTGCATATATCAAAATTTATTCAGTAATAGTATGGTGGAAGAATGTGGGTAGGAGATCAATAAATAATGCACTCTCTTCTGGCTAGAGGAGACTCAAATAAGATTCCATCAATCCTAATGAAGTGTACTCTTCTAATATATCTCATTTGGCTTTAAAAACCAACACCTGAAATGCTAATATAAAGCACGGTGGAAGCTAGAAGGGGTGAGATGACCTCCCTGGGAATGGCTTTGCATAGCAGTGACTGAAGATGAGAAATATGATTTTTTTTTAAGCCAAGAGCTTTGTCATGGTTACAAGTTAGCTAACCATTATGAAGGTACAATAAATACCCACCCCTTACTAGGAAATGTTTTTCAGCCTTTCAAAAACAAATCTTTATTTCTTCTAACACAAAAACGTGCCTTCCTAAGAAGTTTATGTGCCAAGAACTTTCAGTTTCTAAAAGCGATTTTTTGGAAGCTCTGTACAAAAAAAAAAAAAAAAAAAATTAGGTTGTGAGAAAACAGAAATTGGCTTTGAATGCTAAAGTGATATTTACATCATAAACAATGGATTTAAGAACACTTGACAATAAGAGATAATTTTCACATTCTAAATTTGATAAAGCTCGTATAGACTGGACAAAATCAAGACGTACTTGATACAAGGCATATACTGTGTCTTCTACATCTTAATCTTCATTTTTCAGGACTGGAAGAATACTGTTTTATAAAATAGAGGGATCCATAAGATTTCATCTTGGATGCTCCCTTTGAACTTTGAACTCCAAGAGGGTATCTTGTCACACAGGAATATCTAGGGAGCCAATAGAGTTGTGTCAGGGATAGAGATGTATGTATCTGAACTTGGATCCAGACAGGGCACTACAATAGGACTGTGAGCCTTCCTATGGAGAGTAGATGATTCAAGAACAGAGATAGCTGGTGGCCCTGCGAATGATAAGCAAGATATGAGGCAAAAAAAAAAAAAAAAAAGAAAAAGAGAAAAACTTGGTAGCCTAAAGAATTCTGATGATTCTAAAAAAGTGATATGACCTTTGAACATTAAATTAGGCCATGTGAGCAAGAGCCCACATGAAGATGTGATGGCCTCAGTGATAGACTCCACCCTCAACTCCTTCAAGAACAGCCCAAAGCTCACAAAAACCCAGTAAGTTATAATCAATTTAATATATAAACGATGAGGAACGACGTGTATAGGATCTGCCTGTGTTCAACTGGTCATGGATATTAAGAACACAAATGACTTAAAGAATCTTCAGCACTTGTTTATTAATTCAGCTAGAGTGGAATGGAGTGTACAACAGCAAACACGTAGACGTCAGAGGACAACATGGGCCCTCAGTTCTTTTCTTCCACCAGTAGGACCCAGGAATCAAACTCAAATTAGCAGACTTGGCAGTAGATGCTTCTACTGGCTGAGTCCTCTTAGTTGGCCCAAATGTCAAGACTTTTGACTACAAAGTTTCTATTTTGGCACTTTACTTGAACCCATCACTCCACAACCAAAATCTACCAAAAGTAGTTATAGACAATAGAAGAAAGTCATGTTTTTTCGTGCCTAATCTCTTAGAGACAGCATGACCAAGGTAACTGTTATGTAAGAAAGTATTTAACTGGGGGCTTGTTTATAGCTTCAGAGGTCTAATCCATCATCATCATCATCATGGTGGGGAGCTTGGTAGCAGACAGGTGTGCTGGAGAAGTAGCTGAGAGCTACATTCTCACCCATAGGCAACAAGTAGAGATCGAGTGTGCAGAGCAGGGGGATGGGAATCTGGTATATGTTTTTGAAATGTCAAAACCTGCAACATATCCTTTCTAACAAGATCACACCTACTCCAACAAGCCACACCCCCTAATCCTTATAAAAAAATAATTTCAGGCCTTGTAACTAAGTATTCAAATATATAAGCTCATGGGGCCATTTGTCAATGGCTCCCGTAGGTTCATATGCTTGAATATTTGGTTCCCAGTTGGTGGAACTATTTAGGAAGAATTAAGGAGGTGTGGTTTCAGTAGAGGAGGTATGTTACTGGGGACAAGATTTTAGGCTTTAGAAGACTTGCACCATTTTGAAAGTCCCTCTCCTTTTCTCTCTGCTTAATGGTTATGTCTCAAGATGTGAACTCTCAGCTACCCCTCTAGTGACACACATGTCTGCTGTCATGTTCTCTGTTGTTATGGTCATGGACTCTAATCCTATGAAACTGTAAACTCCAAATAAACATTCTTCTATAAGCCATTCTTCTATAGGTTATGGAGTCTCATCACAGCAATAGAAAATTAAGTAAGATATTTCAGTTGACAGATGGTCAAAACTCTATTGGCACTTAGATTTTAAGGCCTCATGAATGGATAGCAGATTTTCTGGTAGGCTGTAAATCTGACTCTGAAATGGAGTATGTGTGTGAGTATCTTATTATGGTCTCTTTTAGGATTAACATGTGTGAAACTGAAAACAGGGAGTAAAGTTAATGAGAGGGAGAAGCTGAGCTATTTGACAGTCTCAAAAGAAGTATCAACAGACAGTGGGACATTTTTGGTTTTCAAGTCAGCTCCTAGAAGGAAGTGTGCCTTGAGCACTGAATTTCTTTTAGGTCAAGACAATTCTGCCAAGAGTTTCAGAGTCTTTTGCTGACAAAAGTATAGCCCTTCACTCTGGAAGAGCATCATGGATCCACCCCTTAAACAAAATAGTCTACTTGCCACAAACTGGTCTCTATGAGTCTAAATGATGTTGGGACTCAGCTGTATTGTTTTGTCTGTCAAGTGGACTGTGGAAATAATGATGATATGTGGAAACACAAGTTCCTGGGTACATATACATCTTCCATTCTTGACATATGGAATTTTTTCATGCACACATTGTACACTGGGATGACTAATAATATAAATATGGGTTATTGTTATAGGCAAAGTCCTCTACTTTTCTGGGCTTTTCAGAACTCTCTCTAAGGAAAGCTCTCTGTGTCTGTATCCTAGCCAACCTAAAGCTTCAATATAACTCTTTTCTGATCACTGAAAAACCAGAGATAACTGTCACAATTGTCATTGAACCCATACCCTTTGGCATTTCTCTTTTTATGCATGGATTACTGGTTGATCACACAAAGTTCTTCCCAAGATGAGACTTGTCTTCTCTTTCAAGACTTCTCTTGAAATGAGATGTGATGTACTCAGTGTCCATATGAATGCACCCTGTCTATAAGCCAATCCAAACCTTTTCTTCCACTGCTGTGAGCCACAAGATACCTATTTATTCTCCAGATATTGATGTCAGGGGAAGACAATGAAAGAGAGTGGGTGGCTAGGGCAGCTATTTATGTATCTCACTGACAGCTTCCTGGCTATGCTGTGATTTCTGTTGTTATGTTTTCTACATTGGTCTTAAATTCACTCTGAATAGCAATAATCCAACTTAGCTACTCTCCTCTTGATCAGAGGGAAGAGAGTAAGTTAGGTTCCAGTATGTCAATTAGGTGAGTCACAAGGGGCAGGCAAGGCCAACTGTATCAAATAATATATATATATATATATATATATATATATATATATATATATATATATAAAGGATCCCAGAAAGGTAGGAGGAGTAGGGTAAGTCCAAAGGAACTCCAGAAGCAGAATGAGCCTTCAAATGTTAAGTGACAAGAGACAAAGGAAGTCATAGAAGGGAGAACCTATGAGACTGTACACTTTCCTGATCTGTACTTGTACCCAAGGCTTTGCCAAGTCTGGTGAGACTGAATCTTATCCTGAGTAATAGTCATGTGGTTGTGTGATGTGTTTGACTTGGAAGATGAGGAGCCAGCAGATTATATCAGAAACAGCAAAATAAAAATGTTTTAATTAAGCAAAAGATGAAAGTATATGACTGTATTTGAGCAACTTAAGTCAGGCCCCAAAATGGAATATGCAGCAGAAGCCATGTTCAACAAATTTGACATTGTGTGTTATTTTGATTTTGCAGAGAATAAAATTTTACAAACTTAAAGCTTATAAGACATGTTGCTCTTCATCTACTCAACTTTGTAAGAGAATTTGATTTATCAGTTGCATTATTTGCATGACACCTTAAGAGGTATACATTTTAATATTTTTATTAATATTTTTAGTTCTCATACAAATTATTGGGTTTCATTAAGTGTATATATATGTATATATATGTGTGTGTATATATATATATATATATATACATATATAATTCACCCCTTAACCATTCTCCAAATACACAATCTTGCCAATTCCCTTTTACATCTGCACATAGTTCTCTCTTCCACTTTCATGGACTCAAACCTTTTTTTTCCATTTTTCTTTATTAAGAAATTTTCTACTCACTCAACATACTATCCACAGGTCCCCCCTCCTCCCTCCTCCCACCCTGCAGCCCTCTTTCCCAGGCCACCCTGCATCCCCACATCCCCCAAATCAAGGTCTCCCATGGGGAGTCAGCAGAGCCCAGCACACTGAGCCTAGGCAGGTCCAAGTTCCTTCCCACTGCACCAAGGCTGTGTAAGGTGATGGACTCAAATCTTATGGCCCTCTCTTATTTCTCTTCTGGTCTCAGGACCTATTCCTTCCTTCTCCTACACTTCTTTATATCTTCATGTCCCACCTCTCCACACACAGATATGTATGAACCTATATAAATTTATATATGCATTCTGCATATGACAGAAAATATGAATAATTTTTGTTCTGAGTCTCTCTTAACCATTCTGCTTAACAAAATGAGTCAATCTGTCTTCCTCCAAACATTACTTCACATTTTAACGCAGAATAAAATTTCAATGTATATGTTCACCATCATTGGTTTTTGATATCCTTTAATATTTGTGGAGGTGAGGCGACACCTACAATAAGATAACAGATATTTTGATCAAGCAATCAGTTTTAAAGTAAAACAAAAAATATTTATGTGCTCTAATTAAACCCTAGCAACTGAAGTTCCTGGAAAGAAGCCACATATCCACAAAACATTCCACAAAGCTGACAGACTGAGCAGAACTTCAGTGCCTGGGGTGCGCTGCTGGTTCAGAACTGAACTATTTTGAGATATCTTAGCTCTTACATAACCTTTAACCAGTGACCAAACAGCTGTGTGACTACTAGGTAAACCCTTTTGGATTTTGAGACCAACCCACCAAACAACCAACCCAGAAGTTAAAAATGTCAACAGTTAGCATCTGAAACGTCTAGCAGAAGTTTCCTCAATTTGCTGTGACCTACCTCCCTGATGCCTCCACTAAGGTATTTGAATATCATCTTGATTCATGACTTTCTTTGTTCTGTTAGCCTAAACTTCCATGAAACTCTTACCATGTTAGACCATGGCATGCAAGGTGACCTGAATCTCTGCTTCTGGCCATGGCCACTTATCATTACCTCCAGAGTAAATAACCTCCTATTTATTCTCTTTGAAGTGAGAGCTTTACTTTCGTGTCAAAAACCCCAAATAAGCTTCAGAGCCAAAGTTTCTTGGATATTGAGAGTTAAAATGTTGTTTTTAGAAATTTAGAGTTTATTGAAGGTAGGAATAATTAAGGAGTAAGTAAGGGCAAGAACAGCGTGTAGGAAGGATAAGAAAGAGTAAAGGATAAACTAAAGGGAAAAAGTGGAATGAACGATGAATAGTAATTGAACACTATGGAATAAGTGTAGAAAAATAAAGGGCAGTCCTAAAGGGCTATGAGGGGAGACAAAAGCGGGGGCAAACAATTAGAACGGACTAGGAAGTACCACAGCATCAGTGTTTCTCCTGCTTGGAAAGCCACGCTTTCCCTGCTCCCTAAGCTGCCTTTTGAAGCTGGCTCAGCAGGTGTGGAGAGGCTACTAATCCTCTAATTCAAAACAGTTAGGTCAGAATGGCTTCCCTGCCGAGAGGAGTTTCTCCGTCAGACTCAGCTTCAGGTAGGAGTTTCCCAGTTCAGAGCTTTGGGGTGTCTCCCTCGCTACCCTGCTGCTGCCGCCAGCTGCAGACTTCACAGTGCTAGGATGGTACTTTACTAAGTGCGCAGGTTTTAGTGCCAAAGCTGGGAGGTGTTTGGAAAAGGAAGACCTGACTTGTGCTAACCTTGGTTGCCGGATGTTCTCTTCCATTCTTTGACCCAAACCCAGACTATCTATTTTGTTTAGTCTTCTGCTAGTTAGTGTCTCACAGTCCTTGCCTGAGAATATTTGTTTGCACCTGTTTGCCAGGATTTTTCCTTGCTCAGCTCGCTCCCTTTGTCACCACTATTGTGGTTCGCGCAAGCAGTTGTCCTTCAGGACACTAAATCTGTCCTGAGTGGACAAGGGCGGTAGTTTGGGCCACATCCTTGGGCTCACATATCCCACCTTTTGTAATTTCAGCCAAGACAACCCCAGCTACCCATCTTGCTCCCGATGCTGCTGTGAAGCTGCCTTCTGCCCCACGCTGTCGCTCTTTCTCCGGCTCATTGTTTCAGTAGAGGACGCCAGATGAGGTGAGGGTCAGGGCCAAGGAGGAAGCAGCCTCTTCTTGGCACGGATGTAGTCTTTAGGTCCTCTTTCTTAGCGCGGGATCTTGATTCAGTCTGTCACTCAAAGCCGTGAGTCTGCGTCCTCAGTGGCACCTGTTTCTGGAGGGTTCTGTCCAAGGAGAGTTTCCTAACTCTCACCTGGGCTTTATTTCTTCTTCCTTGTCACTTTTCTGTTTCTCCATCCTTCCCAGCGTCCTTCCCTCTCACTGTGAACTTCTGATACTTTCCTGGTCTTTATCTCTTCAGAACACAATTGGCTAGAGTAGTCAGACCAGATGAGATTGCAGGGAGAATTGGAAAAGCACACCCACCCTGTCCCTTCCTGTCACTCAGACTCCCAAGCGGCTTAGCTGTTGCCTCACTTCTCAATCCAGTGTCTCGGCTAAGTCTCATCACACAGTCTAAAGTCACATATGCCCCATTGCACAGGTCACATGTCAACTATGCTACCATCCAGTGTACTAAGTCACATATACTTCCTCCTAGTGCGAAGAAGATTCTCCGCCATTGGAAACCTTGAAGGGAGGAGAACTCCTTTGCCTTGGGTACCCTGAAACTCTTTAACTCAGACCCTACTGTGTGGTCAACTTTACCAAAGATCTGTTACCTCAAAGGTGCAATTTATCTCTATAAGATCAATCATCATCTGTTTCTTTTTCTCTTTCTCCCCCTCCTGTCCCCTCCTGCCCTCTCCTGTCCTCTCTTTTCCTTTCTTCTTTTCTCTTTTCCTTTCCATTACCCTCCCCATTACCTCTGCTCATCCTCTCTCTTCTCCTTCTCCCTCCGCCTCCCTCCTTCCCACCTCTTTTTGTCTCTCTCTCTAATCTGCCTCCTTCTTGTCCTCCTCCTATTCCTTACTCTCCCTCCCTTTATCTAACAAAGTCTAATTTCATTTATTTATATAAGTTGGTTAGTTTCTTTGATTTAGTTTCTCTTGTTTTCAAAAATGATTCCGCTGTGTGGCTCATAGTCACTGTGACACTCTGGCCTCCTCAGCCTCTCAAGAACTCAGTTTACTGGTGTGCACTACCACCCTGACTTTGTCTCCTTCACTGCATTACAGAGGCAGCTTAAAATAGATCATTTTATCCAGAACTTCAAAATTTGTGGCAAACCACACTACGATATTTACATTTTGCCTAAAAATGTGTGTTGTAAATGACAAAACCTTGCTCCTTAATCCTCAATGTCTGTTTCAGCATTTATGGTTGAACTCCTGAGAAGCTGTCACAGGGTCAAATATCACTGATATCTGATTGACATTGGATTTGCTGGGCCATTAGGCCCTGATGCTTGTTGCACACCCAAAGTGTTTTCTGTGTTTACACTGTCTCTTTTCTCAGCATGAAGTATCCAAAAATGAGGACACAGAGTTTCTGGAGAAGGTCTGATGGAATAACTGCTATTGTTACTTCTCATTTCTTTTTCAAGGGGTTGGCTTCTCCTTTAATTGATGTGCCAGGGTATTAAAAGGTTAGCAAGATGAGAAACTAGGCAAACACTGGTGTCTTCTTATCAGGAAGACCATCTGCATTCTCCTCCTTGCAGCTCATTCTTTGTTTATATTGAATTATCTATTAGCTACACTTCTACAGACTGCTGATCTAGTAGGATTTAAAAATACCATGTTGTGCTGATCACCTTTCTCACCCTGCCATCAGCTCTTCTTGGTGCACATTTGATCTGAACACTGTTGAAGGCAATATGAAGCCCTGTCATCCAAAAGTTAAGTATCTTGACTTGCCACTATGGTTTTAGGGCCTTATTGTCCTAATTATTATCAGTGAGACTAGTTCGGGGAAGACATTTCCCACTGTCAGCCTAATCTGGCATGTGAAAATAACAAATAAACAAAACAAACGAACAAAATCCCCAGAAATGTCTTCCTGTAATCTTTAGTTCTCTCACCAACAGATTAGTCATTAATTTGATAAATTACTTATCCTCTGCGTCCTCCTGCAGAATGCAATCCGTTGGCTTCTATTTCAGCTATATCCCAGGCAACACTGAATTGAGTGAAGTACAGCACACTGGAAAAATCTGAACATAGAATACTAGACAAGTGCAAAAAATAATCTATGTATTAATGGACAATATAAAAGTGCAAGAGAAAGAAGCAATTGAATACCAAGCAAGAATGGATAATCTTACAACAGTGTGTTTATGTACCACATTCATACACTTGTGTGGATGATGTGATTCTGGTATGCTCTAGTAGATATAGTCCTTATTAAAGTAGTGATTTTTTTCTCTATGATGACAAAACTCGGTGTTTACAAATAGAACACGACTTCAAAATATATGAGAAACAACTATGTAACTTGTCAATATTCTCATTGCTCAAGTTTGATCAATAGAAATTTAAATTCACATTGTAGGAAAAGAATCGAAAAGAACAAAAGAGGACAGTCTATAAAACTACACATAACAAAGAATGATATCAATAGTCATATACAAAATGTCCACAAAGAAATAAATGCTTAAAAGCTATTCATGGTTATTATTGTTATCTTTATATTAGTTTGGATAACAATGCCTAAAACTTGAAATCAACATTAGCACAAAGATAAATATATCTAGAGTCAAGAGATGAATTCTTGTGACAAGAATAAGGAAAAACAGTTGTGTGGTTTTCTTAGGAAATGAACAAACAAAGAATGATGGGAATAACACAGGCAAAAGGGAAAACAAAAGGAAAGAACTTCAAAGAATTCCCAGAATGCTGTAAATGCACCAGTTCTCAGCTCCATTAAAAAACAAAAAACAAAGAAAAAATTACTTTTGTTGCATATGTGAGTGCTGGTCTGCTTGCATGTATGTGCACCACATGCACACATCATATTAACAGAGGCCAGAAGAGGAGGACGTATCCTCTAGAACTGTGTAACTAATAGTTGTAAGCTGCCACATAGGTGCTGGGAAACGAACTCAGATCCTCTTCAAGAGTCATAAGCACTCTTAAACAGTGAGCCATCTCTCTAGCCCCATAGATCTGTTTCTATATAATGAAGTCATTTTTTTTTGTTATAATAATGTCATCTGAATAAACACAGTCACATTTTAAAATTTTTGGAGGATTTTTATGTAGTGCTAACTGGAGAGAAATGGTAATAAAGAAATAACATTTCCATAAAAGGTGGGAAATTGAACATAAGGCATTGTATTAGTATTCTTTGACCTTAGATATTTGATTGACTTGACAAGACAAAATGGTGATTAAATTAGTCTCATTGTTAAGAAATTTAAATCAATGTTCCTATGAAATTCTCAATGTCAATTAAGTAATAAACATGAACTTGTATTTTGCTCAATTAAATAAACATTATACAATTCTATGGCATTTCATTACACCATACATATTAATTACTTTTCTGTTGCTGTAATAAAATACCAAGACAAAGAATTTTATACAAGAAAGAGTTTATTTGGTCTTATGGTTCCTGAGACTCAAAGTCCATGATGGCAGATTGAAGGAATGGTGGGAGGAGCAGGGAGCCAAGACCTAAGACCTTGAACCCTAAGTAAAAAACAGAGACAACGGAGATGGTATAGCCTTTGAAACCTCAAAGCCCATCCCCAGGGATGATCTTCCGGAGCAAGACTACTCCTCTTAGACAACACTACCAACAGTGGACCACGTATTCAAATGCCACAGACCGTGTGGGATATCATATTCTAACCACCAAGTTATCTTTATGGAAGAGATTTATAAACTCATCGCCATAGGGACCATTGTACACAATGCTGATATGTGAAATCATCATGTTACCATCTGGATCACGTGATAGTACCATAAACACATGGCAACACATTATTTTTGAAAGTTTCTTATTATATATATATATATATATATATATATATATATAAATTTTGGAAGACAGTCATTTCACATTAAAGTTTTTGACATTTTGGGTACTTTTCAAAAAGAAGAATTGGGTAAAATATAAAATTAGATTACTTCAAGGTGTCTGAGGTTCAGTATGCACAGAAGAAAGATATTTTTGAGATTCAAACAACCCACATGCTTTGTTCTTCAGATTGTTGTAAGACTGAAACATGGTCCCTTCTTGTGGGGTGGGAACACTGGAGGAGAGGAAGACACTGTGGGCGGTGATTAGGCTATTAAACATCATGAAAGAAGACAGCACGAACAGAGGACATGAGTCATAGGTGAGCTCGCAGTTGCTAGAATTTTTAGAAGAAGATTTCAAAGAGGGAATACATCATGCAGATATATGTTGGAGAAAGCTTCTGTCAGAAGGAACAATAAAAGAAAAAGCCTGTGTGCATGCTGTCCTTAGGTGTATCTCAAGGCAGCATGGAGTCTTTGTGATTCAAGTGAGGTCAGACAGTCATAGTCAGCAGGACTTGAATGTATCTTGACATATACTTATATATATACAAGTTATACATGTATATGTTTGCACTGTATACATATTTTTATACTTATAACAAATATGTTTATCATCACAACTTATTTTGTCAATGAGCCATAGGGAAATAACATGAGACTTATTAAAATACATAATAAAATTTAAGGGCTCTATGTCATCCTAACACACAAATCAGTTGCTTTTGCTGTTGCTATGATAAAAAGTTGCTGACAAAAATAACTCAAGGAAGCAAACTTTTTCTTAAAGTTCGAGTATATAATTTATCATGGTGAGAAAGTCACTGTTGCTCGAAATCTAAATGGTCTTGTTATAAAGATCCCGGAGTCGGATAAGGGGTAAATGCCGAAAGATCAGAGAGACAAAGGAACAAGCCACTGCCATGACTCACCTTGCCCACTCCATGAATCCTCTGACTTAATGCCTCTGAGTCCTCAGCCAAAAGGCTTCCCTCAGCCCAAAGGAGTCCAGCCGAAAAGGGCTCAGCAAAAAGGGATCCCAGCCAAAAAGCCTTTTTTTGCCTCTGTCTCCTCAGGCCTTATATACCTTTCTCCACTCCAGCCATATTACTTCCTTCCTAGCGCTGGGATTAATGGCATGTGTGTTACCCAAATACTCGTAGCAGCAAAGGCATGAGATCTCAAGTGCTGGGGTTAAAGGCATGTGACTCCCAAGTATTGGGATTAAAGGTGTGTGCCACCACTGCCTGGCTCTGTTTCTCTCCTAGACTGAATCAATCTCATGTAATCCAGGGTGGCTTTGAACTCACAGAGATCCAGATGGATCTCTGCCTCCCGAGTGCTAGGATTAAAAGTGTACACCACCACTGTCTGCATCTCTGTTTAATCTGGTGGCTTGTTCTGTTCTCTGATATTCAGGCAAATTTTATTAGAGTACACATTGTATCACCACAAGTCACTGTGGCAGGAACTTGAGGAAGGTGTCACATCAGACCCATAGTCAGAAAGGAGAAAGATGGATACTGGTGTTCAGCTACTTTCTCCTTTTTTATTTGGTCCAGGACCTAGTGCATGGACTAGTGAGTGTTCGTCACGGTGAAGGTAAGTATTCCAATCTCTACTAAACCAGTCTAGAAGCACATTCATGGCCCTATTCTGAGATGTGTCCTTGGTGTCAGTAAGTCCCTGGAGCAGGTCTATCAAGATTAAACAGCATACATGAACATTAAAAATCTGAAATAAATAAATTTATGTATTTTAAGAAAACAAACAACACAGAGAATTATTCTTTCATTTCTAAGAGTTCAGACCTAGAGCAAAGTGAATGGAATCACAATTAAAAATGCACTCAGTTTTCCTGGCCATGGTGTGTCTCACCTGGATTGTTCGCTCCTAATAGGGAATCGGAGATATTTTATTTTCCTTTCAGATAGAAAACTCAAGATATATGGATTTCAGAAACTATTGTGCAGAGTCATTCAATTCCAGTTATTTCAAATACCACTGCCTCAGGAGTAATAAATATGCACCTGCCTGTAGACACAATAAAGTATTTAATCTTGAGCAAAAGGTTGTTGAGTTGTTAAACATGAAAGCTGCAGGATGTGCTTCTTTGCTCTGAGGAAAATGAAATTTTGTTCTGGATATTTGTGTCAAAAAAGGAACAAAGATATTAAGGCCAAATGTGGACCTAGGCAGATTAAATGGATTTCTTGTATACTGTGATTTCTTTTTACTGAGCTGACTTGGTAAAAGAACATTCAATATTTTATTTCAGAAGAGAAATTGGTTTTCAGAAATAAGTGTGCATAAATGTGACTGGAAAAATGGTAATAATAATATTATTATTAACAAATAAAGCACTGTAATGGTAGAATTAAATAAAAAGAATTGGAACATTACATGACAGGTCATCTTCCCTCTCTCTTTAATCTCTTGTTTCCTGATAAGAGGAAGATAGACAAGAAAAAACACAAAGAAAAAAATTTATGCTCTGAAATTCCATATACCAACAACCCTAACACCCACATAACCAGTACAGTCCTTACTGACCTGTGCTCAAAAATTTTGCCCTTGAAATTCATGATTTCTTGGAGAGCTTCATGACTATGTCTTATAACTCTTTCTTCTCACTGGCTTACCTCAAATGCTCATTAGTTGGTGGAGGACAGTACATAGTTTTTCTTTGTACTTCTTCTATTTTTCTTTGTACTTAAACTGTCAATTCATCCCAGTGCTAAAAGACGATTAAGAAAAAGTGATAATAGGAAGCATATTAGAAAGCCCAAATCTGGCTAGTGATCACTGAAAATTGTGAGGAAAACTTACTCTGAAAAACACCATCAATTGTTTCACTGCTTTTTATAAAGAATATGTCTTTACACAATTTTTTGTCTCTAGTTGCTATACTTTTAAGTATTCAGTTTTATACTTAGGACACATGGTCAAAATAAAAACATGAAGAATTCTACACAAGAGTATACCCCCCAGTGCTGGAATTACAGACATCTATAGTCATGCCTGGCTTATATGTGATTGCATAATGATCAAATTCAGGATCTTATGGCTACCAACTAAAGACTCTTACCTAATGAGCCATTTCACACTTCTTTTTCTAAAGAGCTGATTGACTGGGGAGAGTGTAGAAGAAGTAACAAGACTCATAGAGCCTGCTGTTCAATTGTTCAAACAAAGCAGCTTGTATCTATATTTTTTTAGGGTAGGAAACACACATATTTATCAAACTATAAAATCTACAGAAAATGTATTACCGAGACTGTAAAGTCTACTGCTGTCTTGTATAAAAGTATCTTCCATGATTGGGTAAAAGTTGTTAAATCTGTTCTATCTATTCATATGTAAAATCTCAGCTTCCTTCAGAGGGGACTTTCTTTAGGACAGTTTATGGATTATTTATGTAATGAATGAGCCTTAGTAAGGTTCACTTCAGCTTCTAAAATCTATGAACTAAATGATTTTTCAAAGAGAAACCAGTTATATAATTTCAATGGAGTTTTCCAATGGAAATTACCTCTTAGGTATTTGATTATATAACTCATGGCATATCCTACTAATTATCCTACTGTACTTTTGGTATAAAGCATTTTCTTTGTGAGATTTTTTATTAAGATTAGATAAGTAAAATAAAAATATTTTAGTAGGTTTGTGCTCTTAAAATTCTACCACAAACCTTCACAGTTACTACTACTACTGATTTTGTTGTTGTTGTTTTGTTTTTATGTGTGTGTATGTGTGTATGTCTGTGTCAGGATAACAAAAAATATTTTTTACCATGAAAGGAATAAATGTGTTATTATGGTATTGCTGCAGTATCAACAGGATTTAACCTTCATATTTCTATTGAGTATACTTCACATTTATCCACATCAATTGAACTTATACATCCAAATTTCAAAACCCCACAGTCCCTAAACTGTGAGGCAAAGAGGCAAACCTATGTGCTGAATCCATTTCAATAGTATTGATACTGGTCATGGGGTTTCCTGATATGAACTCCTTAGGTTAGCAGTATCTACCTCCTTTAGGTATTGGCATTATAGGTATTGGAGTGAAGATATTACTGTTCCCAAAGATGTGTTGAAGGTGAGGCCTTTAGTTTGACATGTTGGAGAATTGGTCATTATTGGTTTTTATTTAGTTACTTTTGATACTAATATTATTACATTTCTCACTTCCTTTTCATTCTCCGATATACTCCTCCTCACTCTCCTTCAAATTCATGGCTTTAAAAAAAATGTTATTACATGCATTGTATATTTCTATGTACAACCTGTATTTATGTCGTATAATGTTACCTGTATTTATGTTTTCAGGGCTGACCATTTGGTACTAGACAACCAATTAGTGTGCCCTTCCATGAGCAAGACCACCTCACTAAACCAGCGTAATCCCTAATGACAATCTATAGACATCTGTCTTTGTACCCACAAGTGTGTCGTCTCCACCCCTAATCAAGTAATCTTCTCTTTGCAGCAGGTGGATACCATTACAGAAAACTGCAACCAATTAAAATGCAAAGCTATGAAGCTCAGTCCAAATGCACAAAACACTCCCACAGCTAAGACTCAGGAAACATGTAGAAGAGGGGACAGAAAGATTGTTAAGAGCCAGAGGATCCAGGAGTTTGTTGAGATGATAATGTGTAATCAATGAACTCAATGTGAAAACAAAACCCTCAGTTACTGTTACAGATATGTTTGAAGCATTAGCCATCAGTAGATAGAGTGTGTTGCTAAGTGATTTCAGATGTGCTTCATTATTCCCATGTCAGCATGGAACTTAATCCACCTTTTCAACTTAGAAATCTAAATGGGGGATTTATGAACTTTTTAAACTTTTAAAAATACTGACTTGAAGAATGGTGTGGAACCAAAGACCAGTAACCAGAAGCAGCCCTGAATGACAGTCACTCTATTCCGCTTTATGATCAAGGACTAATGCTTTTTCCCCAGCCTCATCAGTTTGCAGGTTCCATGCTTCCTCTCCCCATGTCCCTACTGATTTATCCACATCCCACTTCATGTTTATTCATGAAAGTATACCCTTATTTATAAAATGAGGCTGAGTGATGCTATGTCCAAACACATAGAATGATTACAGATCAGTTCACTAACACACATTGATATGGCACCTGATTTCAATAGAATAATTTTTCAAATAAAGATTTGATTTCAAACATGACTTTCAATGTTGAGAATTTTAGTTAGGTGAATGAGTTGGAATACCACAATTTGAAGTGGATAAGGATAAAGGAGGCCTTATTCTCTCTTGTTCATATATTTTCTCTTTCTAAGGGTCCCTCTTGAGGTTTCAGAAATTCGGTATTGTCTGGTATTTGTAAACAAATGGGAATTAAATGCCAGCCCTGTGCCACATTGTATTAGTTGAAACTAAAGGCAGTTTAATTTTTTTTCCAATTGAGTTCATTTCTGGTGACCCTTTGTCCTTCTGTTTCAAGAAGGCGAATGGAGTTCATTTAGATCAGGGAAACTTAAGAGCATTAGAAAAGCAACAGACCCCTGCAAGCAAAATAGTAAGTCAGAGTGATCCAAACCCATAGTTTGATAATAGTATACTTTCTATATAAACACTAAGTAAAAATCTATGCATAATATGAATTATCAGTTGTGCTAGATAAATCACACTGAATGGGGTTGTGGCATGACCGTTTGACAATTTAAAAAAAGAAAGAAAATCTGTAACAGAGAAGACTTCAAGTTCCAAATTTTTAAAAAAAAAAAAAAAAAAAAAAAAAAAAAAAAGGTTTGCTCACTAATATCAAAATTAAAAGGAAAATACGCGAGGGGCGCTACAAATAACTGACATTATTTTAGCCATATCAAAATATATGAAAGCTAGTGGGGATCTGTGTTTCTCTTTCAACAGTTCACTATGGGAAATCATTAAAAAGAATTTCACAGAAGCATTTTCCATCATGACTTATCGTCTTACTGTTTGTAATCTTACAAATGCCATTTCATCCTGCACATCTGGAATGTACTACCATTGTGTCCCCAAGCCTTTTAAACCTGTTTCCTTGCATTAAAATGTCATTTATGAATTTATTTAAACCTGTTTCCTTGCATTAAAATGTCATTTATTAATTTATAAAACATTACATGGATATAATTACTGGTACCCTCCCCTTGAGAATTAGAAGGATAAGAATGATTAAACCATTCACTAAAACCTGCACAGTTACCGAGTACCATTTGTTATTTTTCAATCTAATTCAGCATTTCCATGCTCATTACATTTCTACTATTGATTCATATTTTAAATCTTGAACTGTAATAACAATTCTACAGGCAGACATTAATTTAAGACTTGATTCTAAGCTTGACTTTCCCCAAATTCACTAAAAGTAAATGGTTAAATATCTCAGGGATTGTAATGTGTCCTCTACCCTTACAATTGGACAGCTACCTTCTCACTGAGCACTTTAAATATAATTATGTCAAATGTTGAAATGAACAAGAGTATCAGAAACTGATGAATGATTTAAGGGGTTAGAGACTTTCAGTCTTAAAGTATTATTTGCACGAAGTTACATTCAAAGCAAATTAGATGTTTTAGCAGGTAAAAACACTTACTGAGCAAGCCCAATGATTTGAGTACAGTCCCCAGAACATGCAGAAGAAAAAAACCTATATCTATTAGTTGCTCATTGTACCCCTCACATGTGGCCACATAAGCATGGCAATATGCATGTGCACATTTAAGTACTGTTCCCAAATTATACTAATAAATAAACATAAAAAATTTAATTGGATTATGTGTTTTCTTGATATCTAGTTTTTTGAGTTCTCTATGTATTTTGTATAATAGCCTTCTATCAAATATGTAGTTGGTAAAAATAATTTGCAACTCTGTAGGTTGCCATGTTGTTCTTTGCTGCACAAAGGCTTTTGAGCTTTTTTGTTTGCTCTCTTCTGTTTTTTGATCCCCCCTTTTTGAAAGTAGATATTTTCTCAAACATATATCCTGATTACTGTTTTGGCCACTGCACCATTTCAGTCTTGGAATGCTGAGGTTTAAAGCAGTAGTCTCAAGGTAATATAAAAAAACAAGCCATGTAAAGATGGCTACCACACAGAGAATGTGGATTATGTTCTCTTTGATATTCATAACTAAAGGAAAACATTTGATCATAAAAGTTGTTGAGTTAAACCAATATGGATATTTTAAAGGTACCTTGACTTCAAAATTTGGATGTAAGGATATGTTGCTTTGGAAAGGAGGCTCTGCTTTTATTTCCACAGAAAGCCAGAGGCTATGGATTTGTTCCAGATTAAGATACATCAGGTTTGACCAGCCAAGACCCCCTGAAAAGTCTCCGATGACACCATGGCCCAGATGATCCAACATCCAAAATGATTTGAAGGCAACTGGCTCAGACAATACAGCCTCATGGACTACTCCATAATCCTAAAATTTTCTTTGTGTCCCCATAAGATACAGCGCCCCCCTCCAGCAGGAAGTAGTAAGAAAAGCTAGGCCCAAATTCCCAAATTACTTGTAATTTTACTATGTTAAGGTTAAAACCTTCCTTTTTGAAAAAAAAAGAAAGAAAAGGGAAGTGCTGTGGATATCGTTCTGTATAACTAAAACACTGATTGGCCAGTGGCCAGGCAGGAAGTATAGGCAGGACAAGGAGAGAGGAGAGTGGAGAAATCTGGGAAGCAGAAGGCTAAGAGAGACACTGCCAGCCACCGCCACTGGCCAATCAGTGTTTTATTTATACAGAACGATATCCACAGCAGTTTTGCCCTCCTCCATTCCTTCTATTTCCTTCCCCAAAGACCCCTCATGCACATCTGCTCTCTTTATGTCTCTCATTAGAAAAGAATAGGCTTTTAAGAGGAACAACAAAACCTAACAGAATAAAATATAATAAGATAAAACATAAAAAAATCACATCAGAGTTGGATAAGGCAAAACAACAGAAGGAAAAGAGCACCAAGAAAAGTCACAAGAATCAGAGTCCCACTTGTTCATATACCCAGTTCCATAAAAATGTTAAATTGAAGCCTATGTTATATACACACAGGGCCTGGTGCAGAGCCTTGTAGACTCTTAGCTTACTGCTTCAGTCTCTATGAGTTCATATGTGTTTTGCTCAGTTTATTTAGAGGGCCTTGTTCTCCTAGTGTCCTAGTGTCTTCCATCCTCTTTAGCTTTTATACTCTTTCTGCCTTTCTTTAGGGTTCATTGAGCTCTGAGGGGAGGGATTTGGTTAGATATCCTATTTAGAGCTATGTGTTCTAATTCCCCCCTGCCTCTCTTTCTCTCTCTCTTGGTAATGGCTAGCTGTAGGTCTCTGTATTTGTTCCCATCTGCTGCAAGAGGAAGCTTCTCTGGTGAATGCTGAATAAGGCACTGATCTATTTGTATAACATAATATCATTAAGAATCAGTATATCGCTAATTAATTTTAAGACCAATAGTATTTGGTTTTGCCCTAGGGCCCTGGGCTATCTAGTCTCTGGTTCTTGGTCATCCAAGCAGTGTTGGGTGTGAGTTCCATCTCTTGGAGTGGTCCTTTAGTCAAATCAAACATTGGTTATTCCCACAAGGTTGGTGCCACCATAACCCTGGCATATTTTGCAGGCAAGGTAGCATTGTAAATGAAAGATTTTCTTTCTTAGTTGTGAAAAAATTGATTAGTGTGCAGTACTTAAACAGAAGCTTTTAGTTTCATGAGTTTACATTTATTAATTATCTTAACGCATGTGCTCACAGTGTTCTATTTAGAAAATCTTTTCCTGTGTCATTGAGTTGGCCTATTAAAAACTAATTGGGCAAGGTTCCTTTTGTTTCTATTTTGTGGATTGATTTGAGGAGTATTGGATTAACTCTTTGGAAATCTGGCCTTGGGATTTTTTGGTTGGGAAATTTTGATGACTATTTTCATTTCACTAAAAGATATAGAGATATTTAAATTGTTTATGTGATCTTGATTTATCATTGGTAAGTGGTATATATCAAGAACATTATCTATTTCTTTTAGATTTTTCAATTTGGTGAAGTACTCATTTTTAAAGTAAGTCCTTTTGATTCTTTGATTTATCCAATATTTTGTTATGCCCCCTTTTCATTTCTAATTTTGTTAATATGGATGTTCTCTCTCTACATTTTAGTTAATTTAGATAAGAGTTTGTCAGTCTTACTGATTTTTTTCAAAGGATTAACTCTCAGTTTTATTGATACTTTAATGGTTTTTGTTGTTGATGATTTATTTGATTTCAGCCCTGAATTTGATAATTACTTACTGTTGAATTTTGGTTTTGATTTCTTCTCTTTGTTCTAGAGCTATCAGGTGTGCTGTAAATTTACTGTTAGGAGAACTCTCCAATTCTTTTTTTTTTTTTTTTCTTTTTTAATGAGAGCACTTAGTGCTATGAACTTGCCTCTTAGAATTGTATTCATTGTACCCATGAATTTGGGTATGTTGGGTGTTCACTTTCATTCAATTCTGGGAAGCCATTTTTCATTCAGCAATGAGTTGTTCAGTTTTGATGAGTTTGTAAGTTTTCTGTTGCTTCTATTGCTGTTGATATTCAGTTTAATCTGTGGTGTTCAGACAGGATGCATGGTATTATTTCAATTTTCTTGTATCTGTTGAGACTTGCTTTTTGTCTGACTATACGGTCAGTTCTGGAGCAAGTTCCATAAGCTACTGAGAAGACTCATTCTTTTGTGTTTGGGTCAAATGTTCTGTAAATATCTGTTAGTTCCATTTGGGTTATAACGTCAGTTAGCTCCAGCATTTCAGTTTAGTTTTTGTCTGGATGACCTCTATTAGTGACAGTGGTTTATTGAAGTCACACCATATCAGTGTGTGAGGGTTAGTATGTGATTTATGCTGAAGTATTGTTTCTTCTATTAATTTGAGTGTCCTTGTGTTTGGGGAATAGATGTTAATAATTTCAATGTCCTCTTAGAGGAATTTTCTTTTAATGATTATGTAATATTTCTTTCCTCTCTCTTCTGATTAGTTTTGGCTTGTCAGATATTAAGGTGTCTACACCAGCTTGCTTCTTAGGTCAATTTTGATATATTGTTTTCCATTGTTTTTCCCTGAGGTAATGTACATTCTTGATGTTAAGGTGTCTTTCTTGGATGCAGCAGAAAGATGGATCCTGTTTGCTAATCCATTCTGTTAGTCTGTGTCTTTTCATTGGGAAATTGAGACCATTGATGTTGAGATCTATCGATAGGAGGTGTTTGTTGATTCCCTTTATTTTGTTGTTGTTGGTGGTGGTGGTATGTATGTGTATTCCCCTCCTTCGATTTTGTTTGTCTGGATTATTTATTTCTTGTGTTTTCTTAAGTGTGGTGAACCTCTTTAGCTTTGAGTTTTTCTTCTAGCATCTTCTGTAGGGCTGGATTTGTTGATAGACATTGCTGAAATTGTTTTTTTTTTTTTCGTGGAATATCTTATTTTTCCAACTATTATGTCTGAAAGTCTTGTTGGGTCTGTAGTAGTCTAGAGCTGGCATCTCTTATCTCTTATGGTTTGTAGTTGCACATCTGTCCAGAAACTTCTGGCTGTTAGATTCTGCATTGAGAAATTGGGTTTAATTTTAAAAGGTATGCCTTTACTTGGTCTTTTACATGGCAACTTTTAATATTTGTTTTTGTTTTGTTTTTTTGCTTTGTTTTGTTGTTGTTGTTCTTTATGTCTAGTGTTTTGATTATTATGTGCTAAGGGGACATTCTTTTCTAGTGCAATCTATTTAATATTTTATACTCTTCTTGTACCTTGCTAGGTATCTCCTTCCTTATATTAGGAAAAATTTCTTCTATGATTTTTTTAAAAATATTTTCTGTGCTTTGACCTAGGTTCTTCTCCTTCCTCTATTACTATTATGCTTAGATTGTGTCTTTGCATAGTGTCACAGGTTTCCTGTATGTTTTATGCCAGAAATCTTTTAGATTTAACTTTTTCCCCCCTGAGGTATCCACTGCTCTGTCTTTAAAGCCTGTTATTTTCTCCTCCATCTTTTGTATTCTGTTGGTGATGCTTGTCTCTGAAGTTCCTGTTTGAGTTTCTAAATTTTCCATTTCAAGACTTACCACAGATTGTTTCCTTTATTTATTCTATTTCTACTTTCTGATCTCAAACTGATTTATTCATTTCTTTCTACTGTTTGTATCTTTTTTTATTCTTCTTTTTTTTTTTTTTTTTTTGGTTTTTCAAGACAGGGTTTCTCTGTGTAGCTTTGCACCTTTCCTGGAACTCACTTTGGAGACCAGGCTGGCCTTGAACTCACAGAGATCCGCCTGCCTCTGCCTCCCGAGTGCTGGGATTAAAGGCGTGCGCCACCACCACCCGGCTGTTTGTTTGTATCTTAATGAATTTGTTTAAGAGCTTATTCATTGTGGATCTCTATTACATTCATTAAATGCTATTTGAAGGTGTTGCTCTTGTTTTTCAGCTATGTTGCAACACTCAGAACCTCTTGTGGGAGGGGGTTGCTGGAATATATTGGATACATAATGTCCTGTTCATTATTGATTGTGCTTTACACTGAAGTCTAGGAATTTGGGATTGGAAAGATTGTAATTCTACATGATGATATCTGATCTTGTCTTTATTGGGTGACAGATAATTCTCTAAATATGAAACTCAAAAGCTGAGGAACACTTAAAGTAATGTTCAATGCCCTTAATCATCAGGGGAATGCAAATCAAAACTATCTTTGATTTTGAGATTTTATCTATTACCCATCAGAATGCCTAAGGTCAATGAAACAAGTTGAAGCTCTTGCTGACAGTGATATAGAGCAAAGGGAACACTCATCCATTGTTGGTGGGAGTGCAAACTTGTACAGCCACTATAAAAAATCAGTGTGACTGTTCCTCAAAAAGATGGGAATTAATGTACCTCAAGTTCTAGCTATACTACTTGTGGTAGATTGAATGTAATTGGCCCCAGTGAACTCATAGGGAGTAGCACTATTAGGAGGTATGGCTTTCTTGGAGTAGATGTAGACATTTTGGAGGAAGTATGTCACTATGGGGGTGGACTTTGATATCTCATATATGCTCAAGCAACACCCAATTGTGGGGGAGCCCAAGATAGCTTGACCATACAGCTGCCATGACAGGCTTAGAGGCCCAGACACAGCTTCTGGCAGGCAACACCTGGGCCCAAGAAAAGCCATAAGCTGACCTCACCCAGTGGGGCCTGCATCTACGAGGAAATACCTGACATTCCAAACATTCCCTACCCCTAGACAAATGTCAGCCAATCAGGGTCCTGAACCCTGGAAATCCCTTCACCCAACCTCTGCTATGATAAAAAACCCCACCCTGCCTGGACTCTGGGCTCTCTGCTCTCACCACTGGGTTGGACAGACAGAATTCAGGTTCTGAGTTTAAAAATAAAGGCTCTTTGCTTTTACATATGGGATTTGTCCTCCTTGGTGGTCCTTTTGGGGTCCCCAAGATCTGGCCATAACAGTCTGAGTATCTAAAATGAAAGCTACCCAATTAAAAGTTTTATTTTTTTTATATATTTATTTTTCCTATAAGAATTGCTGTGGTTCTTTGTGTGTCTTCTCAGCAATAAAAATTCTAACTAAACCATAAGTTAGTACCAGGGACTGGGGGATTACTGTGATAGGCCTGACCATGTGTTTGTTTGGAGGAATTTGATCTTTGGTACTTTGGGTTAGGAAAGCAGTGGAATGCTTTAAGCACTGCTTAATGGGCCATACTAGTAGGAGCATTAAAGACAATGGTGCTTAGAATGATGTGAACTGTAGGGGGTCTGACCCAAGAGGTTTCAGAGGAGAAGAATTTTAGTATGTTGCCTAGAAATTGTTCTTGTGATATTTTGGTGAAGAAAGTCGTTGCTTTTTGCCCTTGTCCCAAAATCTGCCTGAGGCTAAAGTGAAGAGACTTAGATTAATTCTGTTGTCAGAGGAAATCTCAAAGCAGCCTAGTATAGACTCTCATATTTTTATTAATGGTAACTCTAATGGAGGTTTATAGTGAAAAGGAGAAAAACTGAGCAAGGAAATATAAAAAATGTACAATCTGAGGAGAAATGGAGCACCACTAAGTGGAATGGAGCAAAGTTCTGTGTTCAAGCAGATAAACAGATTAAGAAATGGTATAAAGGGAGTGGTGATCTCAGAGTAAGACCCCTCCTAGCAAAATTTCAAACTTGTAAAATGGAATTAAAGGGAAAGTTAGAGCTGAGTGTAATGGTGCATGGCTTTAATCACAGTATTTGGAAGGCAGAGGCTGGTGGATCTCTGAGTTTGAGGCCAGCCTGGTTTTCAGAGCAAGATCAAGGACAACTAAGCTTAGGGAGTGAAGGTAAGCATTAAAAACAGAAAGCTGGTGGAGATGTAATTGATCCAGGGGGCCATGTTACAGCCCTAGAAAGCAGCAGAACTTGGCAGTTTGACCATGTGGCTCTGGCTTTAAGAGTTAAGGATAGAAGAGAGGGTTTATGGAATTTGCCTCCACTACTAAGGAAAGCTGCTGAAGCCAGGCATGTGTCAAGAGTGTCCCCAAATGCAGGCCTAGAGAGCCCATTATGTGAAGCTATGAAATTGAAATTGTATGAAGCTGAGAAGTTGAAGCCTGAATTGTCTTGGAGACTCAAGATGTTGGAAATGCCAGAGCTGTGGGATACCTGCTGAGAAAAGCTATTAACTGGGAGTAGAACCAGCCCAAAAGAAAGAAGTGTGTTACAGTCAACAAAGCTGAAAAGATTTGGAGATCTGAAGAGCATTTTGACATTAAACATGAAGATGCAGAGTTTGGAGTTTGCCCAGCTGGTTTTTGGTCTTGCTTCAGGCCAGTATTTCCTCATTATGCTCCCTTCCCCACATTTGGGAATGGTAATGTATATCCTTTTCCATTATATGTTAGAAGTATATGATCTGCTTTTTTACTTCAATTTTATAGGGGATACAGTTAAGAGAGTGAATGAATCTCAGAAGAGACTTTGAACTTTGGACTTTTAAACATAGTTGAGACTGATAGACTATAGAGACTTTTGAAGCTGGACTAAATGCATTGTTGTGCTACAATATTGTTACAATCTTATGGGGGCCAGGGAGTGAATTGTGGTAGTTTAAATGTAATTGATGCCAATAAACTCATAGGGAATGGCACTATTAGGAGGCATGGCTTATTAAAGTAGCTGTAGCCTTGTTGGAGGAAGTATGTCACTGTGGAATGGGCCTTGAGGTCTAATATATGCTCAAGCCACACCCATTGTCTCAGTTCATTTCCTGTTGCCTGCAGATCAATGATATAGAATTCTCAGCTCCTTCTCCAGCACCATGTCTGCCTTCATGTCACCTTGTCCCCCATCATGATGATAATGGACTAAACCTCTGAACTGTAATCCATCCAATTAAATGGTTTCCTTTATAAGAGTTGTCATGTTCATGGTGTCTCTTCATAGCAAAACCCTAACTGAGACACTACTCTTGGGCATATGCCCAAAGGAAACTTTATTGTACCACAGACACAGTTGCTCAACCATGCTCATTGCTGCTCTATTCATAATAGCCAGAAATTGGAAACAAACTAGATGTCCCTCAACAGAAGAATGGATTAGATAATGTGGTACATTTATGCAATGTATTATTATTCAGTCATTAGAAAATGAAATCATGTAATTCATAGGTATATGAATGAAAATACAAAAAAAAATCTTCCCCAAAGTATGTATTTGCTTATATGTGAATATTAGCTGTTAAATCAATGATAACCATTCTGTGATTGGTAGAATCATATGGTTAGGTAAGAGTAAAGGACTAGGGGCACAGTTAAATCTTGTTAGGGAAGGAAAACAAAATTGGTATTTATGGATGGATGGGGTATCTTGGCTGGAAAAAGCAAGTGGGAGAGTGGAACTGGAGGATGAGGGAGGGAATACAGAGAATGAGAGAGACATAAAATTAATGGCCATTTGAGGAGTAGTATGGAAACAATACAGTAGAAGTTTTCTAAAATATATACATATTTGAAGGTGATCTAATTAAAATCACCAAATATTGGGGAATGCAGTGTCCCAACTGGCTATCTCTTGTAAACAAATGGAACCCTCTTCCTGAGACTAGGTCACACTTAATCAAACTATTGGCCAAAGAGGTCCCATGGGAATTCCCAAACAAGTTGTTAAGATTAGAGATTGTTCTCCACAAACTGAAGGCAAGGCCCCTTTTTCTGAAAACAACAACTATACAACTTACGGAACAACAAGAAGCAGATCTGGTGCCTAGATAGAACCTTCATCCCTATATTCTAGTGTCTTTGGTACATGAAGATATACTCTGCATGCTACCAAAAGAGAAATATAAACACCAACCCAGCCACAAAACCTTTGATTTGCAATGGTGTCTTACTTATAAGGTATGCTAGTACAATGGGGCCACAAAGTTTGTGAGAATAACCAACCAATATCTCATTTGACTTAAGGACAACTCTAGGAGATGGAATGCATACCCAATGTGGTGGTTCTAGTAACAATGCTCCCACCCCCAGGCTCATATCTGAATGCTTATTCAAGAGGGAGTGGAAGTTTTCAATAGGATTAGGAGGATTAAGAAGCATGGCATTGTTTGAAGAAGTGTTTTAAAGGGCTCATATATGAATGCTTAGTCACAAAGGAAATGAAATCTTTAATAGGATTTTAAAGATTAGAAGGTGTGGCATTGTAGGAAGAAGTGAGGGGTTGAAAAGCCCATACCAGACCCAGTCTCTCCTCCCCCCTCTCCACCTGTTTGTGGATCATGAATTAACTCTCAGCTACTTCTACAGAACTCCTCCTGCCTGCCAACATGCTCCATGCCATGATGATAATGAACTAAAACTCTGAATTTGTAAGTAACCTCCAATTAAATGCTTTCTTTCATAAGAGTTGCCTTGGCCATGGTGTCTCTTCACAAGAATAGAACAGTGACTAAGACATTCCATGTTAATTGGGTGAATAAGAACCTGAGATAATATAGAAAGAAAGAAAGAAAGAAAGAAAGAAAGAAAGAAAGAAAGAAAGAAAGAAAGAAAGAAAGAGAGAGAGAGAGAGAGAGAGAGAGAGAGAGAGAGAGAGAGAGGAAGGAAGGAAGGAAGGAAGGAAAAAGTATCAATAAAATCACTCCTAATGATGTTCTTCTACCCTCATAGATCAGCCATCAAAGACTCTTCCTCCTGCAAAAGATGGGGACAAACACAGAGCTCACAGCCAGACATTAGGCAGATAATGAGACACCTGGGAGCATGAAGACCTAACTAGGATGGCTCTAACAAATAGCTCCCCTCAAGGATCAGGGAAATCCAAGAAAGAGGAGGCAAAAAGAGTTTAAGAGCTAGGGGAGATGAAGGACAAGAAAACAAGGCCCTCTAAATCAAGATGATCAAAGCAGAAATTAACTCACAGAGACTGAGGCAGGATGTATAGGGCCTGTGTAGGCCTGCATCAGGTCCTCTGTGTGTATATTATGGTTTCTAGTTTAGTCTTTTTATTGGATTTCTGAATGTGTGAGGGAGTGGGTCTTTATTTCTTCTGCTTTCTCTTGGACTCTTTTCATTCTGTTCGTTTGTTTTGTTCAATTTCAAAGTGTTACTTTTTCTTTATTTTATTTTATTTTACTATTCCTTTTAAGCCTGTTTTTTGGGTTTTTTTTTTTTTTTGGTTTTTTGTTTTGTTTTGTTTTTTGTTTTTTGTTTTTCGAGACAGGGTTTCTCTGTGTAGCTTTGCGCCTTTTCCTGGATCTCGCTCTGTAGACCAGGCTGGCCTCAAACTCAGAAAGATCCACCTGCCTCTGCCTCCCGAGTGCTGGGATTAAAGGCGTGCGCCACCACCGCCTGGCCTTTTAAGCCTGTTTGTTTTCTAATGAAAGACATAAAAGGAGTGCATCTGGATGTGAGGAGTTGGGGAGGGGAAATTCGAATCATGATATATTCTCTGAGGAAAAAAAAACTATTTCCATTAAAAGGAAATAAATAAAACCTGCATATAAATCTGATAAGAAAATAAATGTTTATATTTGGGAAACACTATTGACTAACTGCAAAAGTTAGTATTTTAATTGCAGGGTTTTTTTATTTAACTATTTTGGACTTTTAAAATAGATTTATTTTTATTTCTTTAGTCATGTTATTTTACTAGTTTTTCTGTCTATGACATTATTATATCCTTCTTTAAAGAACGAAGACAATGAAAATTAATCTTTCCTTCTAAAGTTTTTTCTTTAGTATTAAAGTTAAAAATTTCTTTGAGTTTTAAGTACTAGTAATGTTATGTATAAATCACTGGGTTTGTCAAAAATTTATAAACAGCTATCTAATTTCTTTCCCATTAACAATGAACTTCGATGTTTTACATGTATGTTTAAGAAAGTGCAACCAGCAAAGCCAAATTGTATGAAGAACTTTACAAACAGTATACCTTTTAAAAACTGATAAATAAGAGTGTAATTTCTTATAGAACCTGGATTCAAAGAAATTATACAAATGGTATTTAATTGTTATAGGAAGAATTTAATTACAACACTTATTTAAATAAATAAAATGAGCCAAGGAAGTATACTTTAAGAAGTGAGTTTTGTAGAAAATCACTTAGGATTTAATTTTGGGAATATTGCCATCACACACTAAAATGATAACAAAGTACTGGAAACACAATATATAAGAAAATGCACATAACAATCATAGGAATAAGTAAAAAATGTCAGGAAATATAAGTGAATGGAAATCTCTGATTCAAGCTTTAGATATGAGATGACATAGTTAAAAAATCTAATGGCTGAATTTAGCAGTTCCTGGGTATGGCATAATATTTTTTTCATTCAGGCAAGATTCACTTTAAAAAGACAATTTTCAAATTAAGATGTACTCACATAATTAACAGAACTGTCAATGACCTAGAATTAACCTGGTCAGGAATGCTTTAAATGTTAAGGATGAAAAGGAGAATGATTCTGATAAAATTCAAAAGAAGCCTTCTGTATTCCTAACCAGGATTTCTTTATATCTTCTACAGGAAATTAGAGGAGTTGTATAGTGTAAAATCAGCAGAAGGAAAAGCAGAGCTCTCAACAATTACTCTATTCAGGGACCACATTTCCTCTCAGTGTTCTGTGAGAGGCAACACATCCGCAGGTATTGAGGAATTCAGGTGAACGAGCCAGTGAACACTTCTGTTAATTCTTAGATTGAAGGATGAAAGCCTGATACCTTCTAATTTAGTGTGAAAAAGCAGAAAACAAATATCAAAAGCAAACAAAAGTTGCCCATATATAGTGTCTGAATACTTCTAGTTCTCTGTTTTAGTGTCATCTTGAAAAACATTCTATTCAGAAGGTAAACCCTATTTAAATCTGTGTATGCAGTCTTCTGCAGCAAAATTTTCACCATGTCCTAAATTTTCTTTATATATATATACATGTATATATATATAATTTCTTGAAGTTATGTTTTATGGAATTATAGCCTACAGCATTTGAATATTATTAACAGGTATGGTCAAATATATGACAATCTAATATTGGCAGCCTTTACAGAAGGGTGTCTGCACACTGTTTTTGTTTAATCATGGCACCTATTACAGGTATAGATAGTACTAAAAATATTAACATCTGTACATTTTTCTGACAAGTAATTAACCCCAGGCTTTGTTTAACTCTTTGCTTCTATGTAATCCATTTTTGCTGGCTTCTTAGGCACTTCACTTAGGATCCATTTCCTGCTCTGCCATGTCAGGTCATTACAACCCTTTTATGACTTAAGAAATTTCACAAGGTATTTGTGCTGTGAATTCTGGAAGGCAATGAAAATAAAGACCCACTTATATCCACCAATATACCGAGACAATGGAAGGGAATTGAAAGCAGGGGAGATGTGTCACATGAAAGAGGATTATAGATATCCTGCAGCTCTGGGTCTCTGGGTCATCTCAGATAGTGTGGGTGTTGGGGTAGGCCAAGTCCTAACCCTGGGTGTGAGCCTGGGCAGCTGTAGGGTTGGTCCCCTAGATGGGAAATGGGGACAGCTCTCCAATGGTCACAATTTCAGGGCTTGCTCACCCACACCTACACTAAGACTGTTGGCTCTATTGTGCTGCCCAGGTGAGATGCAGAGCGGCAGCAGGACGTCCAGGAAGAGCCCTAGTGGGGGCCCAGCACCGAATGTGTACTGGTGACCAGGACCCTGGAAGCAGACCAGTGACATTTTGCAATGAACACTTGCAAGCAAAGATTGTAGACGAAAGGGTATGTGGTATGAGTTGTTGTGTGGCACTGCAGCTTCCCATGACAAGATTTTTAATTCCTTTGCCTTAAAAAACAAAAACAAAAACAAACAAACAAAAAACTTTTTTCAGTTTATTTTCTTCCTTTTTTCTCCTGAATTTTGTTTTATTGGGCATAGGGCTGGGAGGGGGCAGAGGCCGAAGGCAGAATAGGATCAAAACACATGATATGAAAGACAGACAATAAATTTTAAAAAATTAAAAAAAGAGAGAGAGAGAATTGTAATTTCTAAGTTATAAAAGCTGGAAATAGCTTTCACTTCTGGTGAGGAGAATAAATGTATTTGGACAAATAGCTGTGTTTTTGTGGGGGTTTTTTTATTTGTTTGTTTTTTGCCTTTTAATCAGGAGCAATTTTTTTTATCTCCTCTCTCATTTTTTTTTGGGGGGGGGTGGACACGGAGGGGTGTTGGGTCAATCAGTTCCTAAACTTCTCAGCTGACTCTTCCTACCTTACCTTACTACCCACCTCCTGTGAACCTGAACTGTGGAGATGTCAGAATATGAGTGATTTTCTGAGGTGTTCAGAAGATCCAATGCAATATACTGTGCTACTTTGAACATAGCATAATTCTCCAAAAAATCGTTTAAATACTTTAAACCCTTTAAATGGCATCTCACTGGTCTTACCTATTCCTCTGGTCTCTCCTCCTGCAAACTTCATCCTAATGACATCTGTCAGTTACATGAATTTGATCTTATGGCTTCTGCTAAGATGTCATGCTAAGGAGGAAATTGTCCACCTAAAAGTAATGTCTACCTAAATCCCATGACTGCAACTGTGCTTAGATGTTGGATTTTTGTAGATATAACTAGGTTACAATAAGCATCATTGTGGGTTGGGTACCCTTATAAGGTGAGGGAGATTTGACACAGATGATACCAGATGACAGTAGTAGATAGAGACTATGTACAATCCAGGGATGGAAAAGCTTCTGGCTGCCCCTGAAAAGTGAGAGAGCAGTACTGACATATTCTCTTTCAGAGCCTATGGGTTTAACCAGCCTTGCAGACTCCTCTCCTGAGAACTTCCGTCTCTAGTACCAAGAATGAATGAGTATCTTAGAGTTACCATTGCAGGTCATATGTTGCCAAAGCTCTAGTAAAATAATAGAAATTTATTCAGACTAACATTGACAGGGTCTAACAATAACCAATGAGAAAATATTAAGGTGTTCTAGAGAAGGAGAATCAGTAGCCTATTAGGAATTTGGGGAGTTAATTTATTTGACAGTGGAAGTTGAGAAGTGCTGGGGATGCTGTGAATGTGTTGCTCTGATTGATTGATAAATAAAACACTGATTGGCCAGTATCCAGGCAGGAAATATAGTGTAGGCGGGATAAGGAGAGAAGAGAATTCTAGGAGGTGAAAGGCTGAGTCAGGAGATGTTGCCAGCCACCGCCGCCATGAGAGCAAGATGTGAAGGCAGAACTGGGAAAAGATACCAAGCCACGTGGCTAAACATAAATAAGAATTATGGGTTAATTTAAGATTTAAGATGTAGCTAGCAAGAACCACGGCCATACAGTTTATAAGTAATATAAGTTTCTGTGTGTTTACTTGGGGCGTGCTAGTGGGAGAGACTTGTCCCGACTGCCAGCAGGCCGGGACACAAGAAATCTTTAGCTACAAAAAGTCTCTCAAGCTGTCATCTGCTTCTTCAAAACTTTGCCAGACATAAATTATAAGAACACAAGTGTACTCTGAGAAATATATTGCTGCTGCAGAGACAGTATTAGCAGACTTTTAATATTTTATCATTACCAATCACGTGTTCTTAATATGAAAATAGCTATTACATCTACATCACAATTATCAGAGACAGACATGAATTTTGAGAGTTCCCTCACATTTGTATCAACATAATAGATTTCTGAATTTCTATTTTTTCACATCCACAATAATTGGAAGTCTCTTTTTGGTAAAGTTCTTGTACACCATCATAACGCTACCCTCCTAAACACACAATTTATCCCAAAATTGTGGTAGAAACACTCAGTTTCACTTGATTTCCCATTCTCACACTTTTATCATTAATGAAATGTCAATGATTATACAGAATAAAGAACTAAGTAGTTACGTGTGATCACATAACATTGTAGTGACTGAGACATAGGTGAGATAGTATTGCTTCAAATGTAGGAAGTGTCCTTAAAGGGATTCAGTGGTCCTCCTCCTTCATCTTCTTGTGTAGCTTTTCCTTCTTATTTTTATAAGTGACATGAAGATATTTGTCATCAAATTATTTGAGATAACAATTAAAAGTAGCAGCCATTTGGTATGTATAATTTTTGGTGCAAATGGTAGAGGTGGTCCTCAGTTAACACTTTCATGGGTCAGTAATAAATGCTGCAATTCCATCTGTTGCTCATTCTCCTCTGTTAGGGTTGTATAGTTGAGGGCAGAATTGAGTTTCAAGCAGTTATTGAATCAAAGTCCTAGGTACTAGAGTTGGCCATTATCTCTACTTCATATCCTTCAGTGTTGCATGGTAATCCATTCTACCAGTGTTGCAAGTCATACTAGAGACAGTCTATGGTGTCTTTTGAAGGCCTTATTTGATTAGTCTGGGCCTGCCAGCATATGTTGCCCTTGATAACAACAGTGATGTGGGATGACTTTCTCTACACTGAATATGTGTTGCTCTGATTGGTTGATAAATAAAATGCTGATTGGCCAGTAGCCAGGTAGGAAGTTTAGGCAGGCAAGCAGATGAGGAGAATTCTGGGAAGAGGAAGGGTAGAGTCAGGAGTCGCCAGCCAGACACAGAGGAAGCAAGATGACAAGGCAAAACTGAGAAAAGGTACCAAGCCACATGGCTAAACATAAATAAGAATTTTGGGTTAATTTAAGTGTAAGAGCTGGTGAGTAATAAGCCTGAGCTAATGGCCCAAAAGTTATAATTAATATAAGCTTCTGTGTGTTTACTTGGGGGATGTGAGTGGGAGAGATTTGTCCTGACCGCCAGCTGGCTGGGACACAAGAAAACTTCTGACTACACAACAGTCCACAGTTTAGATACCTACACCACATCTGTAGAATCCCTTCATCTTTCCTTATCTTAAATCTAGAAGAACATCAGTTACTACTAACTTGAGTATTACATGTGGTGTATAGGGAAGATGAGGGTGGACTGCTCAGAAGCCAAGGTGCTGTCTTACACACTGATGATTTCCCACACATGAGGTAAAAAAAGAAATTTGTACCAAGGAGCTCCAGTTGCTTCTGTATGTGAAATATGTTTGCTGTCTTGCTTACTGTTTTTGTTTGCAAATATTCTGAATACTTGTAGTTAAAGATAATTCTAACTAACACACTAGCAATATCTCACCTTTTCCCCCGAAAAATAATACTACACAGCTGCTCATGTTTGTCTACTGTCCCCTGCTGTCTCACACTCTGTTCATCTGCAGTTCTCCCCCTTAGAACTTTGCTAGTTGTTTGCTCGATAATCCATCAAAAAAATCAATATATAAAATATTCAACATATGGCTATAGAACTAATTTGAATTGAACTTTACAAAATGTTTTCTAATTTGTTCCATTGTGACTATAGAACATTAAAATGGTATTTTATCATAAATACTTTAGAAAAATACTTGTCTGATATTTTGCATTCATATTCAAACTTGTTCTTCTTTACTTTAGCTCCAACCAAATAAATAAAATTTTATGAGTTGGATATAATGGAGCATACTTGTCACCTCCATCCTGGATACAAGAGGGATCCTGAGTTTGATGCTAACTCTGCCCAGAAAACAAACAAACAAACAAACAAAAACCCAAACAAAACCCAATGACAACCAAATAAAAACATACATATAAAATGACAAAACAATTAATAAAGTGTGAATTTAAAATGTTATTTGGAGAAAGATTTTCTAGTTTAACTCACTGTTCAGCATTCCTGTGATAGTTTACTGTTGGAGGTAGGGTAAAGCTGCAGCATTTCTGTGATCCTGGGAGCTCTTGGCCACCCTTTCATGTCATTTATGACATCAGAGAATGGCGTCTTTCTCCTCTTTCTCTGTATGGCCCACAGTGGAGCTGGCAATTGTACTTTTTGACTGCCTCACTTCACCCACATCCATAACCAGGAACTTAACTTCAAAACACTTCAGCATTTTTCTGTATCTGCATTTATTCTGAGAAATCCTCACTCATGAACATAAGTTTCTCTTACAGTTATAGTTTATTTTTTACACTTGTGTCATATAAATGGAGATACATGGTTGAGAGAACACAAACCACTGTGCATCCTTATAACTTTTCTCTTTTCATTCATCAGTCAGAAATTTTGATAGTTAGCAATGTTCCTAGAAAATGGCCTACAGAATCCCATTAAATTTTATCACAGTGAGTTGCATATATTCTGAAAGAAAGAAAGTAAAATATGAAATATTTTTAAAAGAAACATACATGAATCAATGGTTAGGAAAAATATTGATCAAAAACAAACAATAAACAAACAAAAAACTCCACCTAGTTGAGACTTACATACCAAAAGAAAAAGCTTCTCAATGACCTCATCATTTCAGGTCACTATTACTATTCTCAGTGTAGTTTGGTTTAAATTTGGAATTAATTTTTCTTAGATATATGATATCTTAAAAGTTTTTGTTTATTTTTAGTTAGTTTATACAAGTATGTCATTCAAGCCTTTTTTGAAGATTTTTAAAAAAGGACACTGACTGATTAAATTTGTGTAGAATTTTAAACAGATGGCAAAATCCAAAAGATGTACATGTAGAGTGGGTGGATTTAAACTACCTTCAAGATTAGTGCACTGGAGAGATGACTCAGTCAGGAAATCATTTTCTTTGTAAAATGAGGCTTTGAGTGTGATAAGCTAGATCTCATGCAAAAAGTCAGGTGTGGTGGCATGTGTTAGGAATATCAATAAGAAAGAGAGAGAGCTAGGAGGATCCCTGGGGTTCATTGATCAGTCAATCAAACCTATTCGCTGAACTCCAGATTCAATGAGAGACTCTGTCTCAAAAGAGAAAAAGAGACAGCAAGTGAGGAAGACATTCCGACATTAACCTCTAGCTTCTATGCCCGTACTCGTGCTTGGGCACCCACAGGAATGCAAGCACACACACATAAACACACACACACACACTCACACACACACACACACACACTCACACACACACACACTCACACATATACACACACTCACACACATGCACACACACTCACACATATACACACACACACACACACACTCACTAATACATATACACTATTTACACATAGAGAAATCATTTACCCTTATGCAATCACTGTTTTTGTAATATTGTAATAGCATCCTGGTGCTGATTAAATTAAATACATATAGTTCCGTATTTTCTTTTCACCATTGTACATATATTGTCTATCACTGTTTTATACAGCCGCTACAACAAATGCCTACAAACTATATCAGCCAGCCTTCTATCAAGAAAGCAAGACTTAAGTTTTAGGAAGTGCAGTACGTAGAGAAATTATGTCTGACGAATTTATTGAAGGAATTGTTATGTTAAAGAAACAGAGAGGATCCAGAAAAAAATGAAACAGAATCATTACAGATCCGTGGAGGGCATGACAAGAAAGTGTAAGGAATCTAATAGGACAAAAGCCCAGAGCTGGCGGCCATCACTGCTCTGTTACCACTGTCTTAGAGCTGCTCAGGAGGAAGTCAGGTTCCTAGGAAGTGCAGCTGAGCAGGAGGAAGTGAAAAACTACAGATCCCGGCCATCCTCCTTCACTGCCTGGTCTAGGACATTCGAAATACAGTGGTTTTTATTCACTTCCCTTCTCCCCAACTTCAGGGGGAAAAAGTATGTTTTGTCTCCTATCAATCCCCCAGGAAGTATAGTTTATTGGTAGCTTAAGCCCACCAAATAGAAAAGGACCTACACCCCACAGCTGCTACTCTGTCAGGAAAAACTCTGCGGTAATATCAAGGGTGAAATCTGAACATTTCAATATGAGCTCATCTTAATCTCCTACTGCACAGGTGAAGGGGCCCAGTCCTGAGAAGGTTGTCTTCCCAAGGACACACACTGACTCATGTCTCAACCAGTTTATCACTTTATCTCCCAATGTAAGGTCCTTCCTCTCCCACCTTAGCAGTAATGAGTTTTTATACTGAGAAAGGGGACTCGAGATTACATTCAATGTCACAAGAAAGCTGGCAGGGAAAAGGTAGTAAATAAGGTGTCATGCAGATAGTGACAGTAAGGTTGATGTGAGTTTTCTTGTAAACTACACAATCTTCCAGACATTATAGAAAGTCCTCTTTTCTTCTGTCGTACTTCCATAACACCAGGCCATTCCTAGACTTTTCTTTTAAGTCATTTTTAGGCATTTCATCAATTAACATGCTCCTTATTCTTATTGTACCATGTGAGTTAAAGGTTAATATATCTATATTTTGAGTGACCAAGCTATGGTCAGTGTTTTTTTTTTAATATGAAGTAACTCTTTTCTAGTGCTGTAATAATAAATTTACATCCTAATTAGCAGCCAGAGTCCCTTCTCCTGCCTTATAATGCTGCTATTCTCCAGCTTTGCTTTTTATAATAGTTCATAATAAATCACAGGAGGGAATCCTCATTTTTAGCATGCACATTTATGTATTTAATGAAGATTATTGAGTTTTTCAAGTGCTTATTGGAATGTGCACTATTGTTTTATATCCATCTGAAAGAATGCAGCCATTGGCTGGTGTTGGAATGCTAATAATTAGCACCTCCATTAAAAGTCAGCTCTTGCATTTGAGCAACGTTATGCTGGGAAGCTCTGTTTCCCAAGTGAGCAGAGAATTATACAGTTGTATTAAAGAGAAGCTTTCCTTTGAATACAATTTTAAGAAAATCTTCAAAGGAACAAGTTTAAAGACTCAAATCGGAGCACATCGCTAATTAGTGTGTGACAATAATTTAGGTGGAGAGCATCAGGCCTTGTTAATTTTCCAAGCCCATTCTGCAGTCTCTTTGCTGGATGTTTCTTTTGATGAGTCAATTTTATCTAGGTGCAGCTTTTTATATTTTAAATACTGTCATAACACTTCTAAAGTTTTAGAGAATGGGACAGACGGATGCTGAAATCTGGCAATTACCTTCTAACTCTGCATTCCTGCTACTCATTTTATGGCTTAGGTTAAATTGCTTAATTCAATTGCAAGTATTTTGCATTTATAATATTGCATTAAGTGGCATGTCTCTGAATAAAATAACATAACTACCTATTTGTTTATGTAGCCTTCACACTTAGAAAGAAAAATGTGCTTCCATCATCAATTATGGAACACATTATTTAAAATTCAAAGGTGTCAGTTCCCTTGATCACATTCTATCCTGTAAGGGCTTTTAGGAATTACAAATGCTTACATTTCAGCTTTGCTGTTTTAAAATGCTATGTTCTACAAATTAGGTATCAGAATAAACTGTTTTCTTCATTTTGTAAATAGGGAAGTATTGATTTGTGATGTCTTGGGAAATTAGAAAACAGAAACAGCGGAGTGTCAAATAACTATGATTTATGGCTTTGCATACCTGAAGTAGGAATTGATGACTATTGAGGTCAATATCAAGACTCATAGGCTCAGGTATACATAGTGACTAAAGCCATATTGAGAATCAATGTTTGTATCAAGAAAACATCTGTCTTCCTATGGATGAAAATATGCCAATATATACTGTTAATCAGTTATTAGCTATTATGAGAATTCAATCTTTGAAGGACAACAATTATTTTGCAATTTAAAAAGTCATCCATCTCTATTCTTGATACTGGGTTTGTGTCCCTGTAACTCTCTCTTTGTATGAGTATATTCAGTGTGTGTGTGTGTGTGTGTGTGTGTGTGTGTGTGTGTGTGTGTGTGTATTGTGGGCATAAATATGCAATGGATGGTCACATATGGAGATGAGTGGACATTTCTCTGGTGTTGCTATTCTCTCTCTCTTCCTCCACCTTCACATGGATTCTGGAGTTTGAACTCTAGTCAAGAGACTTGAACTTCAAATGCCTTTACCTGTGAGGCCATATTGCTGGGCTTTAAAATACATTTTTACTGACAAATAATAAGTGTGATACCAGTCATAAAAATATTTTGATCTATATACATGGCAGAAATATTCAGCCAATCTAATGACCAATATATTGCCTAACCAATTTCCTTAAATAATAATTTTGTGAGAATATTAATAATCTATTTTGGTAACTTTGAAATATGTGACCAATAAAAGTGATAACTCCAACCTAACTGAACACAGAAAAATATGTATGTATGCAACACACCAGTTTCAATTCTTCTGGACATTTACTGGAAGTGGGATAGCTGAATCTATAACAGTTTCATAACTTTCATTTCAGTTTTGAAGAACCTGTTGACTATTCACAAATGGCTTCATGAAGTTACATTTCCACTGAGTGTTAAGTTTTTTACTTGTGCATCATTGAGTCTTTAATCATTTGCATCACTAAAGTGGTCTGACATGTTGTCATATATCTGTAGGTCATCCTTAACTCTTTTTGTGAAGCGTATTTCACAGTTTTTCATTCTATTCCTTTATCTCTACAATTTGAAGTTTTAAAAATACTTATTTTTTGTTTTGAGAATATAATTCCATCATTCCCACACTCCCTTTCCTCCCTCCAAATCCTCCCATATATCCTTCATTGCCCTCTTTCAAGTTAATGGCTCTTTGGATTCCTTATACATTTTAGAAATTAGTCTCTCCTGCAAATATTTCCGTTCAATGTACAGGTCATTATTTTCCCTCTGTAGCTTCCTTTTCTATGCTCAAGCTTTTATTTCTTGGTTTGGTCTTAATATTTGTATCTCTTCTTATTAATTTGTATGTACTGTGGGCATCTCAGCTATGAAATCATCACCAAGGCCCTAAACCCAATCACAAAGTGCTGACTGTTTGCTCTGTTCTCGGGGCATTATCAATGTGAGTCTCAAGTTTGCCATTTATTCATTTTTTTGTGATGTCCTCATTATGATTTCATGTGAGAACCCACATTTGTTCTTCTTCATGTTCTTTCTAATTGTTAGTAACAGCAGTTATTAGAAAGACCATCCCTTCCTCACTGTATATTCCTGATCTCTTTGTCAAGCATCAATTGAAAGTAGATAACTGGGGATTTTCTAGATGTTCTGACCTGTTTGTTCCATTGGTTAATTATCCATTTTTATATCAGACTTTCTTCTTTAGGTATTATCTCAGAACATCTTTATAAGAACATAAATGTAAACATATTTGTATGAAGTCCATTAAGTTAACTTGTTTTAGATATAATTAGATAAAAATTTGGGAACAAAAAGACATGAAACTAAAATATATTTTCTTTTGCCATTGAATCACTTACATTTCAGTATATTATATTGCTGTATACACGAACAGAAATCTATTGAACATGCTCTCTCATAGTTTGTCTAATGTGCCTAAATTAAAAACTCATTAAAATTAACCTAGAAGTAAGGAAGAGAGAATAGTAACAGGTGAACTCCAAGGTACACAGTTCCTTCCTATTCAGAAAGACTTCTTGGGTTATTTTTCTTGTTGTTTGTTTCTAATGTTAAGAAAGAAAAACAATACAAAGTTTTCAGAGCCAGGCCAGATCTGACAGAAACTGGCATAAAAACAAACTAACAAGAAAACCACGAAAAACCAATAACAAAAACATAGATAAACATAGAAAAGGCATAAAGCAGAAACATAGATAAATGTAAAAATAAATCTCCAAAATTAACTCAAGTTACATACGATTAATTAGTACTGCTTATGTTAGAACTGGAAGCTCACATTCAAGAGCTTGAAGTCAGAGCTCTATCTGACCCCATACACTAAAATCCATTAACATGAATGCAGTTTTATGTGTGCTATGTGACCTATGTCATCCTACATGAAACATAAGGGAGGGTGGTTAAGTTTTGCTTTAACAATGATTTTTTTGAAAAACACACCAAAACCTCAGTTTGCAAAAATGAAAATAATAACCTATTGCTTCTGGAAGTAATATTATACACAAATGCAAGGTATGTCACTCAAACTTTGCTGTTGTTGATTAACTAGTAGGAAGTACATCTAGTTACAAAGCTGGGTGTTACCAATGAAACAAACAGCAGCATATATACTGGAGAAAATATTTACCAATTACACATACCTGATATTCAAATGTTATAAATATTCAATATGTTAATATTCAATGTGATTGAGAACTTTTATTATTCAAAATCAGGGAAAAAAGACTAAATGTTTAATGAATGAAGTTGGGATTATAGCTCAGTGGTAGAGCATGTGTCTAGCATGTTTAAGGCCTTGGGTTCAAACTCAGCTCTGAAAAATAAATATAAACTTTTGTCAAATAATAGGAATAGAAACTTCTATAGAGACAAGGAAATGATCTAATGAGTATATGAAAACCCTGTCCCACAAAACCTTAAGGAAACCGAAGTGTAAAAAAATATAAATCTCTATTGGATGTCTGCACTTACTAGAGTGGTATATATAGAGAGAATTGCATATATATATATATATATATATATATATATATATATATATATATATATATATATGCAAACATTAACTAAAGATGTAAGAAAGTGCTAGAACATGGTTAATGTTATAAAAAACAGTTTGCAAGTCCCTCCAAATAAAAATAAACAGATTAGAATAACTGCATGGTCCAGTGATCTTCTCTCAAGTATACACTCAATGAACATTTTGTCAAGATTACCGCACTTTATACCCATTGCAAGAGTTAAATCCAAAAGATACATAGATGAAGGAATTTCTGTCTCTCTGTTTCTACCTCTGACTCTGTCTCTCTGTCTCTGTCTCTGTCTCTGTCTCTGTCTCTGTCTCTCTCTCTCTCTCTCTCTCACACACACACACACATTAGTTGAGGATCTAAAAGAGATCCTAACGTTTATCACACACTCAAACATTGATGGAGATGGAGAGTATTATGCGGTTAAGCGAGTCGCAGAGACAAAACAAGCAAACAAAAGAACAACAACAAACAAACAACAACTTTGTAGGATTCAATTACATATGGAATCGATTTTGGGTAGAGCCAAAAAAAATGAAGCCACACATCCAGACAGAAAACAAATTAGTAAATACCGAAGAATGGGAAGGAGGAGAAAGGAGGCAGAAAGATACAATGAAACAGATGTATAGCATGAATATCTTTAGAGTTCAAGTTGTCTGGTATGTGACCTGGGACAATGGTTGATGAAATTGCACTGAACTAGGGGATAATATTAAATATGTAGAGCTGACTCTTCTTATTAAAAAGAAACTACATAAGATGTTAGAAATGGTAATTTATTTCAATGTAATTTGCATTTTTATCTACATGGCTCTCACAACATCGTGTTGTAAAACCTGTACATGCACAGTAAAACTTACCTTACAATGTTTGAAGCTCTAATATCTTGATCTCAAAGATATAGGAGCCACACTGAGCTACTCCTAAAGTCAGATGTAAAAATAAAAATCTTTTACTGCAAAATTATTAATAGCCTTCTGCCAAGTGTCAGGGACACTTAGAAGCAATAGGAATTCTTTCTGAAGAAAGCTGAACATAGCAGAGACATAGGCCATTAACAAGTAGTATATCACTGCCTCATAATTAAATTCTGGATAAGTCACATCAAAGGGCATGCAGTTGGACCAGAAAAAAATTACCTCTTCTAGTAAATTAAACTGTCTTAATTATTATGGGACAAATCCAAACTTTTGTATGTCAGTTAAAATTCTTCAGAAGGTTTCAATTTTTTGCCTTTGAAATACTCATGAATGGTCAGATGTGACAACACACACCTGTAGTCCAATCATTTTAAGTGTGGGAGGAAGATGATTGAAAATCAAGGTCAGCCTGCTGTGCTTAGAAGGATCCTTTCTTAACAATAACAACAATGATAAGAATAAAAGTAAAACAATAAGGACAACTTTATAATTTCTCATTTTGCCCATCTCTGAAAGGAGTGTTTTCTACTTAGCCTAGGAAATTGCAGGAGTCTGGCAATGTTATCAGAATAGGCTACCGGCAATGAAAAGTGAAAACTGATATTACGTTTAAATGTTTTACAGAAAGGCATAAGCAAAAAGAGAAGAATAAGAATATGCGCTTACGACAGGGGGTGGTGGCACATGTCTTTATCCCAGTGCTTGGGAGGCAGAAGCAGCTGGATCTCTGTGAGTTCAAGGCCAGCCTGGTCTACAGAGTGAGTTCCAGGACAGCCAGGGCTGTTACACAAGGAAACCTTGTCTCAAAAAAGAAAAAAGAAAAAGAATATGCCCTTATAAGAATTAATAGAGTAAGAAGATACTGGATGAATGCCATGACAAAGAACAATACATTGCCTACCACTAAGGTAGAAAACACTGTTGTTGTTACAGAAAACCAAGTGAATTTAGACAAATATGTTGATCCATATTGGATTGTTTGCATTTGTCTATCCTGAATATACGTTTTCGGGAAAGATGACATTCTGAGATCTACACATTTCTCTGGTCAAATAATTTGGATTCAGTGCTTACATTTTCTTCCAACACATGAAAATGAGAAAATCATCTAAATTTTATTATAGTTTCTCAGAAGTTACAACAATGATCCTTGGGAAGTCATGGAAGTTATAGAAAATTCTTTACATTTCAGTAGTATCAGCTGTTGCGATAGAAATCACTTTCTCAAATTTCATCAGAAAATCAAAGTTCAGTAACAAAAAACAGTACAACACACAAATCCCTACACCCGGGTATGAAGCTACAAGGTGGACAGTAGAGGTCTGAAGTGGGTCAGAGGGATGCTGATGGCTGTCCCTCTGTAGCAGTCAGAAGATGGGAGACTCTACCAAACTCAAGGTACCCTGCAGGACATAAAGCTAGCTCTGCTGTTCCGTTATTGATAAGTTTTATTGTAGTAATTTCTCAGCAGTACTGCTTCCTTTCTCTTCTCTCATCTTAACAGTAAATGATGTCTCATATGTGTGCTTGTTTGCCTTTATGTGAAAGTCAGAAGAGAAAGCGAAAAGCTAGGCTTTGCACTTGAGAAAATTAAGTTGGAATGGTCCTAGCATCACAGGTTAGGGGCCTAGTAAGCCTAGTGGAAACTCTTGTGCATTCAGTTACCTTTTCAAACAATATATATTTTAATATTGACTTCAGATTATTGAAGAAATACTATTGTTCTTCCAGAGAAGACTCTCAGCACCTTTTGACTTTGTTTTCAAGAATGCTAGCTATTGTTTTAAGAGCTCCACAAACACTTCAGGAGGTTTTTATTGGGTAAAAACTGGTGATCAGCCAAGCACCCTACTCCTGTCCAAATGACCTTATATTCAAGTCAATAGAAACTTCCAGTATTTCTTTATCAACCATAGAGCATTATTCTAGAAATAATGACTTTTTTTTCTGGAGTTATCACGACTAAATACATTAAGAGTAAAATAATTGTTGTTAACGAGAGTTGAATAAGAAAGAACGTTCTGAATCTGAACTGATGGACGGAACTGTCAAGAATTAGAACACCAAGTACACTTACAACCACAGTTTTAAGATTCTGTTGAACTGCATTATAAATAGAATTGGCAGCTGCAAAGGAGTCTGTAATCTTGCTAATAAATCTGTTCTCGTCTCATCTCAGATTGACAATGTTTGAGACATGGGGATAACTGATGGTACATTCACATTAAAATATGCCACACTATCTGTAGGACAGTGACGGAAAATATAAATGGAGAAATGGCCTGTCGCCAACTTCATTGTATCTTTTTGAGACACTTAAAATGAGAGAGAAAAGTTTGAACACAACAGGACACGATTTGTATTATATAATTGCTGCTTTCACACAGCAGTTTTTAAAAATCAGTTTTTTTGTGTGGGTGTGTGTTTATGTTTTCCAAGGAATTTTGAAACTATAAGACCTGGGCCAGAGGCTGAAGAGATGGTTCAATGGTTAAGACTGTGTACTGCTCTTATAAAGAACCCCAGTTCAGTTCCCACCACCCACATTGGGCAGCATAAAACGACCTGTAACTCTAGTTCAAGGAGTCTGACACTCCCTTCTGCCCTCTGAAAGCATACTCATTCACATGCAGCTGAAGCTCTGATGAATGTGTATTATCTAGCTAACCTATCCCCCTATCTTGTGCATAATAAAGTAGTTGAGGTTCCAGCTTGCTGCATAGCTGGATCAGCCCTATCAGAGGGGGCAAGATCCTGCAGATGGATCCCTGCTTTTCTTTACTTAGGTTTGTGTCTGTCCTTCCCCTATCCGCCTCAGTCAGGCTATCAGGAGTAAGTTGTGCTATACACGGCACAATTCTAAATTACCATGATACATGATTGTAAATTATTTTAAACACCAGTGAAATTAGAAAGCGTGCTTCATATCTGTCTTTAAAAAAAAAAAGCTGGGTATAGTAGCACATGCCTTTAATCCCAGTATTTAAGAGGCAGAGGCAGGGAGGTCTCTGTGACATCCAGGACAGCTTGGTTAACATAGAGAACTTCTGGACAGAGAGGGCTATGCAGAGATCCTGTCTCAAAAACAAACCATCCAAAAATCAAAACAAACTTTTTTCCTTTCATGTACTGAATTGTAAAAGCCATAGTCAGTCCATCTTAAAGTCCCATCTTACATTCTGACAGATAATTTAGTGAGTTATTTTGAAAGGATCTGATTGTCTTGGAGATAGCAGCATGAAAATAACCCATCAGTGAATCTTGCCACTCAGGAGCAGAGATTCACCTGTCTAAGTGTTAAAACCTGTTCATATCATACTATGATCTCATCTTTCATGGAACCATAATTCTCAGTTCTCCAAGGCATTTAGTTTGTTAATCTGAAAATGCCTCTCAACACAGAAAAATAACATACTTCTCTAGTTTTATGCTAGTTGTACTTCAAAGATTTTAATTAACTACTCGAGATAATTATTTATAGCCTTAGAGGTAAAACATTCCTAAAAATGTATTGCTTTTGAGCTTTGCTCATTGGGTGTATTTAGTTCCACAAAGTTTTTTGTTATTTTTACAGAGAAAATAAACATTTCAACTGGATGTCTGATATGTGAACTTTGAATGTTAGCCAGGCACTAGAGCATGTAACGAAAGTGACCTTTTCACTGTTCCGTGATAGCTGAATGTGATCCCAGATCCCCAGGAAGTATTGTCAGGACAGGTCTATGTCTAATCATTTGACTTACAGTGTCTCAGCAGGACACTGTTTGGGAAAAGCAATAACCTTTCTTTTTAATCAGCTATATAGGTCCAGGTGAAGAAGGATACCACATCCCTAATAAAACCGAGATTAATTCAATAAAACAGACTCAATACCAGTGTTAATTATGCAGGCCTCATATTACTGTATTAATATACTTAGACTAGTGGATTTTGACAACTAGAGAGGTTTATTTCTCTTCCTTTACATATTAGGAAACAACAGGGTAAATGAATAAAGAGATGTTCCAAAAACCACAGAATTGATAAGTTATGAATAAGTTATGAATGGGGTGTATCACAAAATCAACCATATACCCCAATAAACAACCTCTTTAACAAAGGCTAATACCATCTCAGTATATAGGCATAGAAATATATTGAACATGCTCTCAGCTTGTCTAAGGTGGCATAGGATTAACACTTGCCCATCTATAAATCAGTGAAAGAATTTAAGTAATTAATTACTAAAAGTCTTAAAAACCCTATCTCAGATTTACCCTTTTAATTATTTCAAATCTGACCTATTTACTTTATTTTAGAATTAACTGCTAACTGCATTTTCTCTAACTTATTTGGGTAAGATGTATGTGGCTGAGGCTAACAGTTGCTATAGGAACACATATATTTCTTTTTTCTAAGAAATGACTTCCAAACTTGGGACCAGGGAAAACTGAAAATATAATTTTGAAAAGTGTCAGTACCTGTATGATGTACACATACATGCATTAATGTTTATTTATCAAAAGGCTAAAATTGAGAAATATAGTTTCCATCAAGTCCGAATGGATAAAAGAAAATAAACAAAGCATATAGCTAGGATAAATGGTTTGCTAGCAATAGATCCCAAGTGGAAAGAAAAATGCATCAAGAAAAAAATTGATCAGATAGACCAAGTATTTATTAACTGTACATAGAAACAGATTTAACTCCTTCTTCATACTCCATGATCCACAGGCCACTGTCTCCCTTCCTTTTGTGCCCCTTGGAAGAAATATACTAAACTAATACTTTCTTGCCCTTTGGTTTCCCTCTGTCAGCTTTGAAAGATTTTACTTCTTTTACTTATCAGTAAGACTACTGTAATTTGTGTGTGTGTGTCTGTGTGTGTGTGTTGCATTATTTTCTGTTACTAAGAATCAAACTCTCTGCAGCCTTGAATCTTTGCTAATATGCTTCTCTTAACTACCTGTTTCCTTCCTTGAACTATTAAAGAAAAGGAGAGTGAAAAAGCCTATGAGAACCAACCTGTTATTCCACAGAACTAAGAAATTCTAATACTACTGTATGCAAAGACTCACACTGTAACTAAAGCTTTAAGCATGAGTAATAAACGACCAGGCAAGGTGGTTCTATCCCCAACAGGAAAATTCTCAAGTTAGAAAAATAGTAATAAAACTGAGCAGCCTCATCGGCAGTAGATTTATGCTTTCGAGCTGTTAAAGCCCCACACTAAAACAGCCGGTGGGGCTTAACCATTTCCCATGAACCATAAATCATTTGCTTTTCTATAGTACTCGGGCTTCACCTTCATGTTACTACTAAGACAAATGCCACCTTGTAGTTCAAAGACATTTGCATTATGTGGTAGAATTATACGAATGGCCCATCCAGTTCTCCTGAGTGCCTGCAGATTGTCATAAAATAACAAAAGCAATGCTCTATTATGGAAGCACCGCTCACAGTTCTGCTCTTGATGGCGAGCCAAAGTGCTGGAGAGCTTTGGAGTTTAGTTAGAGCTTTAGAGTTAGGCTATAAAAACACATTTGGGCAAGACATGGCTGTTTGAAAAGCTTGTGTTCATTTTTCTACAGCCCAAATGAAGCGTGAAATGTGTGGAAACAGCATCAAATACAATGTTTTCTACCTTTCCCCCTGCAATTTCTGGTAGTCAGAACTAGAGAAAATCATAAGAACTAGAAAAGACAATTGGTGACAGAAAAATAAGTGAATATCAAATCTTCTAACAACAGAATAAAAAGCAGAACTAAACTCTTTTATGAATGACCCCCAGAACATAAATGGTAAACTGTCAACGGTGAGAAAGATCAGTGGCATTCTACGGGCACTGTGCTGGTTGGCTCTTGTCAAGTTGACACAAACCCAGACATATCTGGGAAGAGAGAATATTAATTGAGGAAATGTTTTCATAACACTGACCTGTAGGTTTGTCTATAGGGCATTTTCTCAGTTAATAACTGATGTGGAGGGGCCTGGCTCGCAGTATTAGAAGTGGAGACCGTGCTACCTGTGGGCAGCTGGTCCTTGATAGTAGGACTGAATGCTCAGATTAGAGGTTGAGCAAGCCACAGGGATAGGCCAGTAAGCAATGTTACTCCCTGGCTTATGCCTCAATTCCTGCATCATTTTTCCTGCATTGAGTTTCTGACTTGGCTTCTCAATCAACTTTGACCTCTAATACGTGAACCAAGTTCCACCCCCTATTTGCTTTTGGTCATGTTGTTTATTACAATAGAAGCCATAACTAAGACACTTTGACAAAATGTTTTCTCAAGCATGCTTCTAGTGAACCCCTCTAACTATGCATTCATTCTTCTAAGAATTCATCAGATGTATAGTGTATCTCCACTGTTTATGACTGATAATATTTGTGTTCTTACACCTAAGTACATCATTTTATACATATTATGTATAGCAGACATAAATAAACGAAAAGGAAAAAAGGAAAAGTAGATATTTCAATAGTTTATGCATCTCATTGAGAACAATGTCTTGCTAAAATTGCACCTAGTGCTGTACAATCAGAGAACCAGTATGCATATCTCAGTCGTTGGTGAGGAACTAGAATTAATCTCAAGAAGGAAAAGAAAGTTGTTTCCTGTGTTGGCATAATTTACTGCTTACAAGCGGAGCACAAACTTAGGTCAGTCCCACAGAACTATACCCTTAAACAGTTCAGAATTTACTACTATTATGCTCTGTACTCTCCCAAAACTCTGGGGTGATAAACACTAACATTTTTTTAAAAAGTATCTCAGAGAATAAAATGCATAAAATACATTAAATGTCTGTATAACTAGCTACAAACCAGGACTCATTCTACTTTAAAACATCATTTACTGACTACTTGAAATAACAAGCCTTTCACCCATAGTTTATTGTTTAAAACGATGTTACTTCATATTAATGACATATGTAAACACTCATTTAAAAAGAGGGAAAAAAGAAGACTCCCAGAATGTTTTCAGTTAGGTGCTGATGAGAAAATATGTAGGATAAAAATTAGAGGATATTGATGTGGAAAAAATTGAGAAACATTTGACAGTTTATTTCAATTGAAACAGAAATGAGTTTAAAACATTAGATTATCTTATTCTGGAAAATATGAAAGAATATTTTTAGTAATGTCAGAAGTTATTATTGCATATGCTTTAAATTGTCTATTTACTTTTGTGTTGGAGTACATTGTTAACTTGAACATATTTAAAATAACAAAAAACAATAAAATCTATATTTTAAAAAAGGATCTAGGACATTTTATACATAAGTTTTACAAAAATAAAATTTCAGTAGAAGGAAATTACAAAAGAAAACCATGTAGTAAACTATATAAACAAAAACAAACACAATAGCATATACTCTCTTAGTGGTTTCTTTTTTTTTTTTTTTTCCTGTTGGCATGGTAAAATAGTCTTTACAAAAAAAAAAAAAAAAAAGAGAGAGAGAGAAATGATTTATTTCATCTCACAGTTCCAGGTCCATCACTATGGAAAAGTCACAGCAGCAGCAGTTTGAGGGAATTCCTCACATGACATCTGTAGGACCAAAGCAGAGAACAATGGATGACTTCATTCATGCTGCTCAACACCCTTTCTCCACTTACACGTTCCAGGACCCAGCCTGGAAATTGTGCTTCTCACAGTGGACTGAATCCCCACTTCCTATAAAACAAAGCAAGATAATCGGAAAAATCCCCCACAGGCAGACCCACAGGTCTCTCTCCCAGGTGATTCTAGATTTTATCCAGTTGGCAAGAAACACTAATCATTATATAAAGATTCTGCCAGACTATATACACAACTGTTAGTTGTGAATTGTTTCAGGAAACAAACATTAAGGCTTGGGGCTAAGGAAAGAGCTTAATGGCTAAAAAGCTTGCTGTGCTAGCATGAAGAATGAGTTCAATCCCCAGCATCCAAGTAGAAAAATGAGCAGGAAGGTTTATGCCTTTAATTTCAGAGTGGGGAGGTGGAGAGAGGAGGAGCCCTGGAGCAAACCAGCAGGTCAGTCTAGTCAGCCAGTGAGCTGCCATTTTCATGAGAAAACTATCACAGATAAAGAAAGGGAGGGAGGGAGGGAGGGAGGGAGGGAGGGAGGGAGGGAGGGAGGGAAGAAGGAAGGAAGAACATAACAAACACACACACACACACACACACACACACACACACACACACACAAAACGGATAACTTGTAAGAATACTCAGTTAATACCACAGACCTCCACACGTTTCCATGCAGTGTGCACACACGAAAAAACAATTTTTATCTTTTCTATGTATATCTTGTTATTTAATGAAAGTATATTATTTCTCTAAAATGATAACCAGAAATACACATGTATATATGCATAAATTGCATACATATGTATGTTTTCATTTGAAATTTTAAGGGCATTTAATTTTTAATTAAGAATTTAAGCCCGTTTGAATTTTACTGCTCAATTTCCTATTCTCTGATTTTTTTTTAAAATGAGGAATATATATTAACTATTTTAACAAAAAAATCTATGAGCAATATAACTAAATATTTCCAAATAATTCATGCAAAAAATCCAGATACTTCACTTTGATTAGAAAAAAAAAAAAAAAAAAAAAAAACAGTTTTGCCGGCAGGTGGCAGTACATGCCTTTAATTCCAGCACTCCAGAGGCAGAGACAGGTGGATCTCCGTGAGTTCAAGGCCAGCCTGCTCTAAAGAGTGAGTTCCAGAACAGCCAGAGCTGTTGCACAGAGAAACCCTGTCTCACCTGACCCTCCAAAAAAAAAAAAAAAAAAAAAAAAAAAAAAAACCAAAACAACAAAAAACTCAGTCTTTATCCTTGGTGGTTTGGAAGTTTTAAGATACATATGGGAGTGAAAGCCCACCTTGCAATTTATGACTGCAGAGTATCATAGTTGAAGAATATTACAATTTTAATTAATCTTAGTACTATTCTGTTCAGTCTACGATGTTATCACTGAATTATATAGACAGATGTGGAAATCAATATAATTCAAAGATAAAATAGATATTCAAACTATGTAAGAGAAAACTGATCACTGAGTCTACTGATCTTCCCACTACATAAGAGAAAACTGGTCAGTAGGTCTATGGCTCTGCCCACCACCTGCAGGATGACAGAGCTAAATAAGAATAAACTATGAGTTTCTGGATTTTACTTCATTGTGTTACTTTTAAAAAGTAATTTAGGCTGGAGAGATGGCTCAGCAATTAGGAACACTGACTGTTCTTCCAGAGGACCCAGGTTCACTTCCCCACAACCACATGGCAGCTCACAGCTGTCTGTAACTACAGTTCCAGGTGACTGGACACCCTTACACAGGCAATGCACATTAAAATAAATAAACATTAAAAAAAAATAAGGCCGGGTAGTGGTGGTGCACGCCTTTAATTCCAGCACTTGGGAGGCAGAGGCAGGCAGATCTCTGTGAGTTCAAGGTCAGCCTGGTCTACAGAGCGAGTTCCCAGGGCAGGCTCCAAAGCTACACAATAAATTAGCTGCCAGTTTAACTACAAAAGCCTTAACAAGGACACACTTTCAGTGTCACCTGAAGATAAGAAGTCCAGTTCTTAAACTGTATGGGAAAGCTTGTTACCTCAGGAACAACAAGTGACCCATCTCGCCATCTCAGCTCCTGTGGCTACCTTTGCTTCGTTTAGCACATGGGTCTTTCCTTCTTGTATTGGGTGTTCAATAAATGCTTTCAGAACTTTCCCCCCAATTTCGTGTCGTTTATCAAACTTTTAATTTGATCTAATCGTATTTGAATTTCAGAAAGCACATCCCTGATACAACAAACTTGAAAAATTAGCCACTGGTCATGCATGAGCCCTGAAGAAACGCGTTTTTCTCAGGCCTTCCAGTAATCGTATTTAAAAGTAATACAATTTATTAAACATTTATGCAAAATTCAGTGAATTTTCTCATCGACTTTAATGACAATGTGACAGTAGCCAAAACTGTAAGTTTTGATTAATCTAAGGTTATTCATGAAGTACACAGTTTCAAAGTCTTTTTAAACAGAAATCTCCTCAAATTGGCTATGGAATGAATAGTAAAACTCTTCCCTTAAAAATTCTTTACTGCTAATTAACCGTTTCCAATTCTAAGCTTCATTTTATATATTCTGACTTAAGTTTTCTGAACAAAAGCAGATGAGAAAAAAAGTTTTGATGAATACTTTTTTGAACATGTCACGCCCTAGATGTACTGATAGTTTGCAAATGTGATCTAAAATAGAATTCACACAATGGCAAATACAGTGTTTCCTATCCGCCAAAAATGTGGTGCATTTTTCGATTTCAGGTCTCTGTGGTGACAGATGTGAGCAGAATCAGGCATCGGAGGACCTCGGCTTTTTGGCACACAGGCACAGCTGCCCATATCAGAAACCTACCAGTCATTAATTACTCTCCTTATCCGGAGTTGTTGAAGAGCCTTTTCTGTTCCTCCCAGTTATAACTGTAGTAGCATCTCTAACTGCTGGTGAAAATGTTTCTTGTAGGAAAAAAAAATTCTTTTATTGTTAAAATATAAAATTGAAATTCTGGAAAAAAAAATTGCCCATTGCAATTGCAATTCAAGTCTGGAATGACAGACTAGCCTTAAAGCCTTTCACGTTGTCACACAGACAACACCATTCCCATGTTTTGTTCTTTCTCAAATTCAAATGTTATCTTTGTCATACCGTAGACCTTTTATGTGTATTCCTACCCATCATCATCCTGCCTATGTTGTTCCCTATGGCATTACAAGATTTCTCTTCTTATGAAATTCACATGTTCTTATGCAGAGGTAATTCACCAGGTCTGCGGCTGAGGACATGCTGGTCCTTCTGAGGAAGGAGTCTTTTTATCCTTTCAGTCATCAAGAAATAAACTGATAGCTGGAAGAATGCAACCAGCCAACAAGTGCTTAGATGCAGAATGCCTCATATTGTCATCTCTGGTCTCACAGTATCTCCATTTTGAATCTGTATTAGAATATTAAATACTGCAAGAGGTAGGGAGTTCCACTATTCCTGTACACAAGGAATTCATACTTCTGACCTGTGTGCCCTTAAACTCTATGTGTGAGTTATACCTTAAGTCTATCTCCCAGCACAAAGACTGGATTTCAAGCAGAACCTCTTATCCTGTTCATCTTGACAACACAATCTCTAAAGGAAGGAAAGGAATGCTTATTCATTTGCCGAAAATGGGAATGGTTTGTATTTTTCAGTTTCTATTTTGGATTTCAGGATATGGATTTGCTTTATCTCTTTCTGTTGATATTTGTTATACTGCTGTCAAAGAAATATTTCTCTCCTTATTAACCCTACTCTATATATTTAGACTGTGGTGATATTTTCTTTGTGCACCCTAATAAAGTTTATCTGAGGATCAGAGGAAAAAAGTTAGCCACTATATTAAACATAGAAATCAGGCAATGGTAGAACCTGCCTTTAATCATAGCATTCAGGAGGCAGAGATCCATCTGGATCTCTATGAGTTCAAGGCCACACTGGGGAACAGAGCCTGGCATGGTGACACATCCTTTAATTCCAACCCTAGTTAACCATAAAGGTCTGGAGGTCTGTACAGACAGACAGGAAGTGAAGTAGCTGAGCAGAGGAAGGAAATGAGACGGCAGAACAGAAAGGCATATAGGTGTGGATATACAGGAAGTAGGTCTCTTTAGAGACTGTGTTGGTGAGGTGAGGTTGTCTGTGGCTTGTCCTATTTCTCTGATCTCTCAGTTTTTCACCCCAGCATCTGGCTCCTGGTTTTTATTAAGACCGTTTATCAATTCATGTTATATTTAGAAATTTCCACCAAAAGCTGGAAAATGTAGTATGTCGTGTTTATAATTCAAACATTTATTCATTTTTAAAAATATTATTCAGGTTTTATTAATTTGTTGAGTATATGTTTACAAATTAACAGAAGCTAGAGAATGAAATCTTTCATTCAATTAAATTGAAAAAGCAAATTTGCTTTAAATGTATAAAAAACTGGTGGCTTAGATGGTAAGAACACAGTCAGATTTTCAGAAAGTTCACACATTTTAACAAGATATTGAAAATAAATGACCGTTTTATTACATTGAAGAGGATATGTAAACACACACTGTAAAAATAGACGAGTTGTAATTTTCCTAGATATGTGACAGAACACGTGTCATATAATTGCTACATGAATGCTGTAGATATTGATTTGATCAAATGAATTTCAACACTGTAAGTCAACTGGTCTATTAATTATGCTTTTGTTCATGAAATTAACATACAAAAGCACATTTTTGTTTATGCTATATCCTACTGGAAGAACATCATTAAGCAAAAAAAAAAAAGTAAGACGTACATTTAATTAGTCATGTTGTTCTATTATTTCACTTTATGCTTCGTTTGTTTTTGGTGTACAGTCTTGTAGCTTATTATTACTCATTGTTACTAACAGGCTCACTCACTGACGATGCAATAGAAGTTTCTGTCATCTACTAAACTATGAAACCAATGACTGTAACATGTAACTGGTTTAATTACATATACTCATTCAAGTATGTTTATGTGCTTGGATATTCAAAATAATAATAATAAAGTTAATTCTATTCATAGCGCATTGGTAACTTAATCAAGTTAATTGTACCAAAAGAACTCTTTTAAAATCTAGAGATGTTATGTTTAATGCTAATTTGCATTTGTAAGGTAAATTTCATAAACAAAACTTTTTTTTAATAAAACAAATTTTATAAGCTACATTTTCTAAGCAAAACAAAGCAGAATGCCTTAGTGTCTTGAGTTAACCATCAAAGCAGTTGTGGTAGTCAACAGTAAAATATATTATTGGGTTTATTAAAAATCACACTTAATATTTGTATGGATTATTTCTAGATGATAAGATTAAATTGTTTCTTCTTTTACAGACACACACACACACAAAGCTAAAACATTTTTGTAGCATTTTCACTTTTCAATCTATTTATTTTATCATATGAATATTCCAGGAAGAATTATTATTATTAAATTGCTAAATTATTATTATTAAATCTTGCCTGTATTAACAATCTTCAGGTACATGCCCCAAAGCAGAATAATTTATAGATAATGAATTTATTCTGTTAACTGTTAAATGCTGTTGTGTGACAGTTTCCTCTGAGATTGAAACATTCTATCCTGAAGGGAAGCTTCGAAGCAAGAGGTCAAACAATAGCTTCAGTAGGTCACTGAAACTGATCAGATTGAAGGTAGTTGAAAATCAAAGAAGACTCAGACAGAGAAAAGCTTTAAGGAAGACTCTGAGCCTAGACCAACTGCCTAAAGAAGCAGAACCCAGCTAGGTTGCCTGGAAGTGGTTTAGATCAGTGTCATTTGGTGTTCAGTTTGCTCCTGGTTTTCCAGCTTTTGTGAGCAGCCATTCTGGGGTGGTGATTGGTGATGCAGTCTTTGAGTCATTTCTGCTACTGTAAGTAACCTGTCTCCCATACTCCTTTATGTAATCCCAATAAAACTCATTGGTTCCCCAAGTTGGAGAATAGTGGTGTCTATATTTTAGTTTGTTGTGGGATCCCTACGTGGGGTAAGTAGATGTGTGTTGCATCTTCACTGGACAAGTTTTGTCACACTACAGGGCTCATTATCGAATATGTGTCCCAACTTCAGCAAGTGTTTCAATGCCATTCCCATATCTACCCCAAACAACCTTTGTTTTTCATTCATTTTCTGTCATGAGTTAATCAGAATGGGATGAATGTGGATATGAATGTAATACAGATGGGTCTGTATAACACTCCACACAGATGCAGCTGTCCTTACCTTTCCCTTCCTCCCATAGCCCCCAGCAACAGCCCATGAACACGACCATGCTCTCCCAAGCTTGTTGCACCTCACAGCTATTGAGTGGTGTCCTCATTCATACTTTCTTGATTCCAGCTGTAAAGACCATACTCCTGCTGGATATTGTCACACCACATTATCTTAAACTATTGAATCTGCATTTGCATCCATCATCTTCATGTTCCATCTTTATGGGCCATTCTTTACTACAATTCTCACATTTAGAAATTGTAGTCTAGGCTTAGTCTCTCTCCATCTCCATCTCCATCTCTATCTATCAATCACTCTTTCTCATCTCTATGTCTTTATATCCCACTTCCTATGACGATCAGAACTTCACTGATATTGCCTCTGTCTCATTACTCTTTTCATCTTCACGGCCCCAATCACTTGTTTCAAATTAAAGGTGACCTCCTTGAGAACCTCATTCTTTACTGTAGATGAAATATCACAGCAATTCATCTTCCCAATCAAATTTTAGAGAGTCGTTCTTTTTTTCTAAATCTGCAAGTATTCTGAAATCATGGGACATGGAAGGAAGAAAAATAGGCCTAAGGCAAGTCAGGATTCAATACAGATTTATAGGACAAAGATCATGTAGGGAAATGGAGCCAGAGAAAAACACCCTGTCTGTGACTAGACCCCAAGCCCAAGTCCAAGACTAAGCACAAAACATGCTGCCCCTGGCTTGACTGGAGATCCTGAGACTTGGAAATCCCTACTCTTTGACTCAGAGTTAACAGCCAAACAATACTTCCTCTCTGCTGCTCTTTTCCAGTAGCCCACTGCGCATGCTCCAAATAAACCTATAATAGAGCCCCCCTCCGCACAACCTTCTCTGTCTCTTTTCCCTTTCAGAGGCAGCTGTTTGGAAGGAGTCTGGCGGAAGATCCACATCAACTGCCCTCCCCATCTCTTCCCCTAATCCCGCCCCTTCAAAGACCACAAACACAGCTCCTCTCCCAAAGAGGCTCAAGACCACTCCCACAGGGTATGTAAGTGGCATCGCAAAAACAGACACATGGTTCTTCCGGTCTCTGAGAGGCCTTCAGGGTGCAAAGACTTATCAGCAGCCACCTTTCTGTATCTTTTTGCAGTAAATCTCTTGTGTGGAGTTGGTTGTGTGGTGCAACTTTGTGGTATTTCTTGGCTCCTGATTGCTAAGGTACCCTTATGCCAGAAAATCTCCTACAGAATAGACTTCTAATCTTACTCAGAAAGTGCCACTGAGGAAGGTGATCATATTGTCATTGAAAGAGAAAAATTGAAGTCTTAAGACTCACTAGTTAGAAGGGAGACATGCTGCACCCCTCTCTGGCAAGACTTGATGGTGGCTTAGATTTGACGTTCATTATAAATGTGAAATGCTAGATATAAATAAAGTGATGGGAGAGCAACAAAATTAGCTTGTGGGTTGGTGTGTAGTTTAAGATTAAAAATTAGAAATTAATTTTACATATGTTAAAATACTTGGATTGGAGAGATGACACCTGCCATGAGTGGACACAAGCCAAGTTCCCAGCTCCTACTTGAATGGATCACAACCACCTTTACTTCCAGTTTCAGGGTATCTGACACCTCTCTTACACTCTGTTGGGACCTGAATTCATAGCGCTCTCCCCCCCTCACAGAGAGAGAGAGAGAGAGAGAGAGAGAGAGAGAGAGAGAGAGAGAGAGAGAGAGAGATCAAAATTAAGAAGCAGGCATGGTAGTACACACATTTAATCCTAGCACAGGTGAATCCCTGGGAATTGGAGGCCTGCAAGGTCCACGAAGTGAGTTCCAGGCCTATAGCTAGAGTTTTCCTGCCTGGCCCATGGTCAGGACAAATCTCTCTCACCTGCCAGTCCCGAAGCTGCTCAGACCTAACCAAGTAAACACACAGAGACTTATATTACTTATAAAGTGTATGGCCGTGGCAGGCTTCTGGCTAGCTGTTCTTATATCTTAAATTAACCCATTTCTATTAGTCTATAAGTTGCCACGTGGCTCGTGGCTTACGAGTACCTTACATCTCGCTTGTCATGGCGGCAGCTGGCAGTGTCTCTCTGACTCAGCCTTCCACTTCCTAGAATTCTCCTCTCTCCTTGTCCTGCCTATACTTCCTGCCTGGCTACTGGCCAATCAGTGTTTTATTTATTATCCAAGCAGATCAACACAGTTAACATACAGAACATCCCACAACACAGGCCAGTCAGGACTGCACAATGAGAACCTACCTCAAAAAAAAAAAATTCAAAACCATAAAATAAAATATTCTCATTAAGTGAATACAGCATTATGTAGTTTGTGAATGTTCCTGTGATAAAGCAATTTACCTACTTACAACATTTACATTTTCCATCACTGGATTTGCATATTTCTAAAATAAAGTTTACTTAAGTCAACAATAAATTTGACTCCATAAAAGCAGAGTGAAGTCTCCCAAAGGAATACATTTGGACATCATGTGAATCTGAAGTTCGATGTCCCGTTGCATGACTCATTTCCAGTTTGTAAAGGTTTCCAGATTCTCATCTGAAACCAAATATAAGAGATGAAATGAGGCTTGAATAACTTCACTGGGAATTTCCTGCATAATAAAATGTAAATATTTTCCTTATGTCAACATTTTTCTTTGAATGCTCACACAGGTTTTTCATTATTATAAACTGACAAAATCTGTGAAAATTCTCAGTTGATCTGGTCAAGTCTAATTGCTTCCTGTTGCTAATTCCACTGGCCCTGTGCACATTTGTGTTTAAAACTGCCATTTTCAATCATGGCAAGAAAAGAAAAAGAATGTATTAAAGTTGAAGAAAGGGAAAACTGCTTTCATATGAAGATACTCTCTCGGCTATTTACTTATTAATAAATACCTTTGCATAATAAAATCTCTATCATGAGTATTAAGAGTGGTGTTTATTTGTCTAGGTAACCTCTTTTAAACATTACAATTATAGGAATGAGTGAGAAGAATACTGATTAATTCATGGTTATGAAAGGTGCTTTTTCAACTACAGGAGCTTTGTGAAACTCACAGAGATCCAAATAACTTCTGTCAGGAGGTTGGCCAAGCAGGCATTCCATGAAACCATTTATTTGATTGATTTTATCATGAAAATGAAAAGGTAGTACTTGCTAAGCTTAATTGCATAGCATATATCAGAATACTATATTCTTGATACATTTATGGTTTTTAGAGCCAACCAATTTTACATATCATCCTTGTGCCTGAAATATGTTACAAGTAGGGCCACACTGAATGGTACAGGTCACCAATTTGAGATGTGTCTCTCTTCTGTCATTGCTAAGTCCTTTCTATGTGTGTCTGTATTTCACTGAATAGAAGTCCCCTTAGATGTTTGGTCATAAAACTGAACCTACCTCCACTAGTGTCTTTCAAAGGAATATCATCAATCTTTTCATTAAAAGGTGAATGTGACATTATGATAATATATCAATGGAAAAGACAAGACTCGAAGCCTGTCCTGGTCTGCTTCAGCAAGTATTCTCTTAACTGCCACATTTCATTAAGCATCACATGCTTAATGAAAACCAGAAATTATTTGGGTCAAAATTCTGTTGCTTGAAAAAGTAACCCTAGAGTAGTATAACTGAAGAAATAAAAATAATTTAAGGTAGATAATTCTTTTTAAAAAAGTGTTTCTGTTCCAAATATTTACTGCTAGATATCTACTCAATTCCTAAAAATAACTCAGTTTTCATACCTTTAAAATACCAAACAAATACCCTGAATATTCTATTTCTTTCTATAAGAAACATTCTTTTGCTAATTTTAGTTCTGAAGGAAATTCTATGTTAGCAGATTGAACATTCTACTAGCATATGACTCAAGAAGTATCAATTATCCTGATGTATAAAAACCATAAATTTGGGAAATGTAGCATGCATGTAAGTTCCACATGTCAGGTTTTATGCAAAATTGTTTCTCTGTCTCTGTCTCTCTCTCTTTCTGTGTGTGTGTGTGTGTGTGTGTGTGTGTGTGTGTGTGTGTGTGCGCTCTCTCTCTCTCTCTCTCTCTCTCTCTCTCTCTCTCTCTCTCTCTCTCTCTCTCGCGCGCGCACACACGCATGCCTGTGTCTCTACCACCTAATTAATAGAATTAGTGTCTTTGTTCCAACTGAAGCATGGTTCTTACTCTCCTCTGGTCCTCTGATATGTTTCCATATCAGCACATTGATGATATTTTCTCCAATATCCTTGCTGGCTAAAGAAGAGTTTTAGTGCCCATTTCATTACAATGGACGGTCAGGTGACTATTGCTTGTTTCTACTTTACATAAAATTAGAATTCAGGTTTCTCAGGTAGGGAGGGAATCAATAATACTAAGACTTTTCATTCGTGTGTATGGAAAATATGCTTCCCAAACAATCTAGTATCATTTTTTTTGTCCTATTTGGAACCTTTCTGTTTCTAATCATATGAATACATATTATCTATGGTGTTTCACCAGCAGTGGGTGGTGGTGTGTGCCTAGAACCCAATACAAATAAGGCAGAGGTAAGTGTATCTTTGTGAATTTAAGGCCAGCCTAGTTTATGTAATAAGACCTTGTATTTAAAGAAAAATACAGTTTCACCAGAGTAAATATAAACAAATGTTAAAGACAAGTAAGAATGCCTTTGTCTTTGACACTAAAGATAATTAAAACTTTAAGTATTTTAGTGGTATTCACAAAAAAATTGCTTGTACTAATGTGAGAATATGCCCAAGAGTGTGATGATATATTGTGTGCCCTAATAAAATTTGCCTGAAGATCAGAGAACAGAACAAGCCACTAGGTTAAACACAGATGCCAGGCAGTGGTGGCACACACCTTTAATCCTAGCAGTCAGGAGGCAGAGATCTGTCTGGATCTCTGTGAGTTCAAAGCCACCCTGGTCTACATGGGATTTGATTCAGTCTAGGATAGAAACAGAGCCAAGCAGTGTTGGCACACACCTTTAATCTCAGTACTTGGGAAACACAAGCCTTTAATCCGAGTGCTGGGAAGGAAGTAATATGCCTGGGCGGTGGAAGTTATATAAGGCATGAGGAGACAGGAACTAAGCCCCTTTCTGCTGGAGGCCCTTTCCACTGTGGAAGCCTTTTGGCTGAGAACTCAACGGCATTAAGTCAAAAGATTCATGGAGTTGTCGAGGTAAGATGTGGCAGTGGCTTGTTCCTTTGTCTCTCAGATCTTTCAGCATTTACTCCAATATCTGGCTCTGGGTTTTTATTATAAGACCTTTAGAAATTTGAGAAACATAAGAACATAAAAATAACTGATTTTATTTTCTCTGGTTTTCATACTTTTCTTTAACTATTTTATATTATTCATTATGAAATTAATGAGAAGTATCAATATAATTTTCTAAACATTTCTTTCTTGTACTAAGTAACAATGTAGGCCTCTTCTATGAACAAAAGTTCTCAGCTTGAAGGCTGCCTGGCGTATTTAATTACTGCAAAGGAGTGAACATTCTGGGATATTATCTTATTGCTTTATTACTTTAGAGATAAAACAGAAGTTAATGTGAATGTTGTAGAGCAGACTTTCATTTAATACCTGAGCACAAGTTTAATAAAATCAAGTATTCTCAAGTATTGACATTTGCTGATATTAATTAGTTATCTATATTTATGCACCTGATAATAATCCTCGGGTTAACTCTGCAATAATAAAAGTACAGCAAATGCTTCAACTTCATATTACTTGATCAATTTTATCATATTTCCCTTAATTTTGTCATGTTTTCCATTCTCAAAGCACCATGTTAACATTTAACTTTCTAAGTAATGTATGTATTTGCATAAATCTGTATTTAACATTTATTCTATAGGCCCCTAGACAAAAGCCCAAGTTGGCTTATAAGGTCAAGAATATAAGATTTGTAAATGTTAAAATAGTAAACCTGATAGTTCAAAGAAATGATATATTAGATACCAGGCACTATGCTTTACACAGGAAAAGCCCCATTCTTAAACAGTAAACATGCTAATATCTAAGGACTAAAATTTGAAATGAAAACACTGAAATAATTTTTGTGCATCAAAATATTATAATACCAAACCTGTCTTCCTTTCAAGTTCATTCTAATTCCATGAAGACCTGGGCTTCTACAGGAAATCACCTTTCCAGTTCTTTCCATGTAATTATTTGTGACAGCCTTAATTAACTCTACATGGTAAGTATGCACTCATAAAGTGTAATAACTTATAATAAAGTAATGAAAATACCATTTTATTTCATAGCCCCATATAGAATAAAAAGCCATACCAATGTCAAATTCCCTTTACTATAATTTCAAAATTCTTATTTATAAATTTGATTTAGATATGCATTTTTAAAGTTTTGGTTTTTGTCTCATGTTAATATTTAAGCTTTTCTATTTGTGCATGTTATGTTTTATAACTGATTACTTAAGTTTGATTTGATATATTTTCTGATTTCTGCAAATCACATAAAATAATAAAAGCAGCCATGTGGCAGGGCTAAAGAGTGGACATATTTTCATTGTGTTCAGTGGAAAAGACATTCAGATGATGAGAGAAGGGGAACTATGTAGGTGTTGCAAGCAGAAGAAACGGCAAAGTGGTGGTTATGAGTACAGGATGCTCTGCCAGAAGACCTGAGTTTAGTTCCCAGCACTCACGAGGAGGCTCACAACTGTGTGTGACTCCAGTTCAGGGGATCCAATGCTGTTTTCAGGCCTCCAGGGCAATATATATACGTGGTGTACATACACATGTGCAGTTAAATACTCATACATGCAAGATATCAGCATTGTTTGTAATAGCCAGAACATGGGAACAACCTAGATGCCCTTCAACTGAAGAATGGATAAACAAAATGTGGTACAATACACAATGGAATACTACTCAGCAGAGAAAAACAATGACATCATGAGGTTTGCAGACAAATGGATGGATCTAGAAAAAATCATCCTGAGTGAGGTATCCCAGACTCAGAAAGACAAACATGGTATGTACTCACTCATAACAGAATACTAGATGTGGAACAAGGATGACTGGACTGCTACTCACATCACCAGGCAGGCAACCTGGAAAACAGGACCCCAAGAAAGACACAGGGATCGCCCAATGACAGAGAAATGGAATGAGATCTACATGAACAGCCTGGACATGAGTGGGGGTAGTGAAGGGCGAGGGTCGAGGGAAAGAGAGCTTGGGTGAGTGGGAGATCCCAGCTGGATCAACAACAGAGAGGGAGAACAAGGAATAGGAGACCATGGTAAATGAAGACCACATGAGAATAGGAAGAAACAAAGTGCTAGAGAGGCCCACAGAAATCCACAAAGATACCCCCACAACAGACTGCTGGCAATGGTCGAGAGACAGTCCGAACTGACCTACTCTGGTGATGGGATGGCCAAACACCCTAATTGTCGTGCTAGAAACCTCATCCAACTACTGAGGGATCTGGATGCAGAGATCCATGACTAGGCCCCAGGTGGATCTCTGGGAGTCCAATTAGCGAGAATAAGGAGGGTTTATATGAGCGAGAATTGTTGAGACCAAGATCGGATAAAGCACAGAGACAAATAGCCAAACAAACGGAAACATATGAAATATGAACCAATGGCTGAGGGGTCACCAACTGGATCAGGCCCTCTGAGTGGGTGAGACAGTTGATTGGCCTGATCTGTTTGGGAGGCATCCAGGCAGTGGCACCAGGTCCTGTGCTCATTGCATGAGTCGGCTGTTTGAAACCTGGGGCCTATGCAGGGTCCCTTGGCTCGGCCTGGGAGGAGGGAACTGGACCTACCTGGACTGAGTCCACCAGGTTGATCTCAGTCTGTGGGGAAGGCTTTGCCCTGGAGGAGATTGGAATGGGGGGCGGGCTAGGGGGAAGGTGAGGGGGGCGGGAGGGGGGAGAACAAGGGAATCTGTTGCTGATATGTAGAACTTAATTGTATTGCAAAATAAAAATTAAAAATAATAATAATAATAATAAAATGAATAAATCTTTAAATCAAAACTAAATTCTTCTGTCACTTTTGGTCAGGGGTGAAGTGAAATTGGAGCCACACAAAAAAATGAGACAAAAATGTAGGCAAGAAAAAAATCCACCTGACTGGGAGAAGCCAAAAACTGGTTTGGATATGATGGCTACTTAATAGTGTGTTGGAATATTGGCAGACAATTACCATGAAAAGGGGGCACCAAATATTTAACAAATATTGTCTAACAAAATGTTTGAGTGACCCTGACGACATTGTGAGAGGATTCAAGTTACCGCTGATAAATAAAAATGGAAGAAACTGTACAGGCAGTTGCATTGGTAAACATTGCTCAAATGGGTCACGTTCAGCAACAGGAACAAATAAAATCAGTGTCTCCATAATTTTTGTCCTATTTAATACTCAGGATGAAATTGCAAAACTCAGTAAGTTGGAGCACGTCCTCTTGGGCTTTATTCAGGTGACTCCAATCTACATTGCTCAGAGTCCAGCTTCCAAAACTGTGGATTATGACCACACACGGAGTGGCATAACTGAATGTGGAGGTAGGAAGTTTGTCTACAGTAAAAAGTTCCTGAACGTTAAAAACTAAATTTTTATTTATCTATTTTTTATTATTATTAAATTTTCTATTCATTTTTACGTATCAACCACAGATCTTCCTCTCCTCCCTCCTCCTGCTCCCAGCCTTCCCCACACAACCCACCTGGTATTCCTACCTCCTCCAAGGCAAGACCTCCCAGAAGGAGTCAGCAGAGTTCGGTACACTCAGTTGAGGCAGGTCCAAGCCTCTTTCCCTGCATCAAGGCTATGCAATTGTGTCCCACTATAGGCACCAGGCTCCAAAAAGCCCACACAGGCACCAGGGATGGATCCTTATCCCACTACCAGGGGGCCCCTTAAGCAAGTCAAGCTACACAACTGTCTCACCTATGCAGAGGGCCTAGTCTAGTCCCATGGAGGCTCCACAGCTCTTGGTTCACAGTTCATGACTTCCGTTTAGTTTGGTAAAAACCAAATCTTAACTGAAAATTAAATACATAATGAATTGTGGGTTTTTCAGAAACTATTCACTTGTCTACCAGTGGGCACTGCCACTGGAACCTTCTTTCTGAACAGATGACACACATGTTTGCTCTCTGTTTTATCACACCACACAACACCAGAAAACACCGCCCTATACACCATTTATGATCATTTTATACAATGAATCGCAATGTTTTATAGAACCTATGGCAGTTTCTCCTCTTGTGGAGATGTGTTGACTAAAATATACAAAACAAAGGCTTAACATTATCTCACTGTCATTTTTTAGCATATATTGAATTATTATCTGCTTAATTTTATTGCATTAGAGTGCTTATTTTAGAATCCTGCTTTGAGTTCTTGATGAGTTTCATAAAAAATATTAAATGAATTTTGACTGGGCATTAGGACGGAATTTCCACAAACTGCTGAAATGGTCATATATATACGTATGCTTCCAATTTAGATGATACATGGATGCGAAGACGCTGTTTCAGCACTGACAATTATTGAATGAAAATATTGGGCCAATGAGAAGGCATGTAGGGTAAAAGTTCTTTCCACAGCAAGTCAGAGAGCCAAAGTTTTACCACTAAAACCAAAGATGGAAAGAAAGAGTGCCCTCCCAAAAGTACTCTTATGGTTTTTGCATGCACATAGTGGAACATGTATGTCGCACCCTCTCCCACACGCATACACTCACACATAAAGAAACAATAAAATTAATTTTAAAAGGTAAAAATCAAGAAATCTTGGAGAAGAACCTACAACCACTGCTTTACTAAGTCAGCTGAATCCTTAAATACATTCTAAATATTTGCCCTGTACTCACAAGTAAATATAGTCCTCACCTCACATCAAGGGAAATTTTCTTTTGCAGCAGATCATCCCAGGAAATTACAACCAGTCAAAATGCAGACCTGTGCAACCTGGTCCCAATTGTGCATCTATAATACAACTCCCACATCTAAAGGTCAAGGAGCATTGCAGAGGAGGGGCAGGAAGACTGCAAGAGCCAGAGGAAGTAGACATCTTCAGGAAAACAGTATTTGCCAGACATGACAAGAGCTGAGATACAGGAGATCCCAGTACAAATGGGGAGGGGCTTAGGAAGACTCACCCTTAGCTGAGGAACTAATGGCAGTTGATGACTACTTTGGGAAGGAAAGTTAGTTTCTTCAAGGATGTGGGCTCTGAAAGGTTACCTTTCTTTGCTCTAGTAGATGGCCATATACCCATGTATACAAGGGCAACACTAAATTAACTCAGTGGAGAGAAAGAATGTGTGTGTGTGTGTGTGTGTGTGTGTGTGTGTGTGTGTGTGTGTGTGTATGAGAGAGAGAGAGAGAGAGAGAGAGAGAGAGAGAGAGAGAGAGAGAGAGAGAGAGAGAGAGAGAGAACAGATAAAGTTAGGAGGGAAAATGTGGGGATGGGACTAAGGGAGGAAAACAATGAAGCTAGATTGGATCCAAACCCATTATATCAGTGGTTCTCAACATGTAAGTCATGACCTCTTTGGGGGTCTAATGACCCTTTCACAGAGATGGCCTAAGACCACCAGAAAACACAGATATTTGCATTGTGATTCATATCAGTAGCAAATTCACACTTATAAAGTAGCAATGAAAATCATTTTGTGGTTGGGGGTCACCACAAGATGAGGAACTGTTCAAAAGGGAGCAGGGTTAGGAAGGGTGAGAACCACTGCTCTATGTGCTTCTGTTAATATTAAATGAATGTTTTCTAATTAACTCAAAAAGCATTGAAGATATTCTGCATCCAGTAATATCAAATAGTCCACTAAGATTTACATTATTATGAAAATATAACCCAGCACAGCCATTTTTTTAGTATGTGCATTTCCTTTCATCTTTAATAAATTATAGATCTATATGTATACCTAAAGATTGTTTTACAATAAATTTCTTCATAGTTCATTATCTCTAACAAGTAAAAATATTGTATTATAGAAAGGAATGCTTTAAAATTTTTAGGAGTTTATATCAGTAAATTTTCATGTGTATACATATCTATTTTATGTGCTTATTTACCTGCAGTTGTGTAAAAAATTTCTCAGAAGAAAGTGAGTTTCAAAGACCAGAGAGATTGCTCCCAAGGTGAGTCCTTTTCCCCAAACATGACTAACTGAGCCCATTATGAAGATAGCTGACTACAGCAAGATGTTCTTTGACCACACACTATTTGTGCACCAGCAATATTTCTCCACTAAAATAATAAGTAAGTGAATGAGTGAGTGAGTAAATAAATAAATGCAAAATAATTAAAAATGGATTCAAGTGGGAAATGTTTAAGAAACTCTGGCTTTGATGATATTCTATTAATAAAGACTTTAAAGGAAAACTGAAAAACACCATGTATAAAAGCAAAGTAGCTTCATAATGGTGCATAGTAAAGGAACAAAAATGGTAAAATCAACTAAATGGGAATAATAAATCTTGAAAGCAAAATGTTCATAATTATAGAAGAAAGGTGAGTGTACTCACTGCATGGAACTGACTGTGGGATTAATGAACTGGACAGGAGGTAAGGTGCTAGACACCATCCAAAGAAAAGGAGACAATCGATTAAAAATGTTATGTGGGAACCTTTGGGAAATTATAAAAAATAGTTTAATAGACTTGTAATTCTATTCAGAAAATGAGAGAGAAGACAGGAAAATATTTGAAGAAATGGCCACAAAACGTCACAAATTTTGTGAAAGAGAATGAGCATTGAATGAACCTCAAGCTGAATATATGAAAAAGAGAACTAATCTTTTGCTTTCCCAGAACCAAAATGTTGAAAGCCAAACATGAAAAGTAAACAATGAAAACAGCAAGAGAAAAACTGCAAATTAAATATTGGAAGCAAAAATTCACTTAGCAGCCAACTATCTGAAACAATGAAGTAATGAGGGGAAATGTTGAGTAACATATTCCATGTGTTGAAAGAGACAATTGTACCATCCAGACTCCTAAATCTAGTGAATATGTCCTTCTATTCTTCCAGCAACTAGCCAATCACCAGCCTACTTCTACCCGGTTCTCCATTAGTGGTTCCTGTTACCAGGAACCTGTGGTCTTTTACGCTTGTCTGCCTCTCAGTGTTCTCTTTGGCATATGATTTATAACTTCAGTTATCAATGAGATAAAAACAGCTGTTGACTTTAGTATGTTAAGCATTTTCTGGCAATTCTAGGAGAGACTTCTTCCAAAGTCTTTTCGTATTTGAACTCAAATTGGTCTTGTGTTTTATTAAAAGAACTACTAAGAAAGATGATGGGTTCTTTTAGTATTAACAAATGATCCACCAAAGTAGCTGACTAATAAGCCTTATGAAATGTACTGAGAAAGTTTCTTGCATACAGCAAAGCTCTAGACAGTGGACAGAAGGTACATAAGTATGTAGTTAAAAGATTCTGTCAGCTGTACATTCATTTGTATGTCTGTATATGTGTGTGTATACATGGTGAATGTGTGTGGTGTACTCACATGTATGTGAATGTCCATGTGTACAACATATACATGCAAAGGTCAGATGGAGACCTTGGGTTTATTTCTCTACCACACTGTTATGGTGATATTTTATTTGTGCTGAAATTTGATTTTACTTGTATGTTAATAAAGTTGCCTGAGGATCAGAACTAAGAGCAAGCCATTAAGCAGAAGTCTGGTAGTGGTAGCACACGCCCTTAATCACATGGCAGGCAGAATCTCTGTGTGTTCAAGGACACAGCCAGCATGGTGACACACGCCTTTAATCTCAGTACCAACCGTAGAGACCTGGAGGTCTGTATAGACAGGCAGTGACAGGGAAGTCATGTAGTTGGGTTTACAGCCAATGAGAAGGCAGAACAGAAAGGCAATAAAAAGACAGGACACAGGAAGAAGGTCTCTCTCTCAGGGGAAGGACAGCAGTTTGTGGTAAGATAAGGTGGTCTTAGCTCTTGGCTACTGCTCAATCTCTGGGCTTTTAACTCTTTATTTGGTTCTGTGTTTCTTATTTAATAAGACCGTTTAGAATTACATCTACACACTGTCTTATTCCTTTGAGACTGGGTCTCTTGTTAAACCTAGAGTTAGGCTAATAGTCATCAAGTGCCAGCAATTTTACTGTGTCCACCCCATCAGTGCTGGAGTAACAAGCATATGTGGACATGCCTGGCCATTTACATGGGTTCTGAGGGTTTGAATTCAGGTCTTCATGCTTTCATAGTAAGTATTCTTATTCAATGAGCCATGTCCCCCAAAGTCATTATTTTTTCTCTTGTGAAAATAGACTATGTTTTTCCTTTCTTGTGTTCATAATTACACAAAGATATAACTCCTTTGCTACTCTGGTGTAAGTGTGCTGTACTGTCCACAGATTTGTTCATAGTGTATGTTGCCTTTTACATTTCTCTGGCATATGACCTTAGATGTCTTCGTTTTAAAGCTGTATGGCTATGGTATGTGTTATAAAACTGTAAGGGACCAATTCCAGTACTCTCTGAACATATCTGACACACAAAATGCACAAACCTTTGTCGTACATTGTGGACCATTTTTTTTATTTTATGATTTATTGTTTTATTTTTAATTAAGATTTTTTTAATTCATTTTACATACCAACCACAGATCCCTCTTTCATCCCTCTTCCCACTCCCAGCCCCGCCCCCATCTCCTCCTCTGAAAGGGTAAGGCCTCCCATGAGGAGTCAGCAGAGCCTGGTACATTCAGTTGAGGCAGGACCAAGCCCCTCCTCCATGCATCAAGGCTGAGCAAGGCGTCACATTGTGGCTCATTCTTAATGATGTCTTAGACATATATAGATTAGAATAAGTTCCTGACTTGTTCCTTTGACTTGGAAGAATATTGAAGAAGTGACAGAAGTCTTCTTTCTGTTTAAAATATATATCAAAAATGTATTTCTAGTTTTGAGTAAGGCATGTTAAAACTCCCATTGTTACATGAATTCCTTTATTAAGTAGATGCCGCAATATGACATGTTGGGTTGGGATGAGCTTGTGTGGATGAGGACTGAAAAAGGTAAATCCAGACATGTGTGAGTAGGAGGTAAAATATCAACTGAGACCTGAATAGCTTTTAGCAAGTAATCTGAAATTAGAAGTCCATTTGAGACACGATGGCAACTATCTCTAGTCTAGAGGGAAAATAGAAAGGAATCTGTGATCTCTAAAATAAAAGATAACTGGGATTGATTTAAAATGCGCACAAAACAGACTCAGAAAATGTTTTATTTCTTTTTTAATCTTCAGAAAAATTTACACTTCTTTTTAAAAGTTTTATGTCTCACTCATGCTAACAACTTGAAAAGATAGAGCAGTCACCTTGATTTGACCTTGATGTACTTAGCATTCTGTATATATTTACAAGCCATGTACTAATCCCACTAATTTTGATGGACAAAATACACACACACACACACACACACACACACACACACACACACACACATACCCCTTCAGCAATTGGCAGGAATCTAACTTTTAGCAACCATCAAAATAATGAAACTGTAACAGAATTTATTTAAATGGAGATCTGTTCAGTTGGTGTACACAATCAAGCACACACTCAATTTCACACCTCATGAAGGCAATTTTTAATCCTTCAATTCAGTGTAGCTTCACCACCCATGTGAAGGCCAGCACGCCCACTACTCTGTCCTTCCTCCTTCCAATCCAAAGCCTAGTAGGTTCATTTCAGTACTGACCATTAAAATGTCAGTTCTGACAACACTCAGCAGCCTCTCTAATTGAAAAGAGGTTTCAAAAACAGAAATTACACAATGCTTCACAAAACATAATTCAGAAACATTTGTTTCAGTGTTGCGCTGTGCTTTAAATAGCTCTACAATTTATTTTAGATAAATTATATAGGGGTCTTTAGTCTTGATGTCTAAGAATAAAATTCTTAAAAGAGTTCTAATTTAAATGTTTGCTATCCTAAAATAGTCTTTATTCCTAAGTAAAATTTAAAGTTTCTGGATGATCCTATTGCAGCGATCCTTTCCAAGTGTTTTCTCAGGAGACACTACTAAAGAATTTCTTAGCATCATCTCTTTGCTTGACAAAACTACCTTTATTATCTAAAAACTATATAATTCATCTCATAAAAGGACGTTGTATGTGATTTTGTGTTGTATGTAGCACATCTAAAGCAGCTTCACTATGTAAGTAAATGAAATGTTCCCTAAAATAAATGTTTTTAGTATTATAATTCATGGGAAAGAACTAGAACATTAGTTTTCTTTTTGGTGTCATAGATCTTAAATTTATTTATTCTTAGCTTTGCCAAGGCTTAGAAACAACCCCGCATCGCACTGAACATGTGGATTTGAGGGACTTGTTTGGTGGGTGGAGTGCAGAGATGGCTGCAATGGGAAAAGGTTCACTTCTTTCTTATCTCTTGATACACTCATTTATTTTTTATAGATGAAGATTCTGCTAACAGGTTTTAGGGCACATAGTTAATCTCTTTGTTGGTTGGTTTTGATTGTTCTTTTGACATTGTGGCAAATAATACGTATGAGCACTTTCATTTAATTTAAGGCATACCAGAAATAACAAGGATTATCTATGCCGCCATTGTTACTATTTTATAGTCAAAGGAAGTAAAACCAATAATAATAATAATAATAATAATAATAATAATAATAATAATAATAGCATACAAGAATGAGAGCAGTCAATATGTTGAGCTATTACAGTGAAGAACTGCAGTAAGAAACATGCTGGTCTACCCCAAAGCCCATTCGTAACTCTTGACATTGCTCACTAGCATCTGTATTGACTCATATGGAAGGTTAGGCTGCTATAGACCAGGAGACCAGCCTCTGTATTAACTCTTATGAACGGTTAGGCTACTATAGTTCAGGAGACCAACTTCTGTATTGACTCATATGGAAGGTTAACCTACTATAAATCAACAGAACAGCCTTACATGTGTTCTATGATTATCTTCCTTATATCAAAGATGAGCTCAAAATAAAAGAGAGAGAAAGAAGGAATTTAATTAGGATTGATTATAACAAACTCCTAATAAAGCTTCTACACATGTAAATAATTCATACTACATGAAGATACACAGGGTACTTTGACAATTCAGTGCATTCAATTTCCCTAAAACACATATCTTTAGCAGGATATACCCAGGTGGAAATATGGTGAAAATAATCCCTGTGATAAAATCAATTAATCTTGGAATTGACCTTTTTTTCTTGGTGATATTTCAGATGAAGGCCAGTAGTCTCCAAGTAATGACACAAGATGAGAACAAAAGAGCATGAGCATTAATGAGAAAAGTAGTTACATAATGTACTAAATCTGACTGATAATGGGTGGTGTGTGTGTGTGCCTGTGTGTGTGTGTGTGTGTATATGAATTACTAAGTCAGTAAACATGTATGTCTCCCATTATACAATTCCACACATCATTTCCTATTTAGCTGAATTACATAGTATGTTGGATGTGTCCACTGAATTAAATGTATGTCTATGCAAAAATAATAAAGGTGCATGTGTATATGTTAGTCAGCATCAACATAAAAAAATAGAGCTAAAATTCTATTGAGGGAGAGACAATATTGCTTCATTTTTATTTTATGTAAACTCTGGGCAGAACACTTTTAAGGTGATATTAATTTGAATTTTTTATATAATTAATTTGATACATTTATTTAGTGTACCTGTTTTGATAGTATAGAAGTCATTATAAGTTAACAGGCACCTTATTCCTCTTTTGAGTACTATAGCATTGTTGTGGTAATAGTCTTGTTTCTGGAAATCTTTAACTTGCATTTAGCCTTGCTATTTCCTAATCCTGTGTAATACACCAATGGAACTGATATCCATTTAATTAAATTATGTTATAGTTCCTTCTTTGACTATTGCTAAAAGTCCTATTCCTGGAATTTACTGAAGGTGTGTGTGTGTGTGTGTATGTGTGTGTAATTTAAAATATCTACTTTGGTTCTCTTCAGAAAGGATTGATGAAAAATATAACTCAAGAGGCTTGATAATAGTTCATTGATATCAATTTTCTCTTATGCTTCAGCAATATTGTATAGAAATAAAACTAAAATAATGGAAGTATAAACTTCTTTGCAGATGCATTACAGAAGCTTACATGGAGGAACTGAGCAATCATTGATCCACTTTCTTTAATAATCTCATTTTTCTCTTTTATGTTCAACCACGTGCCTTATTTCCTGTTATTTATACTGGCATTTATATCTGTTTTATTCAAGATTAAACCTCAATACTTCTGTTTCACTTTAATTTTTACAACCTCAAGGTTTCTGCAACTATTTATAATTATGATTACCACAAGAAATTTCTTCAGCCACTTACCTTGTGTTCAGCCTGTTATCAAGACAAACATTTATGAAAGGAGCCTTGATATCAATAGTGTTTGCTATCCTGTGCACACATAGTTTAAAAAATATATTCTTGGACTAGTAAATGATCAGAACTATATATAATTGGTCTGTCAGTAGATATCAAGGGACAGTAGAGAAATAGCACATAGACATGGTGATAGGTTAAGAACAGCTGAGAGAGCTTGGTAATGGAGCCATAGCAATGAATTACTTCATGGTGCCTACCATATGCTATGTGAGAGATAAGAGAGTAATAAATTAATTCAATACTTCATTTTAATGAAAATATCTCATTTAAATTAGTAAATGTAAGTAAAACAAATACTGTACCCCTTCTGTGCTACCCTTGAGAATTATGTGTTTTTATAAAGAGGCTGTATCCCAGGCACTATCCATGCCTGCAATCCCAGCACTTGAGGCTGGAGGATCAAGAGCTAAATAGAACCCTAGGCTGCATAAAGAGTTCAAGCCAGTCTCAGCTGCATGAGACCCTGCCAAGAGAAAACAAAAAAAAATAGAAAAATAAATAAATAAAGTTCTGTGACTCTAGATGCAAATTTCAACACACGTATATAGAATTTGCCCTTTTAGTTACATTCATGCATTTATATATTCTTACTTTTTTAACTATTTGACTTGTCTTGGGCCAAAACTGATTCTTGCAAATCAATTCTTATTTCTAGGCTTGTCAACTTCCTGTTATTCCTGTCCATATTACTTTGTCAAAATATCAACAGTGCTTTGGGTGTACAGACAAGTGTCATTGTTATAGCTTCTAAACTATAGAAATTGTATCTTTTTTCTATTAAATTTTTGTATTTATTTTACATACCAAGCACAGTTTCCCATGGGAGTCAACAAAACATGGCATATCAAGTTGAGGCAAGACCAAGCTCCTTGCCACTGCATCAAGGCTGAGCAAGGCATCCCACCATAGAGAATAGGTTCCAAAAAAGCCAGCCCATGCACCAGGGACAGATCTTGGTCCCACTGCTAGGGGCCACAAACAGACCAAGCTACACAACTATCCCACACACACAGAGGGCTTAGGTAGATTTCATGCAGGCTCCCTAGCTGTTGGTCTATAGTCCATGAGCTCCCAGGACCTGCGTCAGCTCTCTCTGTGGGTTTTTCCATCAAGATCTTGACCCCTTTGGCTCATATAATCCCTCCCCATTCTCTTCAACTTGATTTCTGGAGCTCAGCCCACTGCTTAGCTGTGGATCTCTGTATCTGCTTCCATCAGTTGCTGGATGAAGGTTCTATAAGGACAATTAGGGTAGTCACCAATCTGATTACAGGAGGCCAGTACAGGCACCTTCTCCACTATTGCTAGGAGTCTTACCTGGGGTCATGCTTGTGGATTCTTGGGAGTTTCCCTGTCACCAGTTTCTCCCCAACCCCATAATGGCCCCCTCTATCAAGATATCTCTTTCATTGCTCTGCGTTTCTGTCCCCCTCTTCCAACTGGGCTATCCCTATCCCTCATGTTTCCATTCCCCACCCCCTCCCATCTACTCCCCTCCACCCCACCCCCAGTTTACCCAGGAGATCTCATCTGTAGAAATTGTATCTTAATGTGTTATAAGAAATCTCTCCTCTTCCTGATTTTTTTTTTCGGGGGGTGGTGTATTGTTTATCTTTTTCAGTCAAGAAACTCTTTACCTCTGTGGCTGACATTTCCTCAGTCCATGTTTACATACCTTTTATTTCAGAATTCAATTCTTTTTTTTTTTTTTTTTTTGGTTTTTCGAGACAGGGTTTCTCTGTGTAGCTTTGCGCCTTTCCTGGAACTCACTTGGTAGCCCAGGCTGGCCTCGAACTCAAAGAGATCCGCCTGGCCCTGCCTCCCGAGTGCTGGGATTAAAGGCGTGCGCCACCACCGCCCGGCCAGAATTCAATTCTTAATTCCATTGATTAAGCAAACAATATCTTCCTTTGCAAACAATTTTAAGAGTACTTTTTCTCTAAAAAGAGAAATAATGATACTTACATTCAGCTATGTAATATGTTCAATATCATGTTTGTCATAGTCTCATTTTGTATTTCTTTTTTTCTATTTTTTTGTATATTTATGGTATTTTTATGTGTATGAGTGTTACAGGCAGTTGTGAGCTGTTATGTGGGTGCTGAAGACCTATTTCATGTCTGCTGCAAGGGCAACAAGTACTCTTAACCTCTGAGTCATCACTGTGGTGCATTGTTTCTTTTTTGTGTGTTTTTGTAACTTGATATTTCTTAAAGTGTTGTATTTTTTTAAAGCTGTTTGCATTGGTTTTGTAACTTTAGAAGCTTTGTGATTCTATACTGGTTTGCAGCCTTTTCTAATGGTTAGAAGACAATTCTGCAAAGAGTTCATGCTGAACTTTCATCAGCTCTCAGTGTGGAGTATGAATTCAAGACATTTGTGTTGTAGCAGTAATAGAAGACACAGGCACTCGTTCCACTGAGTGTACACACATCCTCCTGGAACATCTGATAAAGATGAGGTCCCCATGTCCCCTTGGAGAAGATTAGCTCTCATCTCAATGAGAAACATGGAGTCTTAGTAGAGTTGGAGTTCCTGGCCTGTGATCTGGACCAGCTGTGTGGAGATCATTCATTTGCATCCTGCTCACACTTCCCTCTTGGGACCCAGAGAAAAGAGACCTGAAAGAGCAGCCTGTCTAACCTGTGGCTCCACTGTGCTGACATGGCTCTCAGTCGTGATTCTTTTGGATCTCACCAGACTGTCTAAACTTCGGCTCCACTGAGCCCAAGCTCACAATCAGGATGAGTTGAAATGCTCTTCACAGTTCTCAACAACAGTATCTTTTTCTTTCACCAGTCTTTATGTTTCTCAATTTTTCTTGTTTATTTTGTTATATTATAGCTGTCTTGCCTAGAAGCTATTCTATACAGAGGAAAAGCTTATTAGCTTTTCATTTTTCTATTCTTTTCAATTCATACTTTTTTCTTTACCAATTCACATAATATTTTATAATAACCTTCCATTATAAAATTATAAAAATTTAAACATTGCAAAAATTGTAAATAGGTTTTTTTGTTTGTTTTTTGGTTTTGAGACAGAGTTTCTCTATGCAGCTCTGGAGCCTTTCTTGGAACTCACAGAGATCTGCCTGCCTCTGCCTTCCGAGTGCTGGGACTAAAGGCCTATGCCACCACTGCCAGGCGTAAATAGGTTTTTATAAAAGGCTTCCATTGTTGAGCAGGTTTGTAAAAGTCTTAGATCTATGATTAAATGTAGTTAACTGCTGATGGTGAAGAATATATCTAAAGCAACAAATGACAGTGGGCATGTGGGTAGCATTTTTGAGTTTGAGTGTTGGGAGGTGTGTTCCTGAGGGTTTTGGGATTTTTTTGTTTTGTTTTGTTAACTTTATAAGACAGAACAAATGGAGTAAAACAGGAAGTCCAAAGATAACTGGTAAAGGAACTGCTTATTAAAGAATTATATTGAGAAGAACTCACTAACACAGGGTAAGGCAAATCCATCACAGAGAGAATCCCACGCTGCTTCACACCACCTGAGTCGATCTCCATGCCTAAGAACGCTCGAAAGAGATGTGGCCTGCATACACACTCCTCAGGTCTTAAGCTAGGTAAGAGGGCTGGGACTCCAAGATCATAGGTGGAAGGAATGCCCACTACAGTGGAGAATAGGTCACAAACGTGCTTCCGCTCCCTTCAGTTGATGGAATGCACATCAAAAATCATAAAACTGGTGGGACATATCTGAGCACAGAGAAAATGGAAAATCCACTCTTTGATTATTTTGATCCAAACTAAGCTCAGGAATCCAGCCCAATAGATGAGAGCAAGACTGTGGAGGAACTATGGCGATCTTCTATGTTGGGTCCCTCCAAATTACCTGAATTTTTACCTTATATATATATGATAGAATTTGTATAACTTAAAAATTCAAATCAAGAAAATGTGATAATTTTATAAAGACTGAAAATATAAATAAAAACTAAATATTAAATATTTGAAGAGCAATACAGTATCAATTAGTAATCCCAGGATTACTGGCTCAGTAAGCCTTTCTTGTCTGTACTATTACTCGGAACCCTGTTTGTCAGATGAGGACAACCAAACATAGGAGAGCAGAAATTGGTCCTCAATGAAATGCAGATCAGTATTGATAAATTACAGTATAATTTTAATAAGACCATGGAAATGAATAAGAAGACTTGTACATCTTGGCCATTTTATATATTAACACAAAGAGTAAAATACAGACTGTGCCTCATAAGAAAGTGAATAATTGAATTCAATCCCATTTTCTTCAATTATATTAGCTCCATAAGCATGAAGAGAAATCAATGTTGTAATTTATACAGCTAATTTACTAAAGTCGCTGTCAAAAAATAAAAGTGGGAAGGCTCCCATCCTATGCCTTTGTTCACGTCTACTGACAGAAACACTGCAACTGTTACTTACATCCTAGCATGCCTACTTGGAGCCCAAGTTTGCTATTTCTCTCTACTAGAGGAGGAGGCATCATTCATCATAACACGAGGTGGAGCTGGAGTCAAAAGATTACCAAATAAATCCTGAGCGGCACTCAATTACTCATTACTTTCACAGCTTGTCCATACATCTGCTGTTAAGTGGATGTTTATACACTTACCGTCCCTCAAGGCCAACCAGGAACTTTATGAAACATGGAGACATAGCCTTGTGACATAGCCCTGTTACAAAATATGTCTTCAATGGCAGTTAATCAAAGGATGCCATGAGCTCAACAAAACCTCTCCTAATAGCACAACGCAGTGGAACATCCACTCTGATTGTTTCTGCTATAAATCTCCCCACTGCCTTTACTCACCAAACATAATATAAGTAAATTCAGCTCACACCGAGGGAAACATAGCCTGACCAACACATTTCATGATGGTCTTTGAGGACTGCCTCTAAAAAGACTCCGAGGCAAATACATTTCTATTAAATATTGCATTCACTAATGGAGTATCATGTTACCACACATTTAATGAGAAGCAGATCATTGTATAAATATCAGCCAGCCAATATCAGAAACAATGTAAGTTGTAGCCCAAAAGCACCAGTGAAAGAAAAAAAAGCATATGCAAATAATTTCTTTCAATTTAGGCAGTAATTACAGGAGTTATTCACAGAGTGAAAATGGATTCCTGGCTACAACAAAAGCACAGCTTATTAATAACGTTACCCATATTTTGGAGTTATACCATCCCTCCCTATACTGTTTAATATGCATTTACTTAATTAATAATTAAATAGACAAGAATTATCACTGTAGTACAATTTTAAAAAACTTTCAAACAAGGTCATTTAATTAATTAATTTATTATTACTGTATATTCATTACACATGGTGATGGGTTTCATAATCATAAATGTATCAGGTCCTTCTATATTACCCTGATGGCATTAAAATAAAAAATTACTTTAAGAATATACGTCTTATTTTTCTTGTTAAGCTGATGAATAAAATTTATTTGGGCATGTGTAAGAATTATCCATGGGAAAATCATATTAGCACTTCCAAATGCAAAATTCATGGCGATTTTGTTTAGTATAAATGAAAGATATTAAGGTAACACAAGGATTGCAATACCATCTATAGTACATCCTATATGGTACATACTTTATAGCTGGCTACAGCAATCACAAAAGAACAATTACATGATATTTGTAACAGACAGGTCACAGGGAACAAGCAATCATGCAATCTGATCTGCTGGTCATCTCTGCCTTTTTTTTTATCCTTTATATATTTCATTTTCAGAAGCATTTGAAAGCATAACAATTTCTTTCCAGAAATAAAAACCTTTGGGTTTTCTATATATGTGCTGAGTCTGCAGCCTTCTGGACACCTTACAGAGAAAGAGAAAGCTAATGCATAATTCACAAGATGAAACAAATTAGTACGTTAAGGCACCTGCTATTGGTACTGACAAGATTTGGTTTTGCATGTAATGCAAACCTAAATGTGCATTTAAAACTCCTCTCTCTTCTTTCCCACCTCTATCAGTAGGATTTCTGCTCACTAATATACTCTTGAAATGAAATAATTTACATAAAAGGGAAAATGGCTACTACACAGGGTTGCATTTCTGTGTTCTAAAAATATTAAACCTTAATAACGTCAAAGTAGTTTAGCTTAATTTATATTTTCACGGACACACTCTCCAGTGACATAAATGGTATTTGATTATTAGATATGATTTTGATCGAAAAGGTGTTTATATAATTCATTTCAAAGGCACTAAAGTAAAATCAAGTATAATATAGTAATTTAACAAATACCTAAAAGTAATAAAGAAATTATGTTTTCAGTTACATCCATGAAGTCAAGGAAGTACATAAATAGCTAGTAAGAAATAGGTGCAGCAGAGTTTTTTCATTATCGTGATTTATTAATTCATACATTGTATAATTATTTTAGGGTAATTATATGATGATCATATGCTAAATGTTACACCTTTAAAATATGTTCTTCAGTTAATATTTCCATTCTATTTTCTTGATAGTTATATTATATTATATTATCACGATGAACACACACAGAGAGATATACATCAAAATGTGTGTGTGTCCCAAGTAGAATAACACACATATCACTGGGTTTTACTTTTTGACAGAAAATCTAAGTGAAAAAAGATAGAATGACATAAATAGGAATGAATAGAAACTTGAAATTGGTATCATGTAATTCCCAATCCAATTTTTCTTCTGTAATGTTTTAATTCATTCACTTAAAATGCATGTGGAAGGGTGTGTAAGCAAAGGAAGTTTTATTCATGCTGCCTCTGTTATCATGAAAGTTTTAGATGGTGGAGCTCTTTCTTAGTAGATTATACTGATGGTAATTGTATCCCTAAAATCTTTCAGAAATATCGTAAGCTCAGTTAAGCCTGCATATTGCTCTTGAAGAGGACTCGAGTCCAATTTCCAGCAGTTGCATCCCATCGGGTGGCTCACGATTGCCTGTAAGTCCAGCTCCAGGTGATCTGACATCCTCCTCTGGCCTTCATGGTTACCTGCACTTACATGCACATTCCTTCCCTCCCTTACATAACTAAAAATAAGTATTTTCGAAGTATATTTCAAAATGTGGCATATTACTATATTATAATAACACCTTTGAGCATTATGTTTTTGTCAAGAATGATTCACAGAAGTATTTTAAAGAAACACGTTTCCTTTGGCTAGATAAGTCTAAATCTTGTGTGTAAAGACTTGATTAAGATTAAGGTTTGGTAAGTGGAACTAGTAAACACACTTGTGTAGAGAGTGATAACAATGGTGTTGCACATTTGGTGTTAGTCAGTGGGCCAAGATGGACAGGAACACTCGTCAGTGCAAAAGACTTGCTAATAAAATTGGAAGCTAAACTTAAAGACTGGCATTCGCAAGATTTGTTGCATAAAACAGGAAACAAATTCTCCACTTTAGCTCTTTCATTGGGCTACACAATATGTTTTGGAGTAAAAGAAAAGAAGTTTTGAGATAGTTTAGATTTAGATTATGAATCACTCAAATCTCAGAAGTTCTCACCCATCACAATGGACATCATAAAGCAATCAAGTCATTAAATATAGCTACTTGGGTCGCAAAGCAGAGGAAGAGACCCAAGAAGCTGCTTAAGCGGATAAAATGCTTGTCGTACACGCCTAACTAGCTGAATTCAGATAAGCAGACCAAACATGAGTATCCGGGCACTGTACCACATCTGTAACCCCAGCATGGCTTTCCTAGACGATGGGAGGCAGAGAGAGCAGATTTTCTGAAACTTATGGGTCAGATAGTCCAGTGCAATCATAGTGAAGAAGAGAGACACTGTCTCAACATAAAGTGGAAGGAGAGGACTAGCACAAAGGTTGTCTACTCAGTACCACATGCCAGCCATACAAGTGTGCCCAGGAGCGTGCGCGTACATGCACGCACGCACGCGCGCACACACACACACACACTCCCAAGGATCACTGTATTGGTATTTTTGTTACTACAACAAGTTTTCAAATTACTGGTTATCAATGTGACAACTGTATATTCAAGAATTTGCGTATTTGGATTATTCTTTTGAAAAAACAAATGACTATCAAAGAATCAGGTATTACTCTAATAAGACTGTGTCCCTACGAACTTTTATGTTCATCCTTCCCTCCTTGGAACTTGTCTGATGTAATCTCTCTGGGTAAACAACAATGATAGTTTCAGTTAATGTCATACCGATTCTCAGGGCCATGTTGATACACTAGCTTCTCTCACAAGAGAAAGTAGTATGTGTGGAAGGCAATCCCTCAGCAATTAGAAGTAAGAACAAGTTAAGAATCTGGCACGGGTTCTAAACAGGAACACAGTCTCCCTGAGCTTCAGCAGTTAAGGCCTGTGCTGGGAAAGGGCTTGGCCCATGTACAGCCTGCTTGTTACTTCATCTTACGTAAACTTTGCCTGGAATTTCTTACTGTTCAGGTAAGAGTTAAAATGAGTCAGAAACTAAGTCTATTCACAGACAAGATTTCCTCTTTATGCCTGTTTTTCTAGAGGTGTCCAAACTGCATTGTGATTGGGAACTTCCCTGCTTCTCTTTCTCTCTTTCTGAATTCCCACGGACTTTATCTCCAGTGAGTCAAGGAGCTACTATTGGAATCTGCTTCACAGTGACAGGGTCAGGTTCATTGTCTTCATTGTATGAGAAATAGACAATGATTGACTTCAGAATACATTTTCCTATGCGTGCATACTCAGAAGAAATGGTAGAAGGAGATGTTCTAGTGCAAAATAAACGTATTTATCGTCAATTGATATTCTAACAAAAGCAAAATTGAAAAGTGGTGATTTAAGCAATATAAATACGTTCTCTTACAACTCTAGCTATCGTAAGTCCAAACTGAGTTGTATATGGTTAAAATCAATGCATCAGCAAAACTATTTCTTCCAAAGAGTTCTAAGAATGAATCCATTTTTGTGATGTTTCAGCTTCCCGTGACCACCTGGGTTTTGAATCTTCCACAGGCATCACCCCACACTGCAGTTCTGTATCACACTGCTTTTCCTTTAACAGTCTCCAGCCCCACCATCACTTTGTCACACAGACATGTGTGATTATATTTATGACTTACTTGGTTAATTGGTCATGTCCTTTCCATCCTAATATCCTTAAATAAACATTTAAAATTCCTTTTGCCATATCAGATAAAATTCACAGGTTTATGGAATTGCTATTTAAGTAGTGTGGGAAACAGTTACCCAGCTTCTTCAGCTACATATTTTGTTTTTTTAAGAAATTGTAGCTAAAGAACCTCAAAGACTGGAAATTACACCTAGGTTGAAAAACCAGTTGGACCTCTGATATTCTTTCCTCTTACAATGGGCTGGCTTGCTGGAGACCTGGCATAGATCAGTATGAACTTGAAAAATGTTGGCTTCCAAGCAAATAGCTGTTGCTTTTCTCTAATTAACCTTAAAGCACACTCTTTCATTAAAGTATGAACTTTTCACTGTAAAACATGGACAGAGTCTTTCCTTGCTACTAAATTCAGACAGCACATATGTACACATTAGTGAATGCTAACTGAAATTCTTTATAAGACATGCCATCCACAAGCAAAGCTACAATATAAGAGCAAAGCAGATAACACTGACAACTTAGACAAGAATTTGCAAAGAATTTTAGCTGCAAAAATTTGAAGCTTATCTTGTTTACAAGAGAATATATATGCTTACATACATATTCTTCAATATTTTCTCAAATATAGGATATTCTGAGAAGGAGAGGAATTTAACATGATTCATTGCGACTCACCCCCCCCCGCCATTTTCTCAACCACACATCTCTAAATTGCTATTTTTTTCTTGACTTGAACTGAAAATGCACTGAAATAGCTAGATGTGAGTATGTGCTCTAATTAAACAACTCTTCCAGAAGGATGTACAGAAATTCCTTACATCACATCTACTTAAAAAGGGGACCCAGTAGAAGTTCCCTTACTATGAAGGAAATATAAAGACAAACAAAACTTCATTCATTCATATCAGGAGCCTGGCTATCAAATACTTTTCAAAACTGAGTTTTCCACATAAGCTTAGTCACATGTTTCAAAAGATTAGAACAATATGCATTTTGTTCTTCTGCTTTAAGGACTGAAATTTAATAACATGAAATGACTATGCATGAAGATTGGGGGTGGCAGGAGATCCACTTGTTCCTTCACAAACTAATCCATTTTCTTTTGTGCTCAGTAATATAGTGGGCTATCATTTATAGGTATGCAACAACAGCTACATTGTACAGTGGGAATCCATGGCAATATCCCATTAAATAATGTACAAACGAAATGAAGCTATAAGAGAGACATTTTTATTTGAAGAATTATGAGACAGTTCAAGTAACTATCATTTATTTAATTAGTCAAATAAGCAAGTATTTCACAGTATTTATTATGATCTTTTGAATAAGTATCACCTTACATTAGCTATAAGTGTCGGGATTGAGAAGTCACATTGTAGAACATGTTCTGAGGACACCAAACTGAGTACTGGCAGGTTCTACTGAAATTATGATGCACACTTACAAAAGCAATCACATAGCCATCTCAACTTTTGCCAGTTCACCATTCGTTTCCTCTTTGTTACTCTCACCACCAATGAACAAGCCTTATGTTACTCATACAAGCCAGAAGTCAGGTGACTAGACTCTTAAATATAGTGATCACACACTATATTAAATGCTATGAGTGTTATGAAGAAAATTGGATGAGAGAATGAGATTACATGTGTAATACGAATCTTAAAAGGTCTTACAATAGAAAACCCAGATCCAGATATTGGAGTGAACGCGGAAAGATCAGAGGAATAGAACAAGCCACAGCCAACTTCACCTCGCCAACTCCTCAGCTGAACTTGTTTGTTCAGATTGGAAGCCTCTGAGTCTTCACCTGAATGGACCTCATCTGAACTGCTGCTAAAAGCTTCTAGTTCCTGATCTTCACGCCTTATATACCTTTCTGCTTCCTACCATCACTTCCTGGGATTAAAAGCACGTGTCCTTCTCAAGCAAAGACATGAGATCTCTAGTGCTAGGATTAAAGGTGTGTGCCACCATGCCTGGCTCTGTTTCCAGTGTGGCCTTGAACTCACAGAGGTCCAAATGGATCTCTGCCTCCTAAGTGGTAGGAATAAGGGTGTGTGCCACCACTGTCTGGCCTCTCTGTCTAATCTAGTGGCTGGCTCTATTCTTTGATCCCTAGATAAGTGTATTAGGGTACACAATATGTTGGGGTACACAATACAACACCACAGATATGGGTAAATATACTTGCTAACAAACATGGCAATCTAAATTTAATCACTGAAACCCATATGTTAGAAAGACACAGGGTCATCAGCTTATTTGTCTACAGTTTTCATAAACTGATGATCCTAATATTGTGCTAATGAGAGTTTAGATTGAAGAAAAAAATTGATACTACTCCATTAAATGCAACTGAACACTAAAAAGAAAGAAAGAAAGAAAGAAAGAAAGAAAGAAAGAAAGAAAGAAAGAAAGAAAGAAAGAAAGAAAGAAAGAAAGAAAGAAGGAAAGAAAGAAAGAAAGAAAGACAAAAGGGATTCTGCTAAGCTGTTTTCTAACCTCCAGACCTACACTATGGTTTGCAGAAGAACACAGACACAGACACAGAAAGTAACAAATACTATGACCTGCTTCCTTAATGTGCATTTATTACTCATTTATTTATTGATCACTTATACTTAGTTTTAAAAATGAATCGTTATAGTGTCATCTTTATATCTTCCAACCTCGGCTTTACGAAATGAAATAGTATAATTTTAAAAGTTAAGGAGCAGTGAACTCATCTACTCCTAATTTAATGAAAATGTAATACTATACTTTAATTAATTTAATAAGTTATTCATGATAGAAAATTTAATTTATTCAAATAATCTTCTATTCTGGTTGATGTATAGATATAGATGTAGACTTAAAATATACTTGATAGTTACTTATGAATATGAGTGTATTTATGAATATAATATGAGAAAAATAAGATACTCAATAGATTATAGGGAATATCCAAAGATGACTATGGAAATATTTCACTGAATACAAAAAGATTCTTTATAAAACATTTTGTTTAATAAAATGCTAGAACAAATAGTTCATGAAATGTAAAGATAATAAAATAATTCATCAATATCAGAATGTAAATAAGAATCCTAAGTCAATCCCTATATTTATTTCATATTAAGGAACTTTATAGAGAAAAAAAAAGTTCACTGTAAGAAATGTATCACAACGAATCAGAGTTACGATGGTTAAGGTTTCATTATATCTACTCTACCATTCTCTAAGCATTTATATACTTATTAGTTTTATTGTTGGTTATTGAATTTGGGGTAACATTTCAGATAAATTTCTTGCTCATTTATTTATTAAGTTATATATCTTTGAATTTTAGTCTCTGTTGCAAAACTAAAGCATATGTTGCTATTTAACTATGATGCAATTGGCAAATTCAATAAATAAGAAAATAAATAAAGTATTATTATGCAATATACATGCCATTGATTTAATTCAGGTTAAATGCATCTCTCTTCTTTAAAAATTTCCAGACAATTTTATCATATAATACTGACACTGAACATGATAAAGATACACATGTGTTGCATGTTGTCAAAATATACTGACTTCATTACCATCACTGAGTATGGGTGGTACTTAACCCACTAAGAAATGTAAACAATGTGGTTTGTGCTAATAAAGAAATGATTTTGGTATAACTGTATCTTAAACTTTAATTTTTAAACTAACTCCTACATGTGTAAGAAAATTTGATATGAAAATAGACACGAAAATAACCATTAAGTTAGAAGCTTTACTTTGGCCAAAAAATTTAATCTACAATAGAAGAATGATAATGATACTCCACTCTACAGTGGGCACATCTCTCATTCTCTTAAGTGACTCTCTTTTCTCTGAACACCAATGATCAAAGCTCTATTTAAACTTTCATTATTAAACTTCAATCTTGCTCCAAAAATGTAAAACTATTCTATTTCAAATTCCAACAACATGTAAAATGTTTGAGAATAAGCAGTCATATAAACAAAAATAATATGATTTAGTTAATTTCATAAAATAGATGTTTCTCATCATTTTGACTAATATAAATTTAAATTTATAAAATATTCAAATACATATAAAATTCATATTTCTACTGAGAAGACCTAATATCATGACTAACTTTAATTATAACACTTATAGGACTCAGTTAAGAAATACATAAAATAATAATATTCTTACTTGATATTATACATTTAACTATTTACAGAATAATTGATGGAGAAGAATGTTTTGTATGAATGTTTAACAAAATTTTAAATTTATTATTTTTTTATTAAGAAGTTTTATTATTCATTTTACATATCAATCACAGATGCTCCTCTTCCCTCCTTCCACCCCTCCAGCCTTCCCTCCATGCACCCACCCCCTATTCCCTCCTACAAGAAGGTAAGGCATTCCATGGAGAGTAAGCAGAGCCTAGTACATTCAGTAGAGGCAAGTTCAAGCCCCTCCCCCTGCCTCAAGGCTGTACAAGGTGTCTTACCTTAGATAGTGGGCTCCAAACAGCCAGCTCATGCACCAGGGATGGATCCTGATCCTACTGCCAGGGGGCCCCTTAAGCAGCTCAAGCTACATAACTCTCTTGCTTATGCAGAGGGCCTAATCCAGTCAAATTTATTTTCTTTTAGTTATTTTATAGAAAAAATGTATTTTTTTTCTTTGCTGGAGAAACTGCCTATATAGCTCTATAAAATAATGCTTCTCTTATGGCAATATCCAGAGTAATTTTGTATGTATTGAAGATTTAAAGTAGGAAAATCATTTAAAAACTAAAACAACTTTCTTAATCAAAATCTAACAGTGCTTCTGAAAATAAAAAATTCTGACGAAAGATTTACAGTCAGAAGACAAATGGCAAACTTATAAGAATACTCCGAATTTAATAAAATGATATGCAATCAGCATAAAAATGAGTAAGAGCTTGGCTATCTAGCTGTCAGACCATCGAATTCAAATTGCACATATCAAGAATTAAGTGTCCAGAATTTGACATTAAGTACATCCTAAGATTCTAAAACTTCATGTTTCTTTACTCAAACTTATGAACATATTTCTCTTTATTTTATTTATTTTAGTATCAGTTTATTTTCATCCCTAAAATTGATAAATAAGCTCAAGTTTGAGCCATACAACCAACTTCAAATTTTGTTGGACTCACTGATGACCAAATATGCATTTTCCCAAGTGTTTGCTCATGTTTCTGTTAACTTATAGTCTTTTTTTATTTATTTTATGTACCAACCACAGATCCTCCTATCTTCCCTCCCCCCAACACTGCCTTGTTCCCCTCGCCCTTCATTCCCTTCTCCAACAGAGTAAGTTCTCCCATTGGGGGACAGCTAGGCCTGATACATTCAGTTGAGATAGGACCAAGCCCCTCCCTGCTTTATCAAGGGTGAGCAAGGTGTCCAACCATAGGAAATGGGATCCAGAAAGCCAGCTCATGTACCAGGGATAGATCCTGATCACACTACTGGGGCCTCTCAAACAGACCCAGCTACACAACTGTCTCCTGTATGCAGAGGTCTGATCCCATGAAGATTCCATGGCCGTTGGTCTAAAGTTCGTAAGTTCCCACCAGCTTAGTTTAGTTGTCTCTGTAGATTTACCCATCATGATCTTGACTCCCCTTGCTCATGCAATGCCTCTTCCCTCCCTTATATTCTGAATACAATTGGAAAGACCAACAACAAAGGCACCTGCAGTGCGGTGCCAGAGTAGGAACTGCCAGGGAATGAAGACAGAGTACTCATTTCCCCCAAATGGATACTTCTCCAACTTCTGTGGTTTTATAATCACACATGTTTACATTTGGCCAATGACTATATCCAGTATTGTTTAAACTGCCCATGATGAATATAATTCAATAGAGAATACTGGATGTCTATAACTCAATATCAAATTATATATGAAAAAAGTTAGTGTGCAATTACAGGGTCGTATAAAAAATGCAATAGCTCAGGAAGTTAGTAATGAATCCCCAGCAGTTCCCAAGAAGTTCTCTGGTAAGTCCTCTGGAAGGAAAATGTTTCACAAAGATGTTGTAAATATGTATTTTATTATGTTATGTCTCTACATAAATGGTCAAGGAGGCAAAGTATGCGTGTTTAACCTGGATGCTGTGGAACTCTGTCTTTGGGCCTTTTTCGTCTTAATCAGAGCAGCTGTGACTGATTACCTCCAGTGATCCTCATGTTTAGGCCTCTCAGCAATCACTCAAAAAATGGGGAGCATTATTAGTTCCTCACTTGAAGTTACAGGCAGTCACTCCCATGCCTCTCTCCCAACTTTCAATAATTCAATCCCAGACACATGGTCTCAGGAAATACTAGATAGTGTATAAATAGCAAAAGGCTAAGAAGGGAGGAGTCTATCTATGGAATGTTGGGGAAGGTGTCATTTAACCTGGGGTGATGCTTGTAAGTGATGTGGCAATTTGTTGGTCACAGACATTCTTGTGAGAAAGTCTAACTCACGATGCAGTAAGTAAGGACTGTTTAATCCAACCTGGAATTAGTTCGAATTGTTACTTTGGCATATCCTTTGAATCCAATTGGAGGAACGTGCATTTCCTCACAGGAAAATTAAATGCAACACTGAGTGAGAAGTATGCAAGATTTCTATACAAGACTCTTTAAGTCACACTTAAATGTGAAGTTATTTCAAAATGTAAATTATCAATAAAATTAATTTTCTTGTAATATTTTGTGTGTTAGAAATATGAATATATAATATTTTATGCATCACTGGACTTTGCATTGCTAATGATTTCATCTATTTAATGATGTTCTATCCTTCGAAGATTTAAAAATAAGATTATAATAAATTTATTGTCAATTTTATTGTCTTTTATGATCTGTGACAAAATAAGAGTTATTTCTATATGATAATTAGATAAGCTAGACTTTATCTTTTACCTCCATCACCACACAAATGTAGAACAAATGTATTATTCAAATTAATTGTATATAAATTATGCTGTAGAATATACTAATGTCACAAAACATGTGAAGATGTTATTGTACAAAGTATTTGTCATTCATCACTTTTTGCCTCTAAAGAAAGACGGAAAATGACCATTTTAAGTAATTACTTGTGAGATAGGTGCTTGCAAAGCTACACACAGTTGAAGGGAAAGGAATGGGGAGACTTGAAACAAATTAAGGTTTACGCAAGCTTCTGAACCATGAGGAGAAATGTTTCATGCTGGGCTAAAGTCTGTTGTGTGATATGATCTAAAGTGTGTTTTGGCCTTCTTTAAACTGACGATCGTACTGGTTTATAATTGACTCCTCCAAGTTCATAGTGTCCTAAAGGCTGAAATCAGGGATGGGTAAGATTGGTTCTCTCTATGGGCTAAAAGTGAAGGACTCATCATGAATTTCTGTCTTTGGCTTATAGTTGGTGGTTTCCATGTTCATGTGTGTCTTAATGTGTGTCTGACTTTAATTTTCTTCTCTTTAAAAGGATACCAGTAATATTGGTTAGAGCCTTCCATAATGACCTTCACTGGACTTGACACCCTCTGTTGAAGGCTAGAGCCGACCCTTCTGCATCACCACCACAAAATTCTCAAGATTTCCCACCTTAACACAGAGTCAAGTGACTGTGATAAAACCATCGGAAACCACAGTTAAAAAAATCTTTCCTCCTTTGTGTTAAGTGTCTATTCTTACTCATTTTGTCCTTTTATTTTAATATTTTTGGCAAATAACAAGCATCTTTTCTACCCTGTCCCAGTGACCTGAGCTCTAGTATCCATGTTTTCCTCTAGCATGCCCTCTTGAGGTTTCCTTTTGAAAATTCAACATTTTAAGATGGATTATGTAAGTGTAGTGCCCATTTGTTCAATGATCTCTTCTGATTGATATTATCCACATTTAGTCCTCTTTGACCTCAGCTACCCTTGGTGATCTGCAACCCAAGCATATCGGCATTGTACATAAATGACTAATGTCTATTGAAGAAGAGAGCTCATAGTGACAGATTTCTTTATAATCTATTTTTATGATTTTACTGTTTTATTATTGGTAATATTTTACTATATCTAACTTATAAACTAAATGTTGTAGGTATATATAAGTGAAAAATATAATAGTATACTTATGATTGGGTGATGTTTTAGTTGCAGACCTCTACTGAAGTGTCTTAAATTGTATACTCCCAAATGACAGAAGACAACTGTACAAGTACACTACTCTCACAGACATACGTTCTGTGCATAATGTTTACTCTATTTTTTTCATGTTCTTGGGTGACTTTTAAACTAGGACGTTTTTAGAGTCCATAAATACAATTCAGTTTCCTTGACAGGGCTTGAGTTCTGCCTCAAACTCTTGCCCTTTGTTATGATAGAACTTGAAAAGTTTGCCAGATCAGTGAACCTTACTGGGAGGATTCTCTATCTTTTCAAACCTTATATTCAAAAAATAATTAAAGATGAATAAATGTTAGGAAATGACAGGGGTTATTTTCTCATAACAATTCTCTGTCTGGTTGTGAAAGGAAGCAATGAAAATCTGGTGTCTTCTTTCTGAGAGAAAAAAATAAAAACGTGTGAAGTTGTGCACAACTTCACATTCCTGGTGGTGACAGGATTGAGAATCAGTTTTTCTGATTCACATCTAGATCAATTGCCTCACATACGTCATTCCCAACCCTATAAGGGCTCTTACCCTGACACATTCCAGCTCAAATTTCTATCCCTAAAATCTTGCTGGACTAACTCAAAATCTACTGAATTTTTAATAATATATTCAAAATAGGAAAATGCAATTTCAGCTGGGCGGTGGTGGTGCATTCCTTTAATCCCAGCACTTGGGAGGCAGAGCCAGGTGGATCTCTGTGATTTCAAGGCCAGCCTGGTCTACAGAGAGACATCCAGGACAGACATTAAAACTAAACAGAGAAACTCTGTCTTGAAAAAAAACAAATAACCCCCTACAAAAAAAGAAAAATGCAATTGGAAAATTTTATGAACTATATATTATGAAGTTTTTTAAACCAACTATATATTATTAATGGCTTTCAGAATTCCTGAGAAGCTAGCTAAGTGGACCGAGGAGCTCGCCACCAAACCTGAGAACTTGATCTCTAGGATTCAAACAGTAGCCAGAGAGAACTGACTCCTATAAATTGTCTTCTGAAGACACATGCTTTGTGGCTCGCTTATCCATACACATACAAACACAAAATAAGTAAATGAATAAAATTTAAAAAATTAAAGAAGCAGACCAACACTGCCGGACTTTATCTCCCAACACAGTTATCTTGAAGCACTGAAGGGGGTTTTGCTGGAAACTCTAACATCTATCACCTCTGATAATTAGGAGATATTCTTCCAGGACCTCATCAGATGGTGATATTATCTGTTACACTATTTGCATGGTGTTTATGTCAAACAAACCAATGGGCAATAATGGTAAAGGGCAATGTTTTTCTAAAGCATTGCTGAGCAAAGTCTTTCTAATCTCCTTCCTTGAGATTACCTTTGCATTTCAACCTTAGTAAACTGATCTTTCTCATCGAAAATGATTCAGACACCTACATTCACGGTAGCCTTCACTAACCATTCATAAGTATCTATTATATTCATATTAGAACAACTCTTGTACTCTACTAGAGAATATTTTGAGATCATGTATAAGAAGACACACACATACACAAACAGGAAAATTGTATCAATTGTGGTATAGATGGTGTACATATGTACAGAGATATACATACATATCATACATATCATTCATCGATATTTTATTGTTGAATATGTAGATTGAAAAAATACACTGTCTATAAAAATAAGTGGACAGAGTGAAAAGTAGATGAATCAACTTCATTACACAAACATTATTTGTAGTCTATTTCATGAGTATAAAAATGTGGCTTCCACTTATGCTTGTTAGTAAGAAAATAATCTGAGTTTTGATTAATTATGTAGTGCCACTTTGAATTCAATTGCCTTAATTTTCCATGGGGTCTTAACCTCTTTATATTAGCCAGTGTGCTGACATGGTTTTATACCTTCAATTAGTTTCGTTCAATTACATGAACCTGCTATTAGAAAAGGCTAACTGTCATCCCATGCTGTAATTAAATCTTCTAAAACTAAGAGATAAGAAGTGCCTTGCATCTGATAGTGTCAATGAATTCTTGTGATATTTCCTAAGTAAAAATAAATAGACACAGGTATTTTAAAGTGATCAGAAAGCTTACTTGAAAAAAATAGCAGTTCAGTCCCTATGATTTTCCTTTATTCCTAGACACTCAATCTGAATTGCAAAGATACTTTTGTTCAAATTATGGTAGAAAAGTTCGTGTGCCCTTTAGTGTACACTGAAATTGCTCTTTACATACAAAATGCATCAGATTATGTAAATGGTCTTTAATACAATGGGCCTGTCTTTCATGCTGTTTTGCTTATATTAACACAATTTTTCAACTTTTTATGACAAATGTATTACATTTTGAAGCTTATTCTTTTATAGCATGATATTTATGGAAAAATGATAATTGAGTCTCTACCTGCTGTTTCATCTGAAAGGAATTCATTAATCCAAAATTGTTTTAATGCTAACACCACTTAATCATTTAAAATTGTCTGTGACTATAATCATTTAAAAATGTCCGTGACTATATGTAAATGTGTAGATGTAAGAGAACTCATAAACATATATATGGTGTACATATATGGTGCATGTAGATACAAGATTAAATATTTAAAATTTTATGTGTCATATAAGATAATATATTTAAAATATTAAAATAGTCTATCAATTGGCTTATATAACAATTCAATTTTTAGATTTTGGAAAACAATCAGTTTTCTTTCTTTTTTTGTTTTTGTTTGTTGGTTTTTTCAATCAGGATTTTTCTGTGTAACAGTTCTGGCTGTACTGGAACTTGCTTTGTAGACCAGACTGGCCTCAAACTCACAGAGATCCACCTGCCTCTGCCTCTCAAGTGCTGGGATTAAAGGCATGTGCCACCATCGTGTGGCTAGTTTGCTTTTCTTTAGGAGTAAAATGTGTATTGTACAGCTGAAGATCTCACATAAATATAATGATATTACTAATTCACAGGGGTCTGGTGTGTTGTCTAATGTAAGTTGTGAATTTTTCATGACTATGAGTCACAGTATACTTATAAAATAAGGGCATCTCCTCCAGAGGGATAACTGATATAGAAACTAAAATTTGAAACATTACTCATTTAATAAATTATTTGATAACATCTCTTATTTCTATCATATCTACATAGTTGTTCTAGACAATTTTTGTTTTACTCTAATCGAGGCAAAAACTAGATACCTGACTTGAGTATTGAATGGACACTTAAACGTAGTGGTGAAGACTTGAAAGCATAGATTGAATTTTAGAGCAAACAGAATTCAAGAGTAGAGGTGCTTCGTTTATGATGTCAGAAGTTCCACAGGTATGGGAAGAGGTATAGATTATAAATTCAATGACAAGAACAAATTGTAAAGAAATATGCAACACACACACACACACACACACACACACACACACACACACACCATACACAGATACAAAGATACACACACATACACAGAAGTTCTAATTAGACTCACTAGGTGAATACAGGTAGATGATATCAGAGAGAAAAGAACTTTGTATTGTTTTCTGTGGCCCTACAACATTTCAATATATACCTTAAGATGCTGGGGAGAGAGCTCAATCAGTAATATGCTGACTTGTAGAAGTATTAGGACTTGAGATCAGATCCCTACCACATAAAAAGCAGGGCTCATCATCTTACATCTGTAATCTCAGTGTCTGCCCCAACAACACTAGCAGACTTCTTTATCTTTTCATCAATAGTATTATTTCACTTCAGGAAAGTATGTCCTCGTTTATATAAAGTTTAGATTTGGCTGTGTTCTAAAAGGCACACTTACTTAAATGCTATGAAATATGACTTCAAGATATGATTTTTTATTTTGCTAAAGTGCCCAAAGCTCAGACTATCATTTATGAGAGCTACAAATTAATGTTAAAACATATTCATTTACTTCTAATTACTGTGATCACCATGATTTCCACATGGTTAATTTTAAAAGTAGAAAATGCAAACTCACTCTAGCTATTTTAATCAGTATGTGTCTGGAAGACACAGTATGCTGCCTAAATGTATCAGTTCATGCTCTCCAGTTTTCCTTGAAATCAGGATCCACATTTTACTCAGGAATCGGTTAATGATGCTGCAGTCCACTATAGTGAGAAGTGTTCCAATCTAAGAATAGTTTCTTACCTTTGCAGAGATAACTTAAACTGATTCTAACACTCATCCAGATTTTTCTCTCATGTAATTAACAAAGAGTTTGTAATAAGAATGTTGGAAATGTCTCAGCCCTCATTCTTTCTCTGTCCTGACTGTATTCTAGTAAGGGGAGAAAACAACAAACAACTATTTACATCTTACCATATTACACTTAAGGATACTAGATGAGGTTTGACAGGTTGTTTTGAGGGAAAGATTCTACAGTGTGTATATAACTTAGGTAAAGAGGAAGTTTTGGACTCTCCTTTATTCTATATTGTTTTATTTTGGGGTGAATGATGCGTGTGTGTGTGTGTGTGTGTGTGTGTGTGTGTGTGTGTGTGTGTGTGATTTGTGTCTGTCTCTGTGTGTGTACATGTGGCTCAGGAGTGTTACTGTACAAAAGGAGAAGTTAGAGAAAAATTTGCAAGAATTGGTTCACTCCTTCATCATGTGTGTCATGGGGATAAAACTGAGGCCATCAAGATTGGCAGCAAGTCCCTCTACCTGCTGAGCTATCTTGTTGGTTTCTCTCTTGTGTTTTACAATTCCAGGAACTCTTAGGAGGATATGGGCAGATGACTGATGAGGTTTAATTTATATTTGCAACAGGACAACTTTGGCTGCTTTGTTAAAGATGTATTAAGAAGAACGGGTAAGAACAAGTAGAGAGAGTCACCATTTATCAGAGGAATAAAAACAGAGCAGGCACAGGGAAGCATTGAATTCTACATATATTCTTAAATCAATACCAATGTGATTGGTGAAAAGACAATATATGAGTTGTGAGAATAAAATTATAGACAGCTCTGAGTTCTTCTGGCAGTACAACTCAAAACTAGAGTCAGAATTGGTTGAAAGAGAAATAATATGAAAGAGATGGTAGAATGGTCACTATCAGATTAGTTGACCCATGTAAAATTTAATGCTGTTATTAGCAGGAGAGATATCTAACATAGGAAACTGTAAACAAAAATACAAAATGAAAAGGAAAAAGCAATGTTGTTTATAAGGATATTTAAAACTATTATGTTAAAAAATATCAGTGGTCAAGTGTCTATAGCTGGGAAAAAGTCAGGTCTTTTACAGTTTAGCCTTTTAAACAACAGAAGTTGGAAGGGGTAATAGAGAGTAATCAAAAAAGACTAATGAATAATGGCTTCCTTAGGTGGGGTTGTGCATGTGTAATCCTAGCACTCCGGAGTCTGAAGCAGTAGGATTGCTGTGAATACAAGGCTAGCCAGATCTCCATAGCATGATGCTGAGAAAGAAGAATTCTTTTCATAACAGGAGAACACATGAATAATGGGATATTGGATGTTGATAAAGAAATTTTTTCCATTGTAAAAATTATTGGTTTCTTCAAAGAGGTGGAAAACTGAATTATTTAGTTCCATTAAGATTGCTGATAGGAGAACTGTTCTGGTATCATGTGGTAGTGGCATCCAGAGTGGCCTAACTTCAAGAGAAACCCATTGGAAGGATATGAGAGACACAGGATATAAATCATCATTTTTGATGATTTATTCAAATAAAGAAACATAGTGGCTACAAAAATAATTATATTCACAATAGAAAAAGAGATGTATTTGGGAAGGTTTTTACTTTTGTTTGTAATAAGGATGTAATAAATAGTTTATTTACTTTTAGAAAAGACTATGCACATACAGCATACGATGATGGAGGAGACATTGATGCCTTAGCTACAGACAGATGGTCCATCAAAACAAAAGGTAGAAAAGGTTAATATCAGCACAACAATGATAAATATGACGGGGAAAGCTGTAACTCTTCAGTTTGGCTTTCCCACTGGACAGGAAACAAGGTAACCAATGAGAAAGACAATAGGAGAGACATATCTTCTGTTAAATACATAGTGTGGTTTAGAACTGCTGATAATACTAGAACATTGAATGCATGGGGTGGGGTGCAACCTCAACTTTGAGCCTTCAGTGACATATGTATTTTGTTTAAAAAGTTTTTACTATTACTTTGAGATTTTTAGCTACTAGGTATAAAGAAGCATGGTTTGGAGGTCTTATTAATAAAAACAAACCCAGAGCCAGGTATTGGGTTGAATGCTTGCCAGTTCCTCAGCTGATCTCGTTTCCTCTGACTGGAAGCCTCTGAGTCCTCATCCAGAATAAATCTCAGCTGAATTGTGCTGCTCAAAATCCTAAAAGCTTAACCCGCTCTAGTTCCTGGTTTTTACGCCTTATATACCTTTCTGCTTTCTGCCATCACTCTCTGGGATTAAAGGTGTGAGTCACCATGCCTGGCTCTTTCCAGTGTGGCTTTGAACTCACAGAGATCTGCATAGATCTCTGCCTCCCAAGTGATAGGATTAAAGACGTGTGTGCCACCATTTTCTGGCCTCTATGTCTATCTAGTGGCTGTTCTGTCCTCTGACCCCAGGTAAGTTTATTAGGATGCACAATATATTGGGGGACACAATATATCACCACACAGGAATACTATGAACAAGTTGTCAGTTCTAGGAATCCATCTTTTCTTGTGTTACATGAAGTAGATTTAGTACTTACAGATAAGTGTAACTGGAGCTTTCTCCAGTCCTGCCTGGCCAACAATCAGGACAAATCTCTCTCACCTGCCAGTCCTGCAACTGCTCAGACACAACTGAGTAAACACACAGAGACTTATATTGTTTACAAACTGTATGGCCGTGGCAGACTTTTTGTTATCTAGTTCTTGTATCTTAAATTAACCTACATCTATTAGTCTATAAGTTGCCACGTGGCTCTTGGCTTACATCTTGCTTTTCATGGCGGTGGCTGGCAGTGTCTCTCTGACTCAGCCTTCCACTTCCCAGAATTCTCCTCTCTCCTTGTCCCACCTATACTTCCTGCCTGGCTACTGGCCAATTGGTGCTTTATTTATTAACCAATCAGAGCAACACATTTACAGCATAGAGAACATCCTACAGCAGATAAGTAGGAAAAACAGACCTCATGAATACAGAGATAGATGGAGAAGCCAAGGGAAACACCCTTCCCACTGTGAGGCCCAGATTTCAAAGAGTTGCCATCAAGTTCTGAAAACACATTCTCTGTCTTATGTGCAGAGTTTATACCATTGTGTTCACCTTAATCTGTAATTGGCGCTATTGTTTTCTTGGGGTTTTTTTCTCCTTATTTCCTTCTTAGTATGGATTTATCTATTTTAAGTATTCAACTTATATCTCATTTTGTCGTTATCTTTGTATTCTCTCAGTTATACTACTATTTTATTCTTCTCTTTTTAAATTTTCTTCATACAGCTTGCTGAATTTTCTAATTTCTTAAGAATACTCATTTTACCCAGGCGAGATGCAGGGCCCAATCTCTGCGTTGGTGCCCTCTTTGAGGGATAGAGTCAGCTCTTCCGTTTTCAGGCCTGCAAGGCCAGCTCTCCCACAGGCTGCAGGTGGCAAGGAGTCGGGGGGGGGGGCATATTTCCCTCAACTTTACTACCAGATGGCACACAAGGAAGGGGGGGGGGCAGCTCTCTTCTTCTCTGCCACCCATAGGACCTGCGCCCTGGCCAACAAGGTCAGTTCTAGTGTGCTGCCCAGGCGAGGTGCAAGGCTACTCTCCTGAGTGTTCCTGCCAGTGCCAATTCTGCTACTCTCATGACCTAAGGCCAGCTCTCCTACACGCCACAGTCCCCAAGGAGTGGGGCAGGAAAGAGGTCATCTCTCCCTCGTGCACTCCACCATATGGCAGATGAAGGGAGGACCAGATCTCCCATGCACATTGTGGGACATGATCATCTGCTCCCTGTCAACAGGGTCAGCTCTTTTGTACTGCCTGGTCGAGGTTCGTGGCCCCCTCTTCTGAATGCTGCAGTTGGTGAGGGACAGGGCCAATTCTCTCTAGTGCTGCCCTGCACTGCACGTTGCCGAGGAAAAACAGTAGAGCTGGATTTGGTGCTGTGAATGGAGGTGAGCCAGAACCAAGAGCATGAAAGCAGGAGATCTGGCCCAGCTTCTTGCTGTCTGCTACATTGGGTGAGCTCTCCAAGACAGTGCTGGAGAGTTCCCCCTGGTGGTGATGTGGGAAAGCTGGTGGGCTGAACAACCCAGAAACCAGGCCCAGAACCAGGGCTGTGAGTTTGCCTACCCCAACATCCACTTCTAAGAGCTGATGCAACAGGTGAAGACCTGCAGCTCCAAATCTACAGAATCTCCATGACACAAGGCAACAACAGAATATCTGAGAGGATTCCCACTGAGGGACCAGTATCTATAGTGTGGCAGAAGCCCGAGGCCTCAAACCAGACCAAGGACTTACTGCAATGAACACTTACAAGTAAAAATGTATGAACTAAATGGTAAACTATGTGACCCACCGTCCACATTACAGCTTGCACGCCAATATTTTGTTTTTTCTTTTCTTGTTTGTTTTTGTTTTTTTCGTTTTGTTTTGTTTGTTTTTACTTTTATATTTTGTTTTGTTTTGGGCCTGAGGTTGCAAGGTCAGAGGGCAGAAATGAAAGGACAGGGAGATGAGTGGGATCGGGATGCAGCATGTGAAATCCAGAAGAAACAATCAAAAATTAAAAAAAAAAAAGAATATCCATTTCAAGTAAGTTTACAACATTAGCCTTATATCATTTTAAAGAATTTCTCTTCCTATAGATACATTTATTGTTATGAGGTATTGTTTCAAAAGTTGTCTTTTTTTATATGAAGCTTATATGCAGAATTAAACTCACCTGTAGATGTAAATGTATATACTTATATATTAGCATTTAAATAATTACTGAAAAAAAATTCCACAGGATTAAACCTCAAAAGTTATTTTATTTATTTGATTTTAGTTAATGTTCAACATTTATACTGTTATAGTTATTATACATTTTTACAAAATAAAAGTTTGTCTTCATTTGTAATATTATCTTTTGGGTTGCTTATTGATTTTTCTGTTTGACAAATATACTTTTTGCAATGTAAAACATGTGTACAGCGTCTCATTTGTATCTGATTTTTAACTATGACAAGTGAAGCATAAATCTAACTAACCCTGTCAATAAAAAACAGGAGTCAGATATGGGGTAATAACCTGAAAGATCAGAGAAGCAGAGGAGCTATCAGTGACTTCTTACCTCTCTGGATCCTCTGACCAAAACGGCAGGAGATCCTCTCTCCACTCTGCCTTATCACTTCCTGTTTCTACCTCCTAAGTGCTGTGATTAAAGGTGTAAGCTACCACTGCCCAGCTCTATGATTAATTAGTGGCTAGTTCCACCCTCTGATCTCCAGGCAAGCTTTATTTGTCAGAACACAAACAAAATATCACACAACAGATATGTAGAACTTTAAATCTAGTCAGCAATGATGGGAAACCTGTTAACTATTTATGTTCAATACTTAGAACTTACATTGAGAGGCAATTTTCCTACTACCAGGATTGTATAAATAGTAACCTATGTTTTTGTAATGAACATGTATGGACTTTATGACACTGGAAATTTTCAATCACCTGAGTGTCATCTGAATTCTACAATTGTATTTTCATAACAAATCAAAATGGAGAAATAAGTTGAAAGACAGTAATTAGTTTGAAGGGGCAAGAAATTATCTAAAATCTACAATTGTAGAAGTCAGCATTTTATGAGTGTGCTGTTTTGTACTCATTTACTTCCTTTCTGAATATAATTTGCAGTCTAGTGACATGCAATTCTTGTTTCCAGAAAATAATAATAATGATAGTAAAATCTAAACATCATCATATAGAGAGTTTAAAGGCCTGGAATATAAATAGTTAATACAATATTGAATATACAGGAACTACTGAATCACAAAGTATTTTTCTATTGTACTATAAAAAGTTCAAAGTCTATGTCTGTAGGAAACTTCCTGGACTTTTCTTTGTTTTCAGAAATCTAACTCCTAATACGTTCAAATGAATTTGTTTTTAAATACACCAAGATGTGCCTAGATTATTTCATACTTGTTTTTGCTCGAATTATTTTTATCTGTCTTCCAGATTGTCTGCTAACTCATTATTAAGTTAGTCTCTGTTTATGGGCAGATTTCTATTGAATTACATAAGAGGAATAGAGTATGAAACAGAGCTAAGATAATCTCATTTTAAAAAGAGACTGTATTTATTCAGGGCTGACTAGACTTTTAAAACTCTGAGTTTTATCAAATGCTTTGTCTGCAAGTTGAGGAAATTATATTACAAGAAAAACAGTCACAATTACATTTACACAAGTATTATACTTTGAACACGGCTTCCAAAATGGCAGGCCAGTCAGCATACCCAAAGAGGGATTTTATATCAATTTTGCATTGCCTCATGTTCTTCAAATTATTTTGTTGCGTTTCAAATGTATATGATGAACTGTGTTTTTGCTTAAATTGATATTACCTTGAGAAAATGAAGCCACTAGGCTTGAGTCTTATGTTACAAGAATAAAGTTGGTAATGTGTTGCTGGAGAATTTCTCTCCAGCTCCCACCACCAAGTCCCGCCAGTCTCAGAGCCCATTTATAAAATAAACACATAGACTCTTACATTATTTAAACTGCTTGGCCATTAGCTCAGGCCTGTTATTGTCTAGCTCTTACTCTTATATTTAGCCCATTTCTATTAATCTTTACTTTGCCACATGGCTTGTGGCTTACCGGTACTTTACATCTTCCTTGTCCTGATGGCGGCTGGCAGTGTCTCTCTCTCCCTTTCCACTTCCCAGAATTCTTTTCCTTGTCCCGCCTATACTTCCTGCCTAGCCAATGGCCAATCAGTGATTTATTTACTGACCAATCAGCAACACACTTGACATACAGACCATCCCACAGCAGTAATGAAAAGCAAAAATTGTAAAATCACATGCTGGTCAAACCTCAACCTCACTCAGTTACTTTTATTTTGATCATACCTACTCAAATCTCTCTACTTAGTCAATAGTTATCTTTTTACAAATTAAAATATGATTTTATATTCCACTAAAGTACAAGCTTTTAACTTGCTTGCCATGCAAGCTGCTTCATATTTTAAAATACTTAAAATTACTATGCATACATATATATGTATATAATGTATATTATATGTATATATTTATGTAAGTGCATATCAATGCTGAATTGTGTGTGGGTATTTCCAGAGTCAAGAGAGAGAATCATATCCTCTAGAGTTTGAATTATAGACAATTGTGAATCTGTCCAATGTAGCTGCTGGGAACTGAACTCAGGTCTTCTGTAAGAGAAACAAACACTCTTGATTGCTAGGCCCTCTCTCTAGCCCAAAAATATGGGCTACATTAACCTTTCTGATTCTTTATATCTGATTCTTCACCCCAGTCATATCTCACATCCCTTTATAAAAGAGTTTACAATCACTTTCATATTCATATTTCTTCATGTTATTCTACCTTGATATGTCCTTTCTAGGAGTTCATTCAATAGTCCCTCCTTTACTTTCACACTGAGGGTCACTGTAGTTTTTCTTGGTATCCCTGACCTCAATGGGTAAATCTGTCCTTATTTCCTCTTTACTCCTGCAATAAACATGCACACTCTCCGAGGTAATAATTCGCTATTTTTCTGAAAGCTTTTGAAGAGATCTTATATATTTCTAAAGTCTTTGAACAAAATTGTTGCACATTAAATTAATGAAAGAGTAAGAAATATATCATTTGCATACTTATCAGTAGATAGTTTAAAATTACAAAGAAACTGATTAAAATACGTATCTCCTACAAACTATATATTAGAAAATACAATAAATCTCTCTAATTAGATATGTGTATTATATTGAATGCACTAGAAACACACAATGTTTTGTAGCCTCTCTGTGGAATAGATCTGCTTAAAGAAGTAAGAACATTCTTATGCTTGGAGAAATCTTTCATAATCACAAGCACAACACATTATGGAGAGAGTAATTTAGGGAAAGACATTTTTATAAGCATCAAGAATTAAAAGGAATTCTGAAAAACTCAAATAAATAGAGTGATTCTATATAAAAGAATCAGCAATCTATGTCAAAGAAAGTCTCTAATACTAATCTATTTTCATCTAAGATTATTTTTAAAATGACAAAACAAAATATATCACTTGAAAAATAATGACATAAACAGTAATTTTATTCTAACTGGGGGTATTGTTTTCAAATTGTTTCTGATTAACTATGGTGGGGACCACTTACAGACACCACAACAATCAATTCATTTGACAATAGCTATGAGTTCTTGAAAGCATTTGATGATTCATTCTGATATATTTTAAATTTTAGGAGGGCTTAATGGTATTGCAGAGAACTGAAATGTCTTTTTCTTTTCTGTAACATTTTATATGCTGTGTCCTACAAACACATAAAACAACTTACTAAGAAAAACTGTCAGTGATTTATTAGGTCCAGTGACTACCACCTTTCCTCAATATTACTTCATTGGTTTTGCTTTTGAAAAAAAAATGGTACTTGAGTTCTGTTATTCTTTCCACTTTACTGTGCTGTATGAAATCAGTATTTGATAACTTTCAAGAAATAGCATATTTTGACTCATTATTGACAAAACACTTTGGTCGTGTTGCCTTTTCCCCATTTCCTTGTCTTCCTTTGTCGTTTCTTCCACTTCCTTCTTTTACTTCCCTTTTTCCCTCCCTGCCTTCCCTTCCCTTCCTTCCTTTCATTTTCCCTTCACTAATTTCTATATTAGTCTCTTCTTTCCTTCACTCATGTCATCGGAGGCATACTGGACATATAGTTTAGGATGCAATTCTGTATATAAACAAACGGGAGACACAGTCCTGTGCTGGTGTGGGTATGCTGTCAATAAGGACAAGACATGAATACAAAATATTAAAATGAGGTAAAAATTATATTTGTAGGGATAAAAAGTTGTTTCTTTAGATGCAATACATTGCCAGTTTATATTAATAGGCAGATTGAGTGAGACTAGGTAGCCTGTCCTTACAAAGAAAGAAAAATTATAAAGGCATCTGAATTATTATATGGGAAGGTGAGGCTGCTTTATAAAGAAAGAGCTACTGAACAGCAATGAAGAGGACAAGATTATCTGGGTTTTTTTTATAATTGTATATGTGTGTAAATATATTTTAAAGTAAGTCATGAACATATGCCAATTGGGCATTATGAGGAAGTAATTACGGAAATATGAGCTCAAAAAGTATGCAGAACAAGCCACTTTGGGGCATTTAAATTTTGTATTTAGTTGCATATCCACCTTTGTATTGAAGCACCCTCACTTAGAGTTGTGATGGTATTTAATTTCATCTTTATCACAGTGTCAGTACTGGAGAACACAGTCAGGGCCCTCTGCGGGTGAGGCAAGTGTTATAACACTGAATTAGAACTGTAAGAAATGTTCACTGGCCTTGACTCTCTTTATTGTGCGTGTCCTGCTTCCTAAACCTGCAAGCATTTAAGTCAACGTAAGCTAAGTGACCCCCAAAATATGGTAAATTAGAGGTCAGTCTCAAATGTGCTATTCCTGCAGTATGACTCCATCTAGCCTGATCAACTCCATTAAGCTCCTTTCTAAGTGAAAGAAAATTTATCTCACAGTACCATGGAAGAAAACCAATTTTTAATAAGTCAGAATCTTCTCACCATGCTCATCAAGGCAGAGCATTTAAAAGTTCAGAATGGAAGCACCTTTGTCATGAAATGCTATTGTAATAAAAAGCCAACTTCATGTGCCGAGAAGGTGTATATGTGACACAGAGGTTTTCAATAATTTTATCCCTTACACATAAAAAAATAAATAAATATTTCTATGCTTTAAGTTTTTTTAATAAATTTATAAAAAAATTTTATAAACTTTTTTATAAACATCCAGTCAACACAATAAGAAGTAAATAAAAGAGAAAATCGGTGTGAACAGTGGAGTCATTGTCGAGTGAACAAAACTATGTGACTTTTATGGACACTGGATTGGAAGTGGAATTTCCATGAGTTCAGAGAACTTGGCCAGAAGAACTTAAGACTCCAACAAGCAGAACCAATAAGAAAAATATGTCTTTCTTCATAAAGTTATTTGTGTCAGGCATCCTTTCACGATGAAAACAAAAGCAAGTCATGCAATCAATTGCATTGTATTTCAAGTTCTAAGGACACTTCTCTTATTCACCAAATGTTTTGGTTCGGTGCTATGCATTTTGTTTTCATGCCTTGTAAGTTTGACAATAAAAGCCATTGTGTAGTTTTTATGTCTCCCAATATCTCTCTTCAGTTCAGACAGTTTCCTCACACATCTGGTGACTCTTGATTTATTATCTGCCTATAAGGTGTTTCCTTAAAATAAAAGTAGATTTTTCCAATGTTACACAGATTTTCAAATTAAGACAAATGCTGATGGAGATGTGCTTCCCCCAATTCTCCTCCCCTCCCCTCCCCTCCACTCCACTCCTCTCCTCTCCCTTCCCTTCCTTCCCTCTTTTCCTTCCCCTACCTCCTCTCTTACCTTCTCCCCTCCTCCCTCTTTCTTTCCTCCCTTCACACATTTCTTGTATTAATCTCTCAGCTGCCATAACAAAATATAATAAAGCAAATGGCTGAAAGAACAGTTTTCTTTTTTAGTTGTGAGGCTAAAATTCCAAAATCTTTGCAGTGGGATCTGTTCCTGGTGCACACACAGGCAACTTGGTGTGTTCGTTGTCCTGTCTGGGTATCTGTGCATGACGAAATGCTGCCTGGTGCACTGAGGCACAAATGCTGGTCTACGTGGACTAACATTATTGGTGTAGAGATCTTTGCCAGGGCCTCAGTTACCTGAATATACATCATTTGAGGTTCTGTAAATAAAGACCCTCATAGTAGGAGTGAGGGTTTCAACATATGAATGTTGATGGGATATATTTCAATTTAAAGAGATCAGACAACTAATGATAATGTCATTGGATATTCCCAAGATCAGATACATTTTTAATTTCTTCACCAAATTCATTTTTCATTGTAAATGTATTTAAATTAACTGAAACAAATAGTTACTTGCATACCATTTGAGGGATGCAGAAGAGCCTGTCTTGAGATTGGCAGTGGAAATAAATCCTACAAGATGGTATGTATGAAACCTTAAAAATGTTAAGGTTGTGTAGTATTCTTTTAGGGGAAAAGGGTTTCTTTAAATAATAAAGGTCTATTCAGATTTTTCCCTGTTACTTAGGAAATGAATACTCAAACATGGTTTTAGGAACTGGACTCTAAGTCAGATAAGGAATAGGGCATTAAATAATTGTTTTGATTGTATATCTTATTAATGAAGATATGTAAAATATGTGTTGCTGTTTAGATAAAAGAAAATTTGATAAAAATATTAGCCAATTACTAAGAACCTCACAATTTGTTTTCATAGGTTGCTATTTGATTTTTTTTTACTTTTTGAGAGTTATAAAATATTTTAATGATGAATAAGAATATAGTGAGAATATATTCTCATTTTTTCACAGGAAAATGCTGGTTATGACTATAAATTTAAGAGAGGTAGATGACCAGAGCAGGAAAAGTGTGAGGAACATTCCAGAAGATTTGTAGAATGTTTTGGGAATAGCCTGTAAAAGTTTCAAAGATGAGGTGAGCACTTACTATGGCATTACTACTGTCTACGGCTGCCACTCCACATGGCAGCGGGCTTCTTCCCTTGCTCCCTAGTAAGGAGCTCCTGGATCCAGAATGGCAGCCCTGGTGGTGAAGCTGGTCTAAAAATCATCTCCCTGGTTGTCCCATTGGAGGTGGGGTGATGGCTCTAGTATGGATGACAGGACAGTAAACACACCAAGGGTCAGAAAAGTCTCACCTAGAGGAGATTACACTCTAGGGATTAGTCTAGAATTAAAAGTCTTACTCCAGGAAGAAACTGAAAGCCACACAAGCAGCTGTCACCCCAAGACTCCACCTGCAGAAGGAAAGCTCCCTATGTCTATCTCCTCAACACCCTCTGTAGCCTGCTGTCCTTTCTCCTCCTCTCCACCAGATGCTCACATCCCCACCCTTGTTTTTAGCTCTAGTTTGAGTCTCCTACATTCTGTACAGCTATTGTACTTCTGTATATCAGTATATTTGTTATTTTTAACAATGAATTTTCTAAAGGAATTTCACTATTTTACTTGACATTGATCATCAGGTGTTTTGTTTAGTAAATGCCAAACGTATCCGGGGATGCATGAATAATAGCAGTGTCTCATGAAGCATTTGCATTTTATAAAGTAAATATGAGGAAAGCAGATCTACTAACTTTGTACTGAAAATGATAACAAAGCACCCATCAAAAGAAAGTTAACATCCTTACCACTGTAACAGCTGAGGCTGTGGCATTAAAAAAAAAAAATGACATCCAAAACAACATCCAACTCCCACCAAAATATCCTCTGAAAAGCTTTAAAAAACTATTAGGAAATGCATGTTTTCAAAATATTTACCTATTTTGCATGATTTATTGGGAAACAACTACTATTTTTATTAGAATAAGAGATTAAATTCAGAAAAAGGAAGACAGGAGAAGATGTAGAGAGACAAACACTTGCATTCCTGGGATGAGGGTGACGGTGCAGAAGAGGCATTTCAGACAGACTGCGTCCGTGAGGGTAGTGACGCTGACCCGTGGGAAGCATGATCAGCACTTGGCTCATAGATGCCTAATATTTAAAAACAAGCCTGATAAAATCTTCCCTTGGATCAATTGCTGTTTTATGTGGACATATTTTCAAATGATATCACCATCCATGATTAGAAATTTGGAAGGAGATACAGTCCTTGATTTATCAGGAGATAATTCGAGGCTGTTTAACACATGATCTATACCGAAGGGAAAAATAAAGTTGATCAATATATTATCTCATCAATTTCACCATTAAGTACATTGTATTCCACCACAGATGTTGAACATGAACTAATTACAGAAAGATGGGAAATTAAGAAAATGTGCAAAGAGTGTTATTGAAGCAATAAGGAGAAGGACAATTGGCAAGTGGAAATTTCACATGAGAAAAGCAATAAGTTCCACTGATTTAAATTAAAACTATGAAATAATTATGTTGGAAAATCACAAAAGGAAGAGAGAGTCTGAATAGACTAAAAGTATTAAGTGGATGATACCAGAGATAAAAAGTGTAGAGGATATTAAAGAATAAAAATTCAAGAAATGATACAAAATAATAAAACTTTTTAATTCTAAGGAAAAGAAGTCAATGTGGTTTCTTCCTATAAGGTTCTTAGTGTAATTTAAAATGTTCACATGTATGCTTCTTATATAACAAAATTAAAATTGAATTTATACATTTGTATGACTTCAATTATAATATTTACCTATTACTCCAGATCTCTTAAATGTATACAATTTAGAAATTACCTTGGTACCCAATGCTAAGAGAACATCAAGGAAAAGCAAAGAGAAATATTATAAGAGCCAGATGCCCTGAATATCCTCTGTGAGTCTATATTTTTTAGTGACCATAGGAAAGGTACACCTGTGAAGTAGCAACAATATGGCTGCCTAAACAAGATCTGAACAAGGACCACACCAGTTGACATGCCTTTATGGATGGGAGAAATCTCACAGGACCCTACCCCTTAATGAAGAGTTTCAAGCAATTAATTAGCAAATTGCTGAGAAAAGGAGAGTTAATCCTTTCTAAGGATAAGCAGCTCTTAACTGGTTCAACTGGTTGCTGAATACCAGTGATCAGTTTTATAAACATACACATACAAACAGTAGTAAGCCAAACCATCAGGTTATATATGGTGATAACTGAAGAAAAAGAGACTATAAATTAGAGAAGGTTGTAGGGAAGGTTTGGAGGGGTTGAGGAGGAGAGGAAGAGGTGAAATGTTATAAATATATTTTAATTAAAAGGTGGCGCAACCTTTAATCCCAGCACTCGGGAGGCAGAGCCAGGCGGATCTCTGTGAGTTCGAGGCCAGCCTGGGCTACCAAGTGAGTCCCAGGAAAGGCGCAAAGCTACACAGAGAAACCCTGTCTCGAAAAACCAAAAAAAAAAAAAAAAAAAAAAAAAAAAGTAGATTTTCTAAAGAAACCAATTGCACTTGGAGATCAGAATGCCGAGCGTTGCAGTTACAGAAGGATATGAGCCACCATGCATGTGCTGGGTCCTCTGCAAAATCTGTAAGTCCTCTTAACCTTTGTAACTCCTCACCACCCCATTTTTTCCCTCTTGCTTAAAGGCCTGACTGGATGGGAAGAAATTCAGCTTCTGTCTCATTTTTCCTAGCACATGATGTCAATGTTCACTGTGTATTTCATCAACTTGAAGTTCAGTATTTATAGAGTTGACTTGGGCTTTGAGTGCATGATGTAACCCTGTACTCTTTCACTCTGTGGTTTTTCACTACGCACCTCAACTTATAGGTTTTCATTTGTTTCAGAGTAGTGAAGATGCAGTGAAGAGCTGTACCTTTAGTCAGCCACCTTTCTTCTCTGTGTTTCAGATGCTTCCTTGGACCTCAACTCATTGCTTATTCATTTATCTCAGGTTTCAGGCTGTTTTATAATTCTGAGAGGTCTCACTAATTAAAGTTATGTCCATAGCTACTGCTAAGAATTACTTAACCTGTCTACTAGTCATTATCACTTGAGATAATGTAATTCAGTTTTGTTTCTTTTGCAGAATGGTAAGCTTACCGTCGATTTTCATGTTCTGGGGGAAAGCAGAGAGATTTCTATTGTTGCTTTCATTGTATTGGATGGATTCCAGGTGTGTTCCATAATTGCAATTCTAAGGAAGCTTAAAAGAATTTTTAAAATTATGTTAGCCTTTTGTAGAATTGTGACAGTGACAAACGTTGGGTTTGTGTGCTTGCTTTGATTTTGTTTCTAATTTTTGCTGAATCTAAAATACAGTATAGTAGTAGAACATTTAACAAATTTTTCTGTACAAAGACACTTCTGAGAGAAATAATTAAGCTCATGTTAGCCCTACAACATGTGGAACAGTTATGGATCCATTACACAGATGTGATGGAGGTTTTTGTACATCTATAGAGAAACAGTTGAAAATCACATGTGCCATTTCATGTTAGACAGTGCTTCCAATCTCTGAGAATGAGAAGGAAACTGACTGAGCATCACTGAGTGAAATGTAGAACTTGCTGTGTATTTTACTCAATAAAAGTTTTTAAGGAGAAAATAATGCAAGGATCTTACGAAAATTCTGACTTCTTATGAGTTTCATTGGCACAATGGTTGACTGTGTTAAACATAAATTCAGATAATCTTATTTAGGAGATTCCATTTTGACATAGTAATATAATATACATAAGTTCTTATGATTTTTAGTAACTCCTGCTTGTCTTGCTTTATAAGCATATTAAGAATTACAATAACATATCAGCTGTCTAGTACACATAATATGTGAATCTATGGACATAATACAGAAATGTGTTAGCTATGAAAGAGACAGAGGTACTACTGATGTGGCTGTCAGCTCAGCTTTGAAGGCTTGTATTTCTCCGTCTCAGGTTATGAATTTTATAAATAAATAACTGGTTAGAAAAACAGTTACACTTGCTAAAGTGGTATACGATTATACATTTTACACACACACACACACACACACACACACACACACACACACACACATAGAGGCAAGGGGGATATCAAAAGTAAAGAGCAAACCTTTTCAAGTATATTCTAGTTTTTTGTACATGTGGAGATTTGAAGATCTCAGGAAGGAGTCAGCTATTAGGAGGAGAGGCAGCTAAGCTGTATCTGGTAACATATCCACCTGTCAGTCAGAATATCTGTTTGTATGTAAACATTCTTAAAACTACAAATAGATTGTCCCCACCAAATCACAAACTAACATACAAAGTATCCAGGCCATGTGCACTGAAGAACAGTTTGTGCACCCTGACTTTACCCACAATGAGTTCTTCTATAGAATCATTGGAAGAAATAAGCTAAGAGGCAGATCTGCATCTACAAAAGTTAGTGGAGAAAACTGGTCACGCCTATCCCACAAATGTGCCAATTATATAATAAGTACTCACAAAACTTCTTTAATATCTACAACACAGAACACACTGCACAGTTCTCGTTTGCACATGCCTGGTTGGGAAAGTTCATGGCAATTTTTCCATCCTGAGTGCTTGCTTAGCTTTGTGAAGTAAACTACTTATAGTGTCAGTGTCTTTTTCTGACAAGAACTAAGGGATTTCCCTAATCAATAGCCATATCAAAATCCAATGGTTAATAGATTAAATGGTTAAAGTTCTAATGGTTAATAGAGTTAACCATTAGAACTCTGGAAATAGATTTGAATTACATTTGTCCATGTCTAAGTTGGAGTAAACATGATGAATACCAATAACTAGAACACAAAGTTGCTACACTGGCTTATGAATTCATATATATATGTATATATATACATATATATATATATATATATATATATATCTTGCATACAACAGAATCAATATATATTAGCTGCTATTATTTTCTTCAAAAGCATGTTAATTAGCTGCTTCAGAAAGCACTTTACAATCTTGTGTTATTAAGGTATTTTTCACTTATTCTCCCAACTGAAGTAGATGAAATCCAGTAGTTTATTTTTTAATAATATTATTGGAATATTTCTATCATTTTCTCATGGTTTTAAAGATTTATTTCTATTGTTTTAATAGCATATATGAATCTGTATAGGTGCTCACACAAATGAGAGGTGTTGCATCTCCTTGGAGCTGGAGTTACAGACAGTGGTGAGCCACCCATGTTGGGTGCTGTCAAGAAAGCTTGAATGGTCTGCAAGGGTATTACATGCTATTAATCACTGAA